>NW_024070200.1:28975655-29013946 GCF_014754425.2 Oryx dammah | reverse complement strand
CTCTCTGAAGCCTGTTTGCAGGTAGATGCTCTTGAATTCTCTTTAGGAGGAGGAGGAGTCTGGTAGGCTGCAGTCCATGGGGTCACTACGAGTTGGACACAACTGAGCGACTTCACTTGCACTTTTCACTTTCATGCACTGGAGAAGGAAATGGCAACCCACTCCAGTATTCTTGCCTGGAGAATCCCAGGGACAGGGGAGCCTGGTGGGCTGCTGTCTATGGGGTCGCAGAGTCGGACATGACTGCAGTGACTTAGCAGCAGCAGCAGCAAACTAAAATGAACAAAAAGTACCATTATTCAACCATGTTGAATGATAATGTACATTATACATTAGTCAATGTGAAAATTCACATGGTAAGATAAAGTAATGGACAGAAAATAAGACATGGAAATTTAGAAATTATACTGGTATTATTTCAGACCAAAAAAAAAAAAAAAAGGATTAGCAATTATGTCATTTAGGGGTCTAGCATATCTCTCCAACATTTTCTTACTGAAACAACAGATAGTACACCTGCGTGCTTCCCAGGTGGCACAGTGGTAAAGAACCCGCCTGCCAATGCAGGAGACACAAGAGAGGCAGGTTCAATCCCTGAGTCAGGAAGATCCCCTGCAGCAGGAAAAGGAAACCCTTCCAGTATTCTTGCCTGAAAAATTCCATGGACAGAGAGGCCTGGCGGGCCTCTGAGTGCTCCTGCGAGAGCATGCATGCTCATGGCAACGAGGTCTAGCATCTCTCTCCATCAGTTTCTTACTGAAATAGCAGACAATACAAGGATTTTATAAACAATGGAGTCAAGTAGCTAATTTCTTAGTCAGCTATGTATCAGCACCATAGAACACTTTGGCAGTTACATACAGGAGAAAAAAATTCTCACTTAATTTACCATTATCAAAAGCTTTCCCTATGTCTTTTCTAGCATGCTTCATTGAGGCATATTACAAAGATACAGGATAAATTGTTATGTACTCTCGATGCTTATGCCTACTTGGAAAAATGAAATCTGTTAGAGAAAGGATAAAATACAACGGCAGCACAAAGAGAGGTGCAATTCTCTACATGCCTAGGGAAAAAACAGATGATGTATGCTAGCATGGGGATGGGGCAGCTGGGAAAGAGATAATTGGAAAGGGCATTTAAGAGTTGAGGCCTACAGGTTGGACTAAATTAAGAAAGGACATAGGAAAAGAATGTGGCAGAGGAAAGGCATTAATAAATACCACTGGGGGATGAAGTTAGAAACAGTAAGAAAAATACTGTAGCAGGCTTGAACTTCAGAGTTTGTTTCAAGGCTTATGTTCCTAGTAAAGCCCAGCTCATAGCAGACTCTCAACTCTAGCAGCCTTCACTTCCTCTCCATCTGACACTGGATTCCTACATACCTACCCTAAAAGTTGTCCTGAGAACCACTACACATTTAAAATCTTAGGAGCCAATCTGGCCACAATCTTCCATCTTTCTGGACCTCTAACACCTCCATTCCCACTATACCTTTACTCGATAGGAATCTTATTTTCATAGTCTGCAAACTCCCATTTCCTTACTGGAGGAGGAAGAAAATAATAAAGCAAACAAATATAAACTCAGAACTTTGAATGCGCTATAACAAAAACTGAGTGTAACCAGAAGAGAGTTATAGGAGACCAATTCACACAGTTTGGTCAGAGGAAGACGTTCCGAAGAAAGACATTTAAGATGAGACATGAAGGAAGAGAGGAAGCCGACTCTGGGAAGGACACAGAATAGGATGTTCTAGCCGGAGGGAACAGTACATACAAAGGCTTCTAAATGAGAAAGATCATGGCTTCATCTAGGTACAGAAAGGCAGCCAGTGTGACTGAACACGGTGGTCCAAGGATGGAACAGACAGAAAAGGAGGTCAGAAAAGGTGACAGGGACCATGTGAAAACAGACTGTAAGCTGTGATACGCAGTTTGGAACTTAAGATTTCATCGAATGTGAAGCAGGGGGATAACATGGTCAAATTCATTGGTAAAAGATGACCATGACTGTGGCATGCAGAAGAGCTGTTGGATGCAGGATGGGCATGCAAGGAAGTTTCTGACACTCCAGCTAGTATAAAACCTGGCATATGATGAATGTCCCAACAACTGATGACAGAATTAACAAATAAATGAGCCAACAACTTTAAAGCAGGGAAGTGGTAGTCACGAATTAGTTTTAGAACGATTAGTCCAGCACTGTGTTTTAGACTACAGAGAATCTGTGCTGGGACAGCGTTAGTCATACACCCTGAATATCTGGAATTTTACAGAATATTCTGCAGTTGACCGTGCCTTCCGAAAATTCAGTCAAGCTTTATATGATTTCCAAAATCAATGGAACAGAACAGGGGTCTTAATTTATGCAGAAAAGATTAAATCATTCTGTGTAACCCATTCCTAAGTTTAATATAAGTCTTATTTATTTTGTGTCTGGCCAACTGTGTGTGTGTATATAAGATGTTTAGAGATGCTGATGACTGATGGGCAATCAAGAAAAAGTCAAGCTGAAATTGTTAAGGGCTGGGACAAGAAGCAGTTTGCAATCACCATAGGAACTGCTTGAACTGAGTGCCCTGTACCCATTCTGGCCAGAAGCACTCCTCAAAGGCCACCACCGCCTTGCATAGTTTAGTCCTCTCTGATGCAAGAGCTATCACTTCTGAAATCAGGCTCAGTTGTGTTAAAAAGGAATGTCAATAAAATTAAGCTCAACCTATTTGACTGATTAAAAGATAAAATAAATAGGAAAAGAAGTATGTCAAGGCTGTATATTGTCACCCTGCTTATTTAACTTCTATGCAGAGTACATCATGAGAAACGCTGGGCTGGAAGAAGCACAAGCTGGAAAACTGCCGGGAGAAATATCAATAACCTCAGATATGCAGATGACACCACTCTTGTGGCAGAAAGTGAAGAAGAACTAAAGAGTCTCTTGATGAAAGTGAAAGAGGAGAGTGAAAAAGTTGGCTTAAAGCTCAACATTCAGAAAACTAAGATCATGGTAACTAGTCCCATCACTTCATGGCAAATAGATGGGGAAACAGTGGCTGATTTTAGTTTTGGGGGCTCCAAAATCACTACAGATGGTGACTGCAGCCATGAAATTAAAAGACGCTTACTCCTTGGAAGGAAAGTTATGACCAACCTAGACAGCATGTTAAAAAGCAGAGACATTATTTTGTCAACAAAGGTCCATCTAGTCAAGGCTATAGTTTTTCCAGTAGTCATGTATGGATGTGAGAGTTGGACTGTGAAGAAAGCTGAGAGCCAAAGAATTGATGCTTTTGAACTGTGGTGTTGGAGAAGACTCTTGAGAGTCCCTTGGACTGCAAGGAGATCCAACCAGTCCATCCTAAAGGAGATCAGTCCTGGGTGTTCATTGGAACGACTGATATTGAAGCTGAAACTCCAATACTTTGGCCACCTGATGCGAAGAGCTGACTCATTTGAAAAGACCCTGATGTTGGGAAAGATTGCGGGCAGGAGGAGAAGGGGACGACAGAGGATATGGTTGTATGGCATCACCGACTCAATGGACATGGGTTTGGGTGAACTCCAGGAGTTAGTGATGGACAGGAAGGCCTGGTGTGCTGCAGTTCATGGGGTCGCAAAGAGTCAGACAAAACTGAGTGACTGAACTGAAGAACAATAAAAACTATGGTGGCCCTTATTCTGTGAAACAAGTCTATCAGAAATATTAATACATGGAGGTACACTTTGAGAGATCTAGCTCTGAATCTGATCTTCACTGCATTTTTTTCCTTTTGTTTTTTCATGGAATCACAGAAGAGGGGGAAAAGGAGATGAAACATCATCAGTTCTTAGAACAATTTTTTTTTCTCAGAAGTAATAATGAAAAAGACATTTTCTTGGAGTACAGTTGAGCTTTTCAAAAATATGCGTCATTTTAAAAAGTAAAACAGATAGCTTACTTAGCACATAGATTCACATTCTCTTGTTTTGCAAAGGTTTTCATGGAACAATGAAACTCAGCACAGTAATACCAATTTATTATTTCTAGTTCCTATGGAAACATGCATTCAACTTACGGAAGCCAATTGATATGGACACAAGTGCAAAGCAAATACATTAACAAGGAATCATATAATTTACTACTCTAGTAAAATGAGTTGAGATATCAGATAAAATAGCCAAAAAGGAGCCACAAGTCACCGACAAGCTCTCTGAAGTTATGAGCCATCAGTACCAATATGAAAACAAAAGCAAAACCATAATCCTACATTTTAGAATCCCACATTTGGAATTTGCCATGTGCAAATAAACATCACACATAGAAGGATTAAGGCCAAACTCAAAGCAAGGAAGAAAGGAAAGAAAGAAGGAAATATCTAAAAAGGAATGTGTGTGCATTCTCAGTCGTGTCTGACTCTTTGCAACCCCATCTACTACAGCCCACCAAGCTCCTCTGTCCATGGCATTTTCCAGCAAGAATACTGAAGTGGGTTCCCATTTCCTTCGGGGATCTTCCTAACCCAGGGATCTAACCTGTGTCTCCTACACTTCCTGCATTATTTACCATGAAGCCACCTGGAAGCCCCTAAAAAGGAATAAGAATCTCTAAAATAAGGTCACATAAATAAGAGTACATACTTTTATTACAAATCTGTTAGTTATTCAGGACTTGTAACCTCAAGACAGAAAATTAGATAAAAGCACAAATATGTTAAAATCAATCAGCAAATCTTTGTTGGTGTTCTACTATGTGCTAAGCAATATGCTAAGATCTGTAAGGGAACAAAACTAAATTTTAATTCATTTTGACAAGAACTTATTGTGCACTTCTGTTGTGCCATGTACTAAGATAATCATCAGAGGATACAAAATAGATAAGATACCAAGATACCACTCTAGCAAAACAAGACATTGTTTGCAATATAATTTATGGGCAACACATGCTGCTAAACAGGCATTATTGGCTAAGATGAAAAATGGGCCAAATAAACAGTACAGATATGTGTGCCAAGAGCTTTCATAAGAGAGAGATGATTTAATAAGCTTCGTCGATCAGAGAAGTTTTCACAAAGGAGACAACAACTGACTTGGGCTTGAAAAAAATGAAGAGAAGTGCAAAAGTGAATGCAGTTAACAAAGGTGATAGGGCAGGAATTTACAACTCTGGTTTGGGTCCTGATAAGACCTGAGTTTAATTTTGAGGGGACTGGAAACAATGATGGGAAGGTAGGCTGGGGCTGATAGAAAAATACCTTTTACTGGGTAAGGGGTCTTACTTTGAAATGATGACAATACTTTGAAACTAGAGAGAGGTAACGGATGCCAAAACCAAGTGTTATGTGAATTTTATATTGTGTTAATGTTGACGATGACAAAAATTATCATTAATTACAAAAACACTGGAAATATCTAAACACCCAACGACTTAAGAGACTAGATGTTGAAAATCCATATGATAATGTTGGAAAGTCCGTATGATTAAAAAGACTATATATTTTCCATGGGCTTTCCAGGCAGCACTATCTAACAGAATTCAATGTAGTTCATGGTGTCCCTCCTTTTCTTTTGGCCTGATACCTGTTTTTCTTTGAAGGTATTACCAAGCAAGAGTGTTCTTCTCAAAATATGAAGTTCATCATTGTTGCTCACTTCATTTCCTCACTCTTAACTTTCTTTGAATATGAGGAACTACTGTCATTACAGTCATCAACACTGAAATATTTTAACTTTTCATTATCTCCAAGGTGAAACAAAATAAAGGCAATCAGGTAAAACCCTTTAGATTTCCTCCATATTTCATAAAATCCATTAAACAACTGTCCAGATTATATTTTACAGTAAGATGAGCAAAAAGCACACCTCCTCTTCAGCTGTAGCCCCCTTTCCTCGTGCATTCATTGCTGCCAAAATCAGAACCTAGAGTTCGGGAGCTGTACACAGTTGCATCTTGTTTTGAGTTTTTGTTTGCAAACTGTCAGTAAGATCAGAATAAATTGCATGATATGCAGTCCAATATGTATATTCTTGAGTACATCTCAATGTATCCACCAAAAAATATTCATAGCTGCAGGTGTACAAAAAAAAAGGCAGAATTATGGCTTGATTTGCCTTGATAGCATGGCAATTTTCTGTACACTTTTCATAAAGTGCTAATCAATTTCAGCTCAAAATAGATTGAAACACCCAACAGATTGCTGCCATAGTCCACAAATGTTTGTCATTCGTAGACTGTGGCAATAATGTGAATTCTGAAGAGGAAAACTGCATCTGAACTATATACCTTATAAAAAATCCCTTTCATTTCCCTTAATATTCCCTGAAGAAATGATAAAAATTATTTTGAAATTATTTACATTGGAAATTTCCAATTTTTTTTAATTACATCTAAGTCATTGCTTGCCACATAGTAATATCTGTTGTTTAAATATGGTTATAGATAGATATTTAGAATTCAGTGTAGTGATGATATTTAAGAATCAGATATCACGTCCATATTACTTAATATTCCTCTAAAATATAATTACAGACATCACATACAACTTGGAATTGAATCATCACAGACTTCTGCAATATATTACTTTGTCTATGTCTCTAACCAGTAAATGAAGTGTAAGTTTTTAAGAATGTTTTGTCAATATTCTAGTCCTTCCATTAAGGTTACGTCACAAACACTTCAAGGTGCTAATATTCGTATTAATGCACCTTTTCAAGTAGCAGTACTCCTGCCATATGATCCACTCATCTGCCCAGGATGTTCTGCCAAACACAAGTGCCAAAACTTTGCTGAGGACTGTCACACTTCTACAAGGGAGCCTCTGCTCAAAACTGAGCATATACTTTCCCTTCCGTTAAGTGTGAGAAACAATCGGTAATGACATTTAGATCTGAGTATGGTATGCTCTCCGTGGAAAGTAAGAAATTATATGAGAATAGATAACATTTCGAATTTTCACACCTTCCTTTTCAAAGCTACAAAAGTGATAATATAATTTGGGGGGAATAAAAGCTACAAATTTGGCTTAAAAAAAAAAAAAGAGTACTTAAAAGTTGTGACTTTAAGCAACTTCTGTGATTACCATCTGCCAAAAATGTTTTGCCAGAATCATAGGAAACAAAGTGTAGTTGACTCAGGCTCTGCAGTCAGAAAGCCCAAGTTCTCATGTTGATTCTGCTGTTAAACAGGTGACCTTGAACAAGTGACCTGTCCTCACCATGTCTCAGCTTCCTCATCTATAAAAGAAGGTTATGAGAGTATCTAGCTCAGGGTGAAGTGAGATCATTAACATATGCAAAATTCTAAGGACTAAATGAGATAATACTTGCAAAGTTCTTAGCAAAGCAAGTTCCAGTCAATCCTTAATAAATGTTAGCTACCCTTATCAGCATCATCGGTATCATCATTTCAAAGAGTCATGAACACTCTTACCTGACTTGTTTGCCAAATGTTTGTTGCTAGGTCTGGGTCCTTATGCATAACATAAATTAACCTATTTTCCGTAAGAGATGATAACAAGGCAGTATGCATGAGACAGTAAAGCTCTTGGACCAAATTACCATCTACTAATCCTGGTAAAATAAGGTTGAAAAAGGTACATAAAATATAGGAAACACACTTAGAAAAAGTGTGATCTTCACTCTTCTGTACAAATAGAAAACTGGCATCTTTCGTTTATCCCAGACCTACTATAAGAGTAGTTTTATTCACCGATGGGCTTCCCTGGGTTTACTAATGAAGAATTCGCCTGCCAATGCAGCAGATGTGGGCTCGATCCCTGAGTCAGAAAGATCTTCTGGAGAAAAAAATGGCAGCCCACTCCAGTAGGCTTGCCTGGGAAATCCCTCGGGCAGAGGAGCCTGGAGGGCTACAGTTGATGGTGTCACAGAGAGTAGGACACGACTTGGCTTCCAAATAATACTAATATTCACTGATAAACTGTTCCCATGATGTTTTTATTCCCACTCATCAGTCTCAGGAATTTAGCTATTCAGTCACCTCTATTTAGCTATTAGATTTTCAGGAGCTGCTGAGGGAAAAAAGTTGACATTGAAAATTTGATTCTGACACTGTTTCAGGCGAGGAAATTCAAACAAAGAAACAAAAACACACTATTCAGGAAAAACTTTAAAATATACTTAAAATGTAAACACAAAAACACATTTCAAATCTTCTTAAATAATTACTATAACCATAAGGAAAACATCTGACTGACCTGACTCAAAAAATACTATCTCCATACCAAGTATCTTCCTTTTCTTTCCTTCCTTTTGGAATATTTCTATTGGATAGCTGCCTTGGAGCAAATCAATATACGAAAGCAGTCAAAATGAAAACACAGTCAAGTAAGTTTAGGCTATGAAAAACAATATATGTATTTAGATGTTGTTTTCCTGAGATAACAAAGGGTCATTTGCTAGTTACCCTTAGCATTTTATTAGATTTTCTGTATTTGTGTTTTTCTTCAAAATGTCAAAGCATCAGCACAAATGACTTCATGATTTAAATTATCACTTGTTCACAATTCCAAAAATAATTTATATAAAAGTTAAAATGAAGGCTGCAAATATTGCTTCACTAGTAAATTTGATGTTGCTTATATTATTTTTCTCTCATAATTAGAGGCATTTCCTCAAGGACAAGCTTTTGGAACTTTAGCTATGTATTAAGTCAAAATTAGATTTTATAAGAGGTTACTGATTCAGAAAAACAGCCTTCATTGCTGTACTGAATATTTTGACGATAGCAAAGCAGATTATGACATTTTCAAGACTATTTTGTACATAACGCATAACCAATATGCGTTGGGAATTGGTGTAAGTAATATCTTTCCCATACAAGAGACTTTTAAATGTTTGTTTTTAAAAGTGCCTGAATATACCATACAAAGTAGCTGTTCAGTTCAGTTCAGTCACTAAGTCGTGTCTGACTCTTTGCGACCCCATGAATCGCACCACACCAGGCCTCCCTGTCCATCACCATGTCCCACAGTTCACTCAAACTCACGTCCATCGAGTCCATGATGCCATCCAGCCATCTCATCCTCTGTTGTCCCCTTCTCCTCCTGCCCTCAATCCCTCCCAGCACCAGAGTCTTTTCCAATGAGTCAACTCTTCGCATGAGGTCGCCAAAGTACTAGAGTTTCAGCTTTAGCATCATTCCTTCCAATGAGCACCCAGGGCTGATCTCCTTTAGAATGGACTGGTTGGATCTCCTTGCAGTCCAAGGGACTCTCAAGAGTCTTCTCCAACACCACAGTTCAAAAGCATCAAGTCTTCAGCACTCAGCTTTCTTCACAGTCCAACTCTCACATCCATACATGGCCACTGGAAAAACCATAGCCTTGACTAGATGGACCTTTGTTGGCAAAGTAATGTCTCTGCTTTTCAAAATGCTATCTAGGTTGGTCATAACATTTCTTCCAAGGAGTAAGCATTTTTTAATTTCATGGCTGCAGTCACCATCTGCAGTGATTTTGGAGCCCCCCAAAATATGGTCTGACACTGTTTCCACTGTTTCCCAATCTATTTCCCATGAAGTGATAGTAGCCATTTTTTAATCAGTAATGCACACATGTAAGGGAGAACCTTATGTATAACCCAGAAATATGCAAGAAAAACCACTGTAGAGAATGTAGTAAAGGATATGTTCTTATTAAATAATTTCATATTAACTTTATTCCTGTCTTTATAAAATATGTATAGTTTTTAATTTATAATATATGCATTTATTAATATAGCTATGTGGAATATGTGATTCAATTTTTTTTCATGAATGGTATGTTGTTCAAGAGAGTTTGAAGACTACACAAAGTGGAAGCTCTTCATTCACCAATTGAATTCGTGAAATTATTTTATATATTATCAAGATTTATTTGCTACAGGTCTAACAGTTTCATCAAACTTGCCTGTCATGTATATTAATATATATTTCATTGCTTGGTAATACATACAATAAAAGCTTCATGTATCTTGCACAGACGAACTGCTTTGTAATCACATACATTTCAGCTTCAAGTTATGCTGATGTTCATGGAGAGGAAAAATAAAAAACAATGATGAATATGATATGTATATTGTCCTTATAGCTGTAAAGATTTTTACTCTGATAGAAATAATGCAAATATCTTAGGCAAACTTGTGAACTTTCTGAAATCTAAGTTTTCACATGTATAACACGGAGATAATGATTCAAAGATTTTCTTTTTTTTTTTTTTTTTGCAGGAGAGGGTTCACAAAGCTAGGGTGATAGGATGAATTATCATTATTAATTTCCATGAGTCATATGCAAAATAGAAAGTAACAAGTGCTTGCAATACGGTGGAAAAACTGGAACCTTAACACATTGCTGGTGAAAATGTAAGATGCTGCAGTCACTGTAGAAAACTGTTAGGCAGCTCTTCATAAAGTTAAACACAGAATTACCATATGACCCAGCAATTCCACTCCTAGGCATATACCCAAAAGAACAAGAACTCAGATACCTGTTCATCCATGTTCAGTTCAGTCGTTCAGGCATGTCCGACTCTTTGCGACCCCATGAATCGCAGCACGCCAGACCTCCCTGTCCATCACCAACTCCCGGAGTTCACCCAAACTTCTGTCCATCAAGTCGGTGATGCCATCCAGCCATCTCATCCTCTGTCGTCCCCTTCTCCTCCTGCCCCCAATCCCTCCCAGCATCAGAGTCTTTTCCAATGAGTCAACTCTTCGCATAAGGTCGCCAAAGTACTGGAGTTTCAGCTTTAGCTCCAGTTTCAGCTTTAGCATCAGTCCTTCCAAAGAACACCCAGGGCTGATTCCCTTTAGAACAGACTGGTTGGAACTCCTTGCAGTCCAAGGGACTCTCAAGAGTCTTCTCCAACACCACAGTTCAAAAGTATCAATTCTTCAGCACTCAGCTTTCTTCACAGTCCAACTCTCACATCCATACATGACTATTGGAAGAACCATAGCCTTGACTAGATGGACCTTTGTTGGCAAAGTAATGTCTCTGCTTTGGAATACGCTATCTAGGTTGGTCATAACTTTCCTTCCAAGGAGGAAGCATCTTTTAATTTCATGGCTGTATTCACCATCTGCAGTGATTCTGGAGCCAAAAAAATGAAGTCTGACACTGTTTCCACTGTTTCCCCATCTATTTCCCATGAAGTGATGGGACCAGATGCCATGATCTTCATTTTCTGAATGCTGAGTTTTAAGCCAACTTTTTGACTCTCCTCTTTCACTTTCATTTAGAGGCTTTTTAGTTCCTCTTCACTTTCTGCCATAAGGGTGGTGTCATCTGCATATCTGAGGTTATTGATATTTGTCCCAGCAATCTTGATTCCAGCTTGTGCTTCTTCCAGCCCAGTGTCTCTCATGATGTACTCTGCCTATAAGTTAAATAAGCAGGGTGACAATATACAGCCTTGATGTACTCCTTTTCCTATTTGGAACCAGTCTGTTGTTCCATGTCTATGTTCACAGGAGTATTATTCACAACAGCCACAAGGGAGAAACAACCCAAGTGTCCATTGACAAATGTATAACCAAACTGGCGCATATATATATATATATATATATTATAATGGGGTATCATTCAACTATAAAATGGAACGAAGTTCTGATACATGGGAAAACCTAGATAAGCCTTTAAAACATATATGCTAAGTGAAATAAACCAGACACTCAAGAACATCTTATGTTTCCACTTTTATGAAATACCTAGAATAGTTAAATTCACAGAGACAGAAGCATTAGAAATAGGCGGGAACACAGAGTTACTGCTTAATTAATGGGTGGAGATTCCGTTTAGGGTGATGAAAAAATTCTGGAATTAGTGGTACATTCAACATCATGAATGTACTTAATAACACTAAATTCTATGCTTGAAAATGATTTAAGTGGTAAATTTATGTGCATTTTACCACAATAAAGCATTTAATAAATATAAAATTGCATTATTACATCTGCGCCAGTATAATTTTTCCTATGCTATTCTCCTCCTCTTTTAGTGAAAATTACTAAAACGGTTGTCTTCACTCACAGCCTCAATTTCTTCTTTTTAGCCTCCACTTCTGATCTATCTCCGCAACTCCTTTCAGTCTGGTCTGGGCCCCACAGGGCTCCTGAAATGCCTTCACAAAGAACTCCATCCAGAACCATCAGTTCAGTTCAGTTCAGTCGCTCAGTCGTGTCCAACTCTTTGCGACCCCATGAATCGCAGCATGCCAGGCCTCCCTGTCCATCACCAACTCCCGGAGTTCACTCAGACTCACGTCCATCGAGTCAGTGATGCCATCCAGCCATCTCATCCCCTGTCGTCCCCTTCTCCTCCTGCCCCCAATCCCTCCCAGCATCATAGTCTTTTCCAATGAGTCAACTCTTCGCATGAGGTCGCCAAAGTACTGGAGTTTCAGCTTCAGCATCATTCCTTCCAAAGAAATCCCAGGGCTGATCTCCTTTAGGATGGACTGGTTGGATCTCCTTGCAGTCCAAGGGACTCTCAAGAGTCTTCTCCAACACCACATTTCAAAAGCATCAATTCTTCGGCGCTCTGCCTTCTTCACAGTCCAACTCTCACATCCATACATGACCACAGGAAAAACCATAGCCTTGACTAGATGGACATCACCCCCTGCCAAATCCTTCCCTGACATGCCCACTGACCTAGCCTCATTTGAAAAACACCTTGCTCCTGGGTATCTTCAAATGTTATGCTAGGTTCTTCTCCTTGCTCTCTGACCCACTCCTGACAGTTCAGCCATTTGTTTGTTTTGAGGGTTTTCATTATTGCTGTTGTTGTTTGTTTGGTTAGGTTTGGTTCTGGGCTGTTCATCCTTCATTAATTTTTTAATTTTGTCCTCTAGTTCCAAATTTTAGACTTCTCTAGTCCAATCCATAGACTCTCACTAGGCTTATTCATCCCCTTCACGACCACAGTGAAAACGCATGTGGTTTCCCCAAACTTCCCCTTCCTTTTATGTCCTTACTATGGTGAACTGTTCCATCACTCAGTAGTCCAAGACGTTATGCCATTTTTGCTTTTTCCTCCCCACCCTGCCATATGACACACCCCCACACACACAAGCACACAAAATCACATGCAATGTTCTTAACTCTTGTGGAAACCAGCTTTTGAAGAGCTCTGGAATTCATTCACTCTTTTCTATGCCCACACCCACCACCAATGTCAGTTACTACCCCATGGTACTGTACTTAATAAGGGATGGCAGTGCCTCTTGTTCCATTCCGATCTCTTCTCATCAATGCAGCCAGACTTAAGTTTCTAAAGTAAATACATCTCTTTTTATACTCTTCTCCTCCATGAAAATCTTGTGTGTTTCCTCAATGCCATGAGAATCATGTAAAAGGTGACATATATCTTCATTACATAACTTCTAAGGTGTCTCTTCTATCCCCACCACCAAACTTAATGTTCCAAGCAAAGTAAACTCCTTCCAGTTAGGAAGCTGGGTTCCCTAAGACCTGCAGGCAGACCACTGAAACTGTACTTGGGAGAGTGAAAAGGAACGATCCAAATAGGACTCCAGGACTAAAAGACTATCCCAGGAAAGCAGGAAGATGCTTTCTCAGCCCACAAGGCCTCTGCCCTTACTGTGCACTCCAATTTCTCCTCCAACCATTTCACCTAATTAACTTTCAGTTCTCACTGAACTGCACTATTGCTTCTTCCATAAAGTTTCCCCTGAAGCCCCAGAACAGAAACTCTGGAATCCCCAAACTTCCTACCTTTTCCCACTTCACTCTTTATTTACTCCTTTCATAATCTTCATGGTACTTTACTGTAATTTTTTGTTTATTTGTAAACTCTCCCTCTACTCCACTGCAATTGACTTCACACTCCTTGAGGACCAGGCTTACTAACACTGTATATCTGAGTCCAGCTTAGTCTCTGGCATTATAATAAACACTCAATAAATATTTGAATAAATACATGTTTCAAAATTATGAATTGGTAACTATAAAACCAAGGAATCTCTTTTAAATACATATTTGGACATAGTGATTTCAGTACTTTAGTCAGCTTTAAATTATTCTACAAATAATAATTTACTATATCTATTGTATACTTCTATTTGATCTGTAATCATGTAGCATATCATAATCCTGTTAGGGGCTCAAAGACCAATCCTAGCCATTTATTCTGTAGAAACAATTAGGATTAAAAATAAATAAGCTTTGGTCTAAAATTGTATTTTCTACCTAGTTTTTCTGTTTTTATTATGGCAATATACATAATATAAAATTTATCATCCCATTTTTAAGATGGTACCATTAACTATTTTACTGTACAGATCAGTAGGGTTAGGTATATTCAACTGCCTAAACTTTTTCATCATGCAAATCTGAAACTCTGTATCCATTACACAATTCCCTATTTCCCATTTCCCCAGCCTCTGGAAACCACTGAATGATTTTTATGAGCTTAACAAATCTCAGTATCTCATATAATGTAGTATTTATTTTTCTGTGACTCACATATTTAAACCTAGCATAACAGTTCATTCATTTTATAATACATGTCATAATTTCCTTCTTATGCTTCAATAACATATTACTGAATGCATACTTCATGTTTTATTTATTCATTAATCCATCAATGGACACTTGTGTTGTTTCCACCTCTTGGCTATTGTGAGACACACTACTGTGAACATGGTCACCAGTTTCTTTTAATAGCAGGAAATAAACAATATTACAATCATTAAAAACAGAGACCGAAAGGCTTACATAAAAGAGAAGTATTTAAAAGTGTGTATATTTATTGCTTTTTTCTAGATATTATTTTTAGATAAAATTTTATCTTTGTGATTTACACTTTCACTAACAGATATATGTTTAACACAATCCAAACATAATGTCTGTTCCGAAATGAATATTCATTCACTTTAATGACAAAGTAGCTCTTTTTTGTTACATTTAGAAGGAACTTATGTTGGGAAAAACACTTGTTTTCTGATTTGGTAGTATATTTGATTGACATATCATAGACTACTTTATTTCATGCATGAATATGTAACAAACTACTGGCCTTTGGGGCTGCATCTGAGATTTGCACAGTTCAGAGAAACCAAGACTGGGAACAAAGATAAGCAGAATTAAATAGATTGAGAACACAATTCACAATTATGAAACTTCTGCAATCTGTCTTTACTCGCTGCTCTCAGATGCATCACTGTCAGCATCTGACCCCGTTAGGTGGCTGATAAGAGGATTTTGAAGGCCAGCAGATTTTATTTTTAACCTCTCCATATGGTTGACCTTCTAGTTTCAATGTGAGCATCATCTGCAGAGATGATCATCAAATGGCAACTTCTACCCTAAAATGTTTTGGGTAATTTGGTCAACTCAAAAGTGATGCTCAGTTAAAGAACAATATGTGATCTTCTTTGTACTTTAAAGTCTATACACAAATACATTTTAAAAGGTCTGTCTACCACAAATACATTTTAAAAGTTTTGCAGGGCTATAGACAAAAATGTCAAAAATAATTTACTGACATTAGGATTAAAAGTAGTTTTTTAAACTATATGCAATGTTCTGCTTGTATAATGTATAAAAGTGTAGCAGTAGCTTTTGCTGGTAAGATTTTTCAATCAGCAAAGTTCTTTTTTAATAAGTTCTTTTTTTGAGCAATATCTCAAGTTTAAAAGAACTAAAAAAGTTAATAAGGTTTTATAAAAAAACTTTCAAATGTGTACCAATGTATTAATATTTCAAGTCTAATATTAGCAATATCAATGAACAACACATTAGGCTATAACATTTTTCAAAATTAAAAGAGATAATTTTATTGCAATTCATGGTCCACAGTTTTATACCCTCTTGTACTCTGAAGATAAAGATGGCAGATATGCTTTTCCACATATGAAACTTTTGCATGTAAGAATAATATAACATCCTTAAGGCCAAAGGGCACATTAAAAGATGATCAACATGACTAATTTGCTAGAGAAAGGCACATCAAAACTACAAAGAGAGATCACCTCATACCAGTCAGAATGGCTATCACCAAAAATGGTACAAATAATAAATACTGGAAAGGGTGTGGAGAAAAAGGAACCCTTCTACACTGTTGGTGGGAATGTAAATTGGTAGAGCCACTATGGAGAACAGTGTGGATGCTCCTTAAAAAACTAAAAATAGAGTTACCATATGACCCAGTAATCCCACTCTAGGACATATATCTGGAGAAAACTATAATTCAAAAAGGTACATGCACCCAAATGTTCATTACAGCTCTATTTACAATAGCCAAGACACAGAAGCAACCTAAATATACATGGACAGATGAATGGATAAAGAAGATGTAGTGTACTTATACACTGGAATATTACTCAGCCATAAAAAAGAATGAAAAACTGCCATTTGCAGCCATATGGATGTACCTAGAGATTATCATACTAAGTCAAGTATGCCAGATAAAGAAAGACAAATATCACGTGCTATCACTTATGTATGAAATCTAAAATGTGTGTGTGTATATATATATATGTATATATATATATATACATATATATATATATAAATGAACTTAAACACAAAATTGGAGTATACTCACAGACATAGAAAACAAACTTATGGTGTAAGTTTGTTTTCTTACAAAAGAGAAAGAGAAGGGAGTTAAATTAGAAGTTTGGGATTAACATATACACACTACTATATATAAAACGGGCTTCCTTAGCAGCTCAGCTGATAAAGAATCCACCTGCAATGCAGGAGACCCTCGTTCAATTACTGGCTCAGGAAGATCCACTGGATAAGGGAGAGGCTACCCACCCCAGTATTCTTAGGCTTCCCTGGTGGTTCAGACGGTAAAGAATCCACCTGCAATGCTGGAGACCTGGGTTCGATCCCTGGGTTGCAAAGACCTCTCGGAGAAGTGAACATCCCCTGGAGAAAGGAACAGCTACCCATAACCAAACAAGGACCTACTACATAGTATAGAGAACCATACCCAATATTTTGCAATAACCTATAAGGGAAAATAATCTGAAAAAGAACAGATATATTTATGTATACATAACTGAATCACTTTGCCATACAACTGAAATACATTATTAACCAACTATATTTCAATAAATATATTATAAAATTATTCATCCATCCATTTATTCAACAAACATAGACATCCATTATGTGCCAAAGACAGATTCAAAGATACATGTAACAAACAAACAAACAAAAAAAAAAAAAAACAGAAGAAATTCTCAACACATCAAGGACTTTAGTCAGGTGGTAAAGACAGAAGTTAGGATATTATTAGGGCATGTACGTGGTTCACTGAGAGAGGAAGGGAAGGAAGGAGGCTGGGAGTACAGAGCAGAGCAAGCACAGAATTCCTTCCTGAGAAGTCAACAAAAAGCATTCTACAAAGACTAGTACATAATTCACTGTTCAACAGGGGCTGAACCCAGCGTTTGGCGGGTAAAGCGACAAGTCTCTCAGCAGAAGAAACAAGAGAAGAAAGACACAAAGTCCAGTCAAAATGCTTGAAACATTTTTTTGTAGGCTCTATTCATGATTGCTGAGACCATAAAATGTAGAATTCATCTGAGATGAGATTTCAATGGGCACGACTAATCCAAAAAGCAAAACAGTGTAATACTGTTAACACTCGTGGTCTCCTGCTCATCCCCAGGGACCTCGTGTTTTTTGGGATTCAGTTGGCTCTTCTTTACTTTTCTTTTATAAATCCACATTTGCTCAACACTTAGGAACAATATCATATACCAATTATAGGACCAAACAGTGACTAGATATTTATCCAAGACAGTTTGTAGAAATAACTATAACTTAAAAAAATGTTTCAGTACTTACTGTTAGTCGCTCAGTCGTGTCCGACTCAGTGCGACCCCATGGACTGTAGCCCACCAGAGTCCTCCGTCCATGGGATTCTCCAGGCAAGAATACTGGAGTGGGTTGTCATTTCCTTCTCCAGGGCATCTTCCCAACCTAGGGATAGAACCCAGATCTCCCGCACTGCAGGCAGAGTCTTAAAAATATGTCTCCTTTCCTGGCAAAACCTGAATAAGAACAGCACTGAGGCGGGCTAAGGGGGAATTTCCCTAAGGGAAGAAAATTTAAATCAAAGGATACATTTTTCTGATGCAATGGCTGGAACATGTTTATAAAATACCTGAACTATGAGGAACACTATCTGATCTCCAGACAAAATCCCTACAAAGTGCCTTCACGTGACAGTGCAGTGTGGCTGCAGGAACTTTAAAACAAGGACAAGAGAAAGGAGAGAGTGAGGCTTGCTCCCACACAATCTCTGCACAAGGAAAAGTGAAAGCTGAAAGCGAAAGTCACTCAGTCGTGTCTGACTCTTTGTGACCCCGTGGACTATGCAGTCCATGGAATTCTCCAGGCCAGAATACTGGAGTGGGTAGCCATTCCCTTCCCAGCCTAGGGATCGAACCGAGGTCTCCTGCATGGCAGGCAAATTCTTTACCAGCTGAGCTACCAGGGAAGCCCCTACACAAAGAAAGCTTACAGTAAGTTCTAGCTGCCGGCAAACAATGTTACTCATTAATATCCTAGAAATCAAAGGAATTTTAGCATACCTGACATGTTCAACAGTTCAAACCAAACTGTGTCCTGACATGCTTTTAATATTTAGCAGTAGCTGCCAAAAATTGAAAAGATATGAAAAGAGAACATAAATAATTTTATTACCACTAAATGTAGATATATCCAGACCCAGGCGATTGTTATTGCTTCTTACTCTCTCTGCCTCTTTCCCGAAAACAAAAGACACAAAACCATAGTTTCACTAAATTGATGGCAACATCTTTTAAGACATAATATTATGAATGAAGAACCTATTACTGTTTTTAAATGAACAAGCTTCTTTTCAAGAATCATATTTGGGAGAGAATTCCAGAAGCATACGCAACTACTCAATGACAAAACTTACTCTGTGCCTCGCACCATCTGATACCCTTCCAGGCAATTCTTTTAATATAATAAACCACATAAGCCAAGACATGTAAGGTAGTGAGCAACATGTAACCACACCCACTGTACATGTGTACTCAATGAGACAGTCTTCAACAGATTCTGTAGCTATTTTGCAAAGGAACAAAAGATGGACTGAGCAATTGCATTTGTTACATTTCCCCTGTTGGCCACACGGAATTTATCACAGCATTAAATATCATCCAGATTGGTATGTGATGGTAAAGAAAAAAACACAAATTGTAGTTATTCTCCCTCTTCTGATGATAGGTGCTGTCATTTTAACACGAATGATTGACATTCGACATCAAGCGGCTTTCTGGAAAGGAACTTGTGCACCTCTCAATGGCACATCTGGTATCTGCAGATGGTGTGGATTAGCATAACTTTTCCAGCAACGATGCGCCAAAAGCCTAACGCAAAATAAGACTTATGCCTGATGTCAATTGTTTGTTTCTTGCCAATGTTAATATAAAATCTTCGAGAGATGGTTCTAATGCTTACTATCAGCTTAAACTAGAGGGAAAAAGCTCAGGAAGCAATCTTGACTGTCCGCGGGGTGGGGTGGGTAGTGGATGTGAATTCATTAATTTTTATGACAGCCCACTGCTACTACTGCTCTTCCTTCTTGCACAAAGGCGGTCAAGTCTCCCTCTAGGGGTACGATAGGTACATAATGGGGAGTTAACATAGGCATGCCTCTCCTATAATGAAGATTTCATCTGTGTCAAGTACATGTGTGTACTTAATATGTCCATACTGCAGTAGGAGCTAATATTTCTTTCAAATAAGCATTAAATAAGCTATATGTTCTGTGAGGATAATACTAAGGAAAAACGGCATCCAATTAATTACAGGAACAACATTAGGCTCCTTGAGAGATATAAAAGAATACAAGAGCCTTTCCTCAAAGCTTTTAAAATCAAGAAGAAAAGCTCAGTTTATTAATATATGGTGTCATACGTCATAAGTGACATGAGTCCTATTCCATATGACTTGAGGCAATGTATAAATGCCTCATAAAACATTAACAATGAAGAAGATCTATAAAAAGATGTATCAGTTTTCTCTTTGAAAAGGCCTCATGAAGGGAGACACCACGCTCAAGATCTGGAAATTAGGCTGTATTTTAGCAAGCATTATATTCAAGAGAAGAAAAAATTCAGACCTAAATGGCTTAATGCAAGGTTAACAGGACAGCAAAACTCAAGTGTCATTTGAGGAAATTTGCTGCATTCATAGCGACCAACAGGGTTGACACAGGTGAGTAATGGGAATAAAACTCCACATAGCAATGAAATAGAAAAAGACAAGAGGAGTGATGAAAATAACAGGTACACCATATGAATCAGAAATTCAGTTTCTAGGTAATGCATAATTTATACAACATTAAGTTATTTATAGCTCATCTAGTTCCAAAATCCCCAGTATTTACTGATACCTACTGAACCCTTTTTCTAAAATGATCTTTAAAGAATTCACACACAAAAAAACATACAATGAATAAGGTGAAAATAATTTGGTGAGTAAAGCTGAGCAAAATCAGTCCTTGATTACCTAAATAGTGATAGTGACCTAAACTTTGAAACATCTGTCTTCCCCCATCCTCCGAGTTGCTGTGTTCCTAACATGTACAAACAACACCCCCACTGCAAGCATTCTGACTTTGGGTTCTCCTCAGAAGAAGATTACTACAAAATTAGCAGCATTAACCCTCTAGCCTGTGAACTCTGATACTATTTCTTAAACTCATCTTAACTTTAATGCAATTTAAAATTATAAATTCTGTTGGCCTAATATGATCAAAATTATGATTTTTAAAGGAAATTATGTCTCATATCTATATTAGAAAGACTATTCTCAAATCAAGATTCTGATTAAGATTTGTAGTTCCATCTGGAACTATATTCAATATCTTATAATAAATTATAATGAAAAAGTGTGAAAAAGAATACATATATATTATGTATATATACATATGAAAGCTGAATATACATATATACACAAATATAACTGAATCATTTGTCATATATCAGAAACTAATGCAACATTGTAAATCAACTATATTTTAATAAAAATAAATTTAAAAAATAATTTGTAGTTGCAATGAGTTCTACCAATGCTTCTTCAAGTAATATACTAACAACTATTGTATATGGGATAAAAAGTTTCTATTTATCAATACATGAAAATATATAGAAAACAACAGCTACATCATTACTTCATAATGACACACTAGGAGTTTTCTTCTGTAAAACCTTATTCACATTTTAAACTTTTCTCCTGAAGTTTGACTAACGTCCTGCACATTTGAAAAAACAAATAAACGAGTATATGTATTAAAAATGAAATGACAGTATAACTATTTGAGTATACTGCACATCTGAATAGAGAACCAATGAAAAAAACTACTACATGAGTGGTTATTTTCTTCTTTGCAACAGCAACAACAACAAAGTAAAAGAATATAATTGTAACTTCCTATTAATTATTAGCAAGTGATCATAAAAAATCACTTCACCTCAATTTCTTCATCTGCAAATACAGATGAAAGTGTCTAATGTGTTATTTTCTTCAAGGAAAACAAGCCATTGGGAAATCAGACAAGAAGTCAACATATCTAAGTGGTGGTAATTCTAAATAAATTCAAGTAAATCAAAGGTTTTCAAAACAGAAGTTTCAAAATTTAAAAACTATCCTTATGGTGTTCTAATAGTCCATTAAAAACTAGACATGTCTGGAACAATATCTCCAGACAAAGGTATATTTTTGGAATTTCATAACAGCATATCAATTTATATGCAATACATAATGCATATGATTAAATGGCTCATGTAGTCCAAGTATCATTTTAAAATAATATGAATCTTAAACAGACTTACAGATGTAGAAAATAAACTTATGGTGACCAAGGGGTACCGAGGGGAAGGATAAATAGGAAGACTGGGGTTGACATATACACTGTACTATAAATAAAACAGATAACTAGCAAGTTCCCACTTTATAGCACAGGGAACTCTACTCAATACTCTGTAACAGTCTATAAGAAAAAGGAATCTAAAAAAAAGAGTGGATATATGTATTTGTATAACTGACTTACTTTGTTATACACCTGAAACTAACACAACTTTGTAAATCAAGTATACGTCAAAGTTTTTAAAAATAATATAAATCTCTAGGCATGTGTACTCAATCATGTCTGACTCTTTTCGACCCCATGGAGTGCAGCCCACCAGGCTCTCCTGTCCAAGGACAGGCACTCCTGTCCTCCAGGCAAGAGGACTGGAGTGGGTTGCCATTTCCTACTCAAGAGAGTCTTTCTGACCCAAGGGTTGAACCCACATTGCTTGTGTCTCCTGCAAGTAGTAGGCGGATTCTTTAACACTGTGCCACTTGGGAAGCCCCATGAATCTCTACACTTTCAATGTAACTTTTTGTGAACCTAAAAGTTTTCTAAAAAATAAAGTCTATTAAAAAATAAAATAAGGTATTTTTGATGAGAAATGTAACCATTTTGAATATAAGAAATTACTTTGTACAAATAGTTATAATTTTAAAAGATAAAAAATAAAAGCTACAGACTGTTAAATTAAAATTTCATCCCTTACAAATGTTTTTTGAGCATTTACAAAATAATGTAGTCAGTAATGCTGAAAAATGGATTATTATCTAGCTTACTCTAAAAAAATACTTCAAAGGTTCCTTTCATGCATCCAACAAGAATTTACAGAGCATATACTGTATGCCAGACACTCGTCTAGGCTCTGCAGATACAGAAGAAAGCAGAAAAGTATCCTTGAGTACAGAGTCCAATAGAAAAGACAGACATCAATGAGAGAATCATACAATTAAGTGTGAAATTATACACTTAAGTGGTAAGACAATAATGTGATAAATGCTACTTTAAAAAGGAGACACACAGAAAAAGTAAAAAAAAAAAGTTTACACTATTCTACCATAAAATAACCAAGATCATTTTACTGTTAGAACTTTTCTCTTTGCAGATGAATAGTATGACACAGTCATACCCTCTCCCCCAAGTTACCAGAAGCACAAAGAGTACCTGGGACTGCAAACTGAGAAAGCCGCAGTAATGGCTGGCAATGGTTCAGATATTTAGGGAATTCCAATCTGAAGACGTCAACCACCAAGGTGCTCACAGATACACTTCAATCCTGCCCATCCTCCCCAACTCTTCAAAGGAAAACTTTTGGAAAACTTTTAGCCCTGAAAAATATAGGAAATCATTTAACTAAAACCCCTTTCTTGGTAATTCTCTCACAAGGTTCTCAAATAATTTGTGTCATTTTTATATGTTTGAGCTTTTTAAATCCCTGATTATATTATTTAAGTATTTTACAATTTTTGCCAATTTTTATCAAATGTTGTTCTCTCCTGACACCATTCTGTTCTCCAAAGAGCTGCTAGTTTCTGATATGCTCAGATATTTCAATGGTTTTTTTTTTTTCTCACTATTGAGAACTTTTATTAATTCTCCCAATCTGTTATAAGTAGAAGAATAAATCACTTAAAGGCAACTGTGAAAGTGAGAAAACCTCATCAAATAATCTCAGAGTCAATCCCTGCCCATAACTCACTGTTTTACATTTGTACAAGAAAGCCAAGCCTCTTAATTATCAGTTCTTGATTTCTAAGGCTCATAGGCTGGGAAGAATAACAAATGCAGCCCAGCACCTGACATGATAAATGTTGTCCTAAAATAAATACGTGTGTGTGAGTGTGTGTGTTTGGGGTGGGAGGGGGTAGGTATATGATAATAAACTCATGACAATGTGAAGAATGACAGTAAGTTTGACAATAACCTTAGAAAATTCAGATATACTTTTAAGGACTATCAAAGGACTGAAACAAGCCCCTTGACTTGTCTTTTTTTCCTTAAATAAAATGGTTAAAGATAACATATTCTAAGTATCTTCCAAGGAAAGGCAATATTCTAATATAATAACTCTTCCAAGAAAAGACATTGCCTAGATAGCATATGGATGGATGAGAATGCAAACCTGAAACCAATTATCAAAGAAACCTGACAGCTATTTGACACTATATGCTCTGACAATAAAAGATGCATAATTTTTTATGAAATTCATCCACTACTGTAAAGCTTCATGTTAGATGCTTCACAGGATTAAAAACTGTATCTATTACCAAGGCCACAGGTTATAATATCTTCTGATGAGCTTAACCTACATTTCAGTATTTAAAAAAATGAAAGTAGCTCAGTCGTATCTCACTTTTTGCAATCCCATGAACTGTAGTTCATGTAGGCTCCTCTGTCCCTGGGATTCTCCAGGCAAGAATACTGGAGTGTGCTGCCATTTCCTTCTCCAGGGGATCTTCCCCATCCAGGGATCAAACTCAAGTCTCCTGCACTGCGGGCAGATTCTTTACTATCTGACCAATACCTGATACTAAAAGTAAGAAAGAATATCAAGAACATTAACCAAATATTTAACAAGTAACTGTATGAAGCATAAGCATAAGCTAGAATCAAGATTGCTGGGAGAAATATCAATAACCTCAGATATACAGATGACACCACCCTTATGGCAGAAAGCAAAGAAGTACTAAAGACCCTCTTGAAGAAAGTGAAAGGGGAGAGTCAAAAAATTGGCTTAAAACTCAACATTCAGAAAACTAAGATCATGGCATCCAGTCCCATCACTTCATGGCAAAAAGATGGGGAAACAATGGAAACCAGTGAGAAAACTTTACTTTCCTGGGCTCCAAAATCACTGCAGATGGTGACTGCAGCCATGAAATTAAAAGACCTTGCTCCTTAAAAGAAAAGCTATGCCCAACCTAGACAGCATATTAAAAAGCAGAGACATTACTTTGCCAACAAAGGTCCATCTAGTCAAAGCTATGGTTTTTCCAGTAGTCATGTATGGATGTGAAAGGTGGACCATAAAAAAAGCTGAGCACCAAAGAATTGATGCTTTTGAACTGTGGTGTTGGAGAAGACTCTTGAGAGTCCCTTGGACTGCAAGGAGATCCAACCAGTCCATCCTAAAGGAGATCAATCCTGAGTGTTCATTGGAAGGACTGATGTTGAAGCTGAAACTCCAATACTTTGGCCACCTGATGTGAAAAGCTGACTCACTGGAAAAGACCCTGATGCTGGGAAAGATTGAAGGCAGGAGGGGAAGGGGATGACAGAGGATAAAATGGTTGGATGGCATCACCGACTCAATGGACATGAATTTGGGTAAACTCTGGAAGTTTGTAATGGACAGGGAGGCCTGGCATGCTGCCGTCCATGGGGTTTCAGAGTCAGACGTGACCTAACGACTGAACTGAACTGTTCTATCCCAGGCACTGTGTTCTAGACACTGGAGACTTACCAAGGAAGAAGCACCAGTGCACACCTCCCATCACAAATGGTCAAGGGATGCTGGCAGGATGCCCAACCCACAGCTATGCATTAAGAAGCAAAAGCAAAATGAGTGGACACAAAAACGCCTTTGAAAGGGATAGATATCATTGTTGTGGCAAAGGTACTGGTTGCTCAGAAATGGAGGAACCTTTCCCCATATAAAACAGCCACCATGGATGGCAACATTCTCTGACCAATTCAGCAGCAAAACCAAAAGCCACAAGTGAAATATTTGGTTAGATACCAGTTTCCCTTCTTCCTCCCGCCCACGCACTATTATAGTCCATTATCTAAAGTCACCATGTCTCTTCCTCCTCCATCTTCATATATACAAAGAAGGCTCTTTCTTCAAGGCCTATGCCAGTGCTTCCCTATTCCAAGAGGTAAGCTTTCCTGATCCCTCTAATTAGTAGGATCTTGTCCTTGTTTGTCTCTGCCAAGGCACAGTCTCTCCCAAACTGCCTTTCCTACTAGATGGTACATTTTTAGTGTTTTTTTTTTTTACAAATCTCCTCCTAGATTATTGTTTGCCACATATGCAGTAAATTTCTAAGAAAAAAAAAAAATGTGTGTACCTTACCCCTATTTAGTCCTTACCGAAAATATACGGTCTGAAAAATAGAAGATACTTGAGAGATACCTGCAGAATTAAATTCCAAAACAGAGTTTACATATAGCTAGCTATTTATAAACATACACATGTATATATAATACCAAAATAACCTAAATTTATTTTTTATAAAACCTAAAGGATTTCCCTAGCTACTTCTCAAAATTTCCTATATGTTTTTCTCAAAAGTTTTAAGGCCCACTGCTGCTGACAAATGAAATCACTTAAATCATCACATTGGTATTAATAGTAATGACTTAATTTTGGCATAAATTAAAATTTAAGTTCACAAAACCACCTGTCCTCTTAATATATGGGGGATGTAACACCACACACTTCTTACAGATCCTACATTCTCCAGATGTTTTTTTTACACACAGCTCTTCAGCACCTTTCTTTCATTTCATCATCCATGGCTATACATACAGCCATTCTTTCTTTCATTTAAAACATACCATTGTACTCAGTATAGCACCCTTGTAAGTATATGGTAGATCCTAGATAAACAATTAACTGGGATTTCTCTTTTCATCTAAAGATTCAAATTTCCCAAATACCTTCACCAAATTATTGAAGAAATTTATCTAAGTATCAAAATCAAATTTCTGTGCCTTTTCCACTAAATTTGGAATTGTTACTGGCCGATACCAAAATAAACAAATAAATAAAGGACAAAAGAGTACCGACACTGGACATCATCTCTTTCAGAAGTTTGTTTTGTAGTTTCTACCTTACAGTAAAAGTTTTAACCAAATTAACTTTCTTTGCAGTGCCAAAAATGACTTAATGCCATGAGGTCTATTACATATATGTCCTGACCTCCCATTATATATTAATTCAAAGCTGTATCATCTCCTGGTGTGCACCGGCTTTAGTGTGCTGAACTGTGGAACTTTAGAAGTGGACCCGTTAGACTGAGAGCACATCAATGTTATACAATGCCCAGCTGGCACTTTAAAATGTTAGAACTGATAATAATAAATATGAATAGCCATTCACTAAAAGGGAGGTCACTAAAATTCTAGGTGGCTTCATTCATTACTTACAAATAAGAATCTGTCAACATTTCCATCTAACACATCTATTTATAGAATGTTAGAGCCACAAAAGTTATTTTGGAATAGAAGCACCATTAAGAATGTCCATCAAAGACTATTTCTTCATAATGTTAAAAATAAGTTCCATTCAGCTCTATGAATCTGAAATACATAGAATACCATTTTTTGTTTTGTCACTAAGTTGCATCCAACTCTTTCATGACCCCATGGACTGCAGCCCACCAAGCTCCTCTGTCCACAGAATTTCCCAAGCAACAATACTGGAGTGGGTTGCCATTTCCTTCTGCAGGGGATCTTCCCCACCCAAGGATCGAACCCAGGTCTTCAGCATTGCAGACAGATTCTTTTACCGCTGAGCCACTGTGGAAACCCTTAAAATACCATATATATTTCAATAACCTATCTGTGTTTACTTCCAGAATGGCGACTGATGCAGTATCTCAGGGTACAATTCAAACTTTTAAAAATGCATCAATGATATAAAACTAAGTTACAATAATGATATTAGTAGATTTGCATTTCCTAGTAGAAAACACATTTCATAATAACAAAAATGTAAAAGATAAGATTTCAAAATGGACACAACAGAGCAGTTAATTACTGGCAAAACCAAAGTTTCTTGTTTTAAGCTTATATTTTATTGTGGGTGTTAATGACCAAAGTTAATGGTTTTAAAAATTACTGGAATTTAAATTTTAAAAAATTATAGTATAGCTTTATAGGTTTGTTTTTCAAATATTAATGTCATACTTTTCATCTTCACCCACATATATGGTGCCAAAGTTTTCCCTCCCTCATTTACATTTGTTAAATATAACTTCTCTTAAAGTTAGAAAAAAATGTCATTAATTCCAGTCACAAAATGTATAAGCACATGTAATGAAAAAATATTTTATAATCTTTCAGTTTCAAAACTGAAAGACGAGAAATGTCTGTTGCCATTATTTTCTTTAGCATATGGTTCTTAGTGTCTTGCCTATTACCACTGGATTCATGGCTATCAATTTCAGCACAGGAAAGAGTGCATGTACTTGGATTCTAGTCCGAGGTCACCTTGTAATTCTGAATCCCAGTCCTGCCCTTAGGTCTCATCCTACACTAACATGTTGAAATTTCTTTGATAATTACTAGAAACTACCTGTGAAGCTATCTTCACTTCCTGAATGCATTCACCAGGCAGTCGGTGAGTGTTCTTTATTTACCAAATACACCATCTGAGGCCAAGATTCAAAAAATAAACAAAAACTTTCATATCTTGGACCTCATGGAGCCTGGAATCCAGCAGAGAAAAGAAATATTATACAAATAATGACATGAAGATTTATATACAGTCATGCCACCCGCTTCAAAGGGAAAATTTAGTGAGAAATGGAATTGTATGACCAAGGAGGCTTTTTCTGAGGAAGAGACATTAAAAACTGAGACAATCCGGATGAGCAAGGGTGAGACCAGTGAAGGGGAAGGGAGGTCCAGTCAGGAGGGATGAGATATATGAATGCAAGGAGGTGGGAGGGGCTTGGGGTCTTTAAGGAACTAAAGAAAACCATCAGAGCCAAAAACAAGGAAAGAGGCAAGAAGGATGTCCTGGGTGGATCAGTCAGATGGTGCAGGGCCTTCGTGGCAGATTACTATCAGTGTCATGGACTGTGGACTTCATCCTAGGTGCAAGGAGAAGCGGACCATCTTCACTAGGAAGTCAGAGCCAGGAGTTCCAGTGATGTAGTCTGTGCCTTCTGAGAAACAGAAGGCAAAAAAGGGACAGGGGTCTGTGGAGCATGAGCCACAGGAGACGTCACTGGAGGGTTTACAAAGAGCTGTGCTTTAATGAGAGTTGTGTTTGTACAAAAGTCTCTTCTTGCTCAGAGAAGAGGTGAGAATACCTGCAGTACAGGCAAAGCTGACGATGCGCAGGACTGCGGAGATAACAGTGGAGATGGACAGAAGGGAACAGATGAGGGACTAACATTTGAAAACAAAATAAATTAGACTTGGTGATTATAAAGTAGAGAGGGAAAAGAGAGAGGGTGGTATTGAGTATGACTTCTCAATTTTTGAAATAAGCATGGGCAACACTGAATCACCCTGAATCAAGTGCTATCTCTACTGTCAAAGGAAGAACAAAGGCAATCTTTATTGAGCTTGAAATGTTATTTCTTCCCCAGGGCTTTAGTAAAGTCAGTCTAAAACTAAGATGTCCTACTTAATTTCTAGCCATATGACATTAGGAGGTGAACATTCAAATAACAGTATATATTTAAACTCAAAGCCCTGAAGAAAAGCTTTGAAAAGTGGATACCCTCTGGCTCAATACCACGTTTATAAGAATAAATACACCTTTATGTGTATTATGCTTCTCAGATTACTCTCACTACCTGGATTGCTCACTCTCCTCCAAGCCACTGTCATCTCTCATTGGAATTCATATAATTCACTATTTATTATGTTTATTTTTCATTCCATTTCTACCCACTAGAATGTAAGTTAAAAAGGAGCAGGGATGCTATCCATTTTGTTTACTAACAGATCCATGTCCTAGATTAGTGCTCCATCTAATGTAGATACTCAATATATATTTATAGAACAAATGAATGGAGGAAGGACAAAGTATTATCTCACTGAACCATGTTCCAAGCCTCGGTGGTAATAAGGGAAGAGGATCTCCACTTTGTTTATGAGAAAACAAAAGTTATAAGAATTTAAATGATTTTCCTATGTAGCAAATATACTAGGCCAGAACTTAAATCCAGACTTCCTGACTCTTAAGTCAGGTAGATCAATTTTTTATTTATGCTTCCTAGTCATCATGTTTTAACATGGGCACCCAAACACATACTCTCAGACATTCCCCACCAAAACTGTTAGCCTACACAGAGATATGTTCTTCCCTTCTATAATATTCACTTAGGTGACAGGAACAGAAGTGGATTCAATGGTTTTCTCTCCCTGACAATTAGTAAGCCATCAGGAAGATGAAAAAAGAGAACATATTTCTCCATCAGCAAAACCTTTCCATACGATTATAATGCTGGGCAAACACAATACAAAGTAAACAAGACATGTCATGGTGGCTAAGCCTTAGTTACATAATATGATACAAAAATGCTGGTGCTTCAATTTATTGTGAGAATTAAATTTAAAAAAATAAGAGAAAGAGGCAGGAAAGACACTGGCTTCTGCAACTACAACTAACACAAAAATGAGTCTTCTTGTAAGAGCCTAAGAAGAAAACAAATCCAGTAACTATCATGTTTAGCAAAAAAATGGGCAGTGGAAGGGACTATAGATAAAAGGTATGAGAGAAAATAATGATATTAATATGTAAGTCTCCTAAATGTTTTTTTTTTCTTTTAAAAGCATGCTTTCTTTTAGCTCTGATTATGATTTTTTAAATTTGTCATATACTGTTAAAAATTAAATACAATAAAAATAAAAACACAATCTCATCAGCCAAGAAAGGCCATTTATTTATATTTTAGATGATCAGATTATCTTTTCAGACTTCTATGTATATATACAAATTTTAATTGGCTCACTTTATACCTGTTTTATAAACCTTTTTTCACTTTACCAGGTAACACAGATTCCTTTCTATGAATAAAAACATAGTTCTACATCCACATTTTAATGCCTATATAATTCTTGATATTGTGAATATAACATAAATCATTTACCTATCCTTGTTGTGACATATTTCAGTTGTCTAGTGTATATATCCTCAGATAAACAACTATGCTGGATATCCCTGCACATATGATTGTGTATATGTGAGATTTTCATCTTAAAAAAATCTAAGAAATGGAATTGCTAGAGCAAAAAGCAAGAATATTTCTATGTATTTTAATTTATATTCTCTAGACAGGTGATTCCAAGTTTATATTCGCATCAGAGAAACACAAGAGCAGTTCTTTTCCATCACCAAGTATTACTGTTTTCATCTTTATCAATGTAAAAGGTGAAAACCAATCTCTTAAAGATGTTTCATGCGCATTTTTGTTACAAAATTTCACAAGCTACTGGCAAGATCTTTTTTTTCAAATGACCTATTTTTAATCTTCAAATCCACAGTAGAATCACTGGGAGTAGGCCCCAGGACTGCATTTTTAACACATAATCCTCATGAACACTCAAATCTGAGAATCACTGAAGTGCTGAAGAGTTTACAAACTGTTTGGCTTACTTTGTCTCAATAGATATACCCAACGAGCAGGAAGAAGAGGAAGATCGGGAGATACTTTCAAAAACTAAAAAAATAAATAAATAATAATAAGGCTCAGAGAGGCTTAATAACTTATCCAAAGTCCCACAGCTAACAAAAGAAAGAATTCTTCATAACGCTATAAAACAGAGATAAATCTTCCAATTTCACAAATCTTAAAATTATGCATCTTAGGTTGGAGAATAAATTTGGAAATAAAATTGTGTTACTCAGCCAATTCAGATTTAACCTTAAGATTAAAAGTCATCATGTAGGGAGGAAGCATTATATAATGTTTTTTATGTTTCAAACTGATATTTTTAGACAGGAATTAAAAAGAAACACTCTAATAGAGAAAGCAAAGATGAAGCATGTGTTAGGGAGGAAGGTGTGGGCCAAACCCTCACTAACTTTCTACACCGCTGTAACCCCATAAGAGGCTACAATAGCTTCAATTCATTTTGAAAAGGGGAGTATTTTCTATAATGAGAGGATGAATGCCACATGAAAGTAATCCTGTGTATTCCAGTCCAATGATCTCTGATGTGGAACCACGATCCAGTAGGAAAACAAGTGTTTTGAAGCAAAAAGGCCTTTGCCATTTATTAATTATTCAGACTTGTTATCAAATTCTTTTTGTCACAACTTCCTAATTTATAAGATAAGAACAGTTTCAATCTCAGAGCATTTTTATGGAGATAAAAAGAAAAAAGTAAAAAAAATAAGAAAGATGATCTGTATCTGGTAAGTGCCTAGTTATTCTAAATTTTTCTAAATATATGATTAAAAATTAGAGTTGCATTATTGAAAGACTGACTTACTAACCTGACAGAAACTGACTGCTTCCATATGATCTCTTAGTATTTTGACAGCTTAACTAACTGTTCAGTGCACAATAGCTGTAGTAGGCAATCAAGCAAAACAGGAACCACTAATAAATCTATTAAACCTTCAAAGAAAAGTTCAGTTAATGCTGAAGAGAGTGTCATGTCTAGTTATTTGAAGAAAATACTTTTGCAATTTTCAAAATATCATCTGCATATGAAGTTTAATTTGGATAGTGTGCGTGTTAGTCGCTCAGTTGTGTCTGACTCTGCAACCCCATGGTGGGTAGCCCTCCAGGCTCCTCTGTCCATGGGATTTTCCAGGTAAGAATACCGGAGTGGGTTGCCACTCCCTTCTCCAGAGGATCTTTCCAACACAGGAATAGAACCCAGGTCTCCCATACTGCAGGCAGATTCTTTACCTTCTGAGCCACCAGGAGTCTGTTTCACACACACAAAAAAAATAATAATAATACCCCAGAAAACTAGTTAACACTTTACTTTCATGAAGATATGAATAAGCTTAAGTGTAAAGTATGGAACAGATATTAGTCATGGATGCTGTATCACTAAAGACAGACATATAATACTTTAATGTATGAGGGAAAAGAGTTTAAAAAAATAATTTGGTAAGTTCTTTCTTCCAGGATAAATTATTTTTCTCAGTAATTTTTGATAAAAGATAAACTCTTAATTAATTAAACTCTTTATTAATTAAACTCTTAATTAATAAGTTAAGAAATAGTAGTTAGCATTTTCTTATATATTGAGGTGCTTTCTCAAAAACAATCTAGTATACTACTAATATAGAGCTACTTATGTTCATTGAAATGTAAAGGAATATACAATATACCTCATACATTCTGTGTCCCTTTAAATTTAAAACAGGTTACAAGTGAAATAAATCTAGCCTAAAAAAACTATTAATTGTTTAATTTCACAAGTTAAAAAAATTAAGTTTTTATTATTCATCATGGTTCCAAAACAGTATATCTAACTTTTCAACTCTGGATTTTGCAGTCCTACATTTATTTGTATTTTTCTACATTAAGACAAGAATGTCAGAGACTCACTGTATAATGTTTATTTAGGTCATTAAATGCAACAATCATCTCAGTTTGAAACAGCCACAGAGGCTACTTCATTTTTAAAAGGATTCAAAAATTTTAACTACATTTTAGCTAATGTGCCTAAGGAAGCCATGATGTGGTCTGTGAACTCCTTGAGGCAAGGAATGGTCTTTTTCTCTTTTTACATCTTTTTGCTTAGGGCAGTAAAGATGCATTACCAAATCTTTACTGAATAAATGAATCCAACATTACTCAAATACTGATGCTTTTGATGGATAAGATATACTATATGTCACTTGATTATTAGACTTTTTAAAACAAAACACTCATCATTATATCTTCAAACATAATTAGATTGATAATTCAAGATACTGTTATCACTACTCATGTTGCTTTTGTTTTTCACTGAGCTGGCTTAAAACCGGACTAAATAGGCTACTACAATTCACTCCAAATGATTGTGTCCCCAGTACAAATTGCTTGAGCCTTCCTTTGCTACACTTACTATATTTTAAAATATTCCTTTTAAAATAAAGTGAGATATATTTTAAAGAATGAATCAACATTAAGGCTCTTATCTTTTTTAGAGGAGAGAAGGCAGAGAATATCTCAGTGGGCTGAAAAATTTGAAGACTCATCCAGAAGGTTGATTTACAATATCTTGATCACTGGAGTGTTCTGTAGTTTAATTGATTAATATTTATGAAATGCTCAAAGTGCAAATTCTCATACTTATGATGCAAATATGAAAATATTTATATCAAGGTTAGCACTTGCTATTTTGAATTCAAACCACAATTCACTAAGAATCAATACAAGCACACACCAGTAGAAGGCAGTTTACATCAAACAAACACAGTGTTTTCATAACACTGAATTTAGACACATTTGCAAATAAAAATCAAACATCTCCTTATGAGAGTTTCTATGATATAAATCAATTTACCAATTCTCAAATCTTGTCAAAAAGTTTTAGGATCAGGGAACAGGGTCCCAAGATGGCAGCATAGGAAGACCTCTGAATTCATGTCCTTCCACAGATACACAGAACGTCACCTACATAGAGAACAATTCAACCTGAAGACCTGAGGGTTGATTGATTTTTTACAAACAGTTTCTGCAAATAAAAGAACCAGATATAAATGGGTAGGAAAGACAGAGACACAGTATACCCTGGAACCCAAATCCTGATGCTATGAACTACAATAGGGAGCGATATTGCTAAGGGGCCTGAGTGCAGACACACCTGCCCTGGGACACAATGATAAAATAACATTTTAAAAAATAATATGTTAAAAAGCTGGACTATACAGGAAGCAAATCCATTTACTAGCACTAGAGGTTCTGCCAAACAGGCAGGAAATTACCAGAGTCAGCTCCGAGGTTGGAAGTACCAGCAAGAACCACAATTTGAGGCCCCTTAGGACTCCTCCTAGCCCCAGCCTTCCTGTCAAGGTGAACACAGGCACAGTACTCCTCAGGGACTGCCCCCAGCCCAGGCTGCTCCATCTCCAGTTGCCCTGGGGTGCATTCACCCAAGGACCACACCTGGCCAGGACCTGTTCCAGCTCCAGCTGGCCAGTCAAAGTCACCAAGCACAAGTAATCTGCATAGGGGACATTCCCATAGAAGGCCAATTCTTCAAGACCAGCAGAGGCAGCTGTTTTGCCTAATTCATAGAAACAAAAATCTAAAGTCAAACAAAATGAGGAGACCAAGGAGTATATTTCATATAAAAGGAAAAATAAAACTCCCAGAAAACACCCTAATGAAATATAGATAAGTAATTTATCTGATAAAGAATTCAAAAAAGCAGTCCTAAGAATGCTCAGGCTTTCCGAGGAGAATGGAGAAACTCAATGAGAACTTTGGGCTTCCCTGGTGGCTCAGAGGTTAAGCGTTTGCCTGGAATGCGGGAGATCCGGGCTCAATCCCTGCATCAGGAAGATCCCCTGGAGAAGGAAATGGCAACCCACTCCAGTACTCTTGCCTGGAAAATCCCATGGAAGGAGAATCCCTTGGAGGGAGGAGCCTGGTAGGCTACAGTCCATGGGGTCACAAAGAGTCAGACACGACTGAGAGAGTTCACATCACTTCAATGAGAACTTTAAAAAAGAAATTAGAAAATATAAGAAAGACCAGATTAGAACTGAAAAATACAGTAACTGTAATTCAAAAAATGCACCAGAAGGGCTCAACAGCATACTAGATGATACACAAGAAGTATAAGCAATGTGGAAGATAGAATGGTGCAGACAACCCAATCAGAACAAGCAAAAGAAAAAAAAAAAAGAATATTTAGAAATGAGGAGAGTTTAAGGGACAACATCAAGTACACTAACATTTGCATTACAGAGTTCCCAGTAGACAAGAGAGAGAAAGGGGCAGAAATCATTTTTGAAAAAATAATGGCTGAAAACTTCTTTAGTGTGGGGAAGGATCAGACATACAGGTCCAGAAAGCACCAAAACTCCCAAGCAAGATGAATCTAAAGAGATCTACACCAAGACATATTCTAATTCAAACAGCAAAAGCTTAAAATATTGGGTTAGCCAAAACGTTCCTTCGGATAGTATGGGAAAACCTGAATGAACTTTTTGGCCAATCCAATAAAAACAGAATTTAAAAGTAGCAAAAGAAAAACAGCTAACTAAATATAATAGAAATCTCATAAGACTATCAGCTGATTTTTCAGCAGAAATTTACAGGCCAGCCAAAGGAAGTGGCAAGATGTATATGAAATACTGAAAGAAAAAAAAACTGTAACCTAGAATACTCCATCTGGTAAAGCTGTCATTCAGAAATGAAGGAGAAACAGTTTCTCAGATGTAAAAACTAAAAGAACCAACACAACCAAAACAGATTTACAAGAAATGGTAAGGGTCTTTTTTAAGTAGAAAAGAAAAGGCCACAACTATAAACAAGAAAATACAGGAAAAATTTCACTTATATATAGTAAAGTCAGTGGATCAGCCACTAAAAAAGCTAACATGAAGGTGAAAAGAAAAAAGTACTATCATTAACTATAACTTCAATAACTAGTTAGACCAAGTGAAGTCTCTCAGTCGTGTCTGACTCTTTGCGACCCCATGGACTGTAGCCTACCACACTCCTCCATCCATAGGATTTTCCAGACAAGAGTACTGGAGTGGATTGCCATTTCCTTCTCCAGAGGACCCAGGGATCAAACTCGGGTCTCCTGCATTGTAGGCAGACGCTTTACCGTCTGAGCCTCAAGAAGTCCAATAAGTAGTTAAGGGATACCCAAAATAAAAAGGTGTAAAATATGAAATCAAAAACAGAAAATGTAGAGGAAAAGGATACTAAAAAGGTGCTGCTTTTGGAATGCCTTCAAATTGAGCCTATAAAACAAAGACTATTAAAAAAGATAAGGATATTACCTAATGAAAAAGGGATCAATATAACAAGAGGATATAATATTTGTAAACATTTACTCACTCAACAAAGGAGTACCTAAACGTATAAAACAAACATTAAATAAATAAAGGAAGAAATAGTAATATAATAATAATACGGGACCTGAATATCTCACTTAGGTCAAGGGACACATCACTGAGACAGAAAATCAATAAGGGAACACTGGCCTAAAACAACACATTAGATGAAATAAACGATATAGAGAGAGAACCACACAGCCAAAAGAAGCAAAATACACATCCTTTTCAAGTGCACATGGAACATTCTTCAGGATAGATTATATTTTAGGCCACAAAACAAATCTCAATATATTCAAGAAGACCAAAATCATATCAAGAATCTTTTAGACCACAGTGGTATGAATTGAAGTCAACCAGAAGAAAATTAGAAAAGGAAGTAATAATATGGAGAATAAACCACATGCTACTCTACAACCAATGGTCACCACAGAAAACAAAAAGAAAATTTTAAAACCCTTGAGACAAATGAAAATGGAAACACAATTGCCCAGTATATATGGGAAGCAGCAAAAGCAGTTCCAAGGGAAAAATTCACAGTGAGATAGAGCTATCTGCAGAAACAGGAAAAATGTGAAATAAGTAACTTTAAATATACAGTTAAAGGAACTAGAAGAAGAACAAGCAAAGCCCAAAGTTAGTAGAAGAAAGAAAATAATATTAGAGTGGAATTAAATGAAATAGTCTTAAAAAGCCATAGGCGAGCTCAATGAAACTAAGCTTGTTCTTTGAAAAGATAAATGAAATCAACAAATCTTTAGCCAGACTCATCAAGAAAAAAAGAGAGAACCTAAATAAATCAAATAAAAAATGAAAGAGAAGAAATTAAGCCGACACCACAGAAATACAAAAGAAGGTTAAGAGAATACTATGAGCAGTGATATGCCCACAAATTAGATAACATAGAAGAAATGGACAGACTCCTAAAAGCATAACAATCTTCCAAGATTAAATAATGAAGAAATAGAAAATCTGAATAAATCAATTACTAGAAATGAAATTAAATCAGTAATCAAAAAACTCCTGCAAAACCAAACTCCAGGTCCAGATGGTTTCACAGGTGAATTCTATCAAACACTTTAAGAAGAGTTCACACCTATCATTCTCGAATTATTCCAAAACCTGAAGAGGAAGGATCACTGTTAAACTCAATTTATGTAGCTAGAATTTCTCTGATACCAAAACCAAACAAAGACAGTACACAAAGAAGAAAATTACGGGCCAATATCCCTGATAAGTTCAGTTCAGTTCAGTCACTCACTCGTCTCCGACTCTTTGCGACCCCATGAATCGCAGCATGCCAGGCCTCCCTGTCCATCATCAACTCCCGGAGTTCACTCAGACTCACCTCCATCAAGTCAGTGATGCCATCCAGCCATCTCATCCTCTGTCATCCCCTTCCTCTCCTGCTCCCAATCCCTCCTAGCATCAGAGTCTTTTCCAATGAGTCAACTCTCCGCATGAGGTCGCCAAAGTACTGGAGTTTCAGCTTTAGCATCATTCCTTCCAAAGAAATCCCAGGGCTGATCTCCTTCAGAATGGACTGGCTGGATCTCCTTGCAGTCCAAGGGACTCTCAAGAGTCTTCTCCAACACCACAGTTCAAAAGCATCAATTCTTCAGAGCTCAGCCTTCTTCACAGTCCAACTCTCACATCCCTACATGACCACTGGAAAAACCATAGCCTTGACTAGACGGACCTTAGTCGGCAAAGTAATGTCTCTGCTTTTGAATATACTATC
>NW_024070200.1:28559633-28975645 GCF_014754425.2 Oryx dammah | reverse complement strand
TCAAGAGGCAGGTCAGGTGGTCTGGTATTCCCATCTCTTTCAGAATTTTCCAGTTTATTGTGATCCACACAGTCAAAGGCTTTGGCATAGTCAATAAAGCAGAAGTAGATGTTTTTCTGGAACTCTCTTGCTTTTTCCATGATCCAGCAGATGTTGGCAATTTGATCTCTGGTTCCTCTGCCTTTTCTAAACCAGCTTGAACATCAGGAAGTTCATGGTTCACGTATTGCTGAAGCCTGGCTTGGAGAATTTTGAGCATTACTTTACCAGCACGTGAGATGAGTGCAATTGAGATGCAAAAATCTTTGACAAAATATTAGCAAACCAACTAAAATAATAGGCTAAAAGTATCATACACTGTAATTGTGGATTCAGTTAAAAATACAAGGATGATTTGACATCTGTAAATCAATCAATATTATATATCCTATTAGTAAAAGGAAAGATATAAATAATTTAATCATTTCAACAGATGCAAAAAAAAAAGCAACTGACAAATTTCATCTTCCACTTATGCTAAAAACTCTCAACAACAACAAAAAGCTCTCAATGAAGTGACTTGATTGCTTGGCTAAGATTTCATTACTATATATACATTTTTGTTGTTGTTGTTGTTTAGCCGCTGAGTTTTGTCCAACTCTTCTGTGACCCTATGGACTGTAGCCCACCAGGCTTCTCATGGCATTTCCCAGGCAAGACTACTAGAGTGGGTTGCCATTTTCTTCTCCAGGGGATCTCCCAGACTCAGGTATCAAACCTGTATCTCTTGCATTGGTAGGTGGGTTCTTTACCACTAGAGGCACCTGAGAAGTCCATATACAGATATATATAAATGTATGTGTGTGTGTATGTGTATCCATTCAGTTGTTTAGTTGCTCAATAGTGTCCTACTCTTTGCTACCCCATGGATTGCAGCATGCCAGGCTTCCCTGTCCATCACCAACTCCCGGAGCTTGCTCAAAATTCATGTTCATCGAGTTGGTGATGCCATTCTACCATCTCATCCCCTATCATCCCCTCTCCTCTTACCTTCATCTTTCCCAACAACAGGGTCTTTTTTAATGAGCCAGTTCTTCACATCAGGAGGCCAAAGTACTGGAGCTTCAGCTTCAATACCAGTCCTTCCAATGAATATTCAGGACTGATTTCCTTTAGGATTGACTGGTTTGAGAATCAGTAGAGTTCAGTCACTCAGTCGTGTCTGACTCTTTGTGACCCTATGAAACACAGCACACCAGGCCTCCCTGTCCACCACCAACTCCCAGAGTTCGCCCAAACTCATGTCCATTGAGTCGGTAATGCCATCCAACCATCTCATCCTCTTTTGTCCCCTTCTCCTGCCTTCAATCTTTCCCCGCATCAAGGGCTTTTCCAATGAGTCAGGGCTTTGCATCAAGTGGCCAAAGTACTGGAGTTTCAGCTTCTGCAGCAGTCCTTCCAATGAATATTCAGGATTGATTTCCTTTAGGATGGACTAGCTGGATACCCTTGTTGTCCAAGGGACTATCAGGTGTCTTCTCCAACACCACAGTTCAAAAGCATCAATTCTTCAGCATTCAGCTTTCTTTACAGTCCAATTCTCACATCCATACACGATTACTGGAAAAACCACAGCTTTGACTAGACGGACCTTAGTTGGCAAAATAACGTCTCTGCTTTTCAATACGCTGTCTAGGTTGATCATTACTTTCCTTCCAAGGAGTAAGCGTCTTTTAATTCGTGGCTGCAATCACTATCTGCAGTGATTTCAGTTCAGTTCAGTTCAGTCGCTCAGTCGTGTCTGACTCTTTGCGACCCCATGAACCACAGCACGCCAAGCCTCCCTGTCCAACACCAACTCCCGGAGTTCACTCAAACTCACATCCATCGAGTAGGTGATGCCATCCAGCTATCTCATCCTCTGTCGTCCCCTTCTCCTCCTGCCCCCAATCCCTCCCAGCATCAGAGTCTTTTCCAGTGAGTCAACTCTTCACATGAGGTGGCCAAAGTACTGGAGTTTCAGCTTTAGCATCATTCCTTCCAAAGAACACCCAGGGCTGATCTCCTTCAGAATGGACTGGTTGGATCTCCTTGCAGTCCAAGGGACTCTCAAGAGTCCTCTCCAGCACCACAGTTCAAAAGCATCAATTCTTCGGTGCTCAGCTTTCTTCACACTCCAACTCTCACATCCATACATGACCACTGGAAAAACCAAAGCCTTGACTAGATGGACCTTTGTTGGCAAAGTAATGTCTCTGCTTTTCAATATGCTATTGGACTCTGTGGGAGAGGGAGAGGGTGGGATGATTTGGGAGAATGGCATTGAAACATGTATAATATCATATAAGAAATGAATCGCCAATCTAGGTTCGATGCAGGATACAGGATGCTTGGGGCTGGTGCACTGGGATAACCCAGAAAGCTGGTATGGGGAGGGAGGTGGGAGGGAGGTTCAGGATTGGGAACATGTGTACACCCGTGGAGGATTCATGTTGATGTATGGCAAAACCAATACAGTATTGTAAAGTAAAATAAAATAAAATAACCAAAGAACACTGCTAGAAAAAAAAAAAACATGCTATCTAGGTTGGTCATAACTTTTCTTCCAAGGAGTAAGCATCTTTTAATTTCATGGCTGCAGTCACCATCTGCAGTGATTTTGGAGCCCAAAAAAATAAAGCCGGACACTGTTTCCACTGTTTCCCCATCTATTTCCCATGAAGTGATGGGACCAGATGCCATGATCTTCGTTTTCTGAATGTTGAGCTTTAAGCCAAGTTTTTCACTCTCCTCTTTCATTTTCATCAAGAAGCTTTTTAGTTCCTCTTCACTTTCTGCCATAAGGGTGGTGTTATCTGCATATCTGAGGTTACTGATATTTCTCTCGGCAATCTTGATTCCAGCTTGTGCTTCTTCCAGCCCAGCGTTTCTCATGATGTACTCTGCATAGAAGTTAAATAAGCAGGATGACAGTATACAGCCTTGACGTACTCCTTTTCCTATTTGGAACCAGTCTGTTGTTCCATGTCCACTTCTAACTGTTGCTTCCTGACCTGCATTTAGGAGCCCCCCAAAAGAAAATCTGTCACTGTTTCCATTGTTTCCCCAAGTATATTCCATGAAGTGATGGGACCAGATGCCATAATCTTAGTTTTCTGAATGTTCAGTTTTAAGCCAATTTTTTCACTCTCCTCTTTCATCAAGAGACTATTTAGTTCTTCCTTGCTTTCTTCCATAAGTGTGGCGTCATCTGCATATCTGAGGTTATTGATATTTCTCCCCCAGCAATCTTGATTCCAGCTTGTGCTTCATCCAGTCCAGCATTTTTCATGATGCACTCTGCATATAAGTTAAATAAGCAGGGTTACAATATACAGCCTTGATGTACTCCCTTTCCCAATTTGGAACTTCTTGTCTTGATCCATGTCCAGTTCTAACCGTTGCTTCTTGACCTGCACACAGATTTCTCAGGAGGCAGATCAGGTGGTCTGGTATATCCATCTCTTTAATTTTATATATAATTTTACCTTTTTAACAAATACGTATGTTTTACAGGTACAAATACACATGCATATATATAACTGTTTCTTTTAAGTCAATTATAAGCTTGAAAGTGAAAGTGAAGTCACTCCAGTCGTGTCTGACCCTTTGTGACCCCGTGGACTGTAGCCTACCAAGCTCCTCTGTCCATGGGATTCTCCAGGCAAGAATACTGGACTGGGTTGCCATTTCCTTCTCCAGGGGATCTTCCCGACCCAGGGATAGTACTTGGGTTTCCCGCATTGGAGGCAGACGCTTTAACCTCTGAGCCACCACGCTTGGAAACATAATAAGTCTAATTTATAAAAGTTTGGGGGCACCCGTCTTTATGGCAATAATTAATTAAAAGGATCAGTCCCTAGTCTGGGTCCCTCATTCCAAATAGTAAATCTTATCTATTTAGAAAAAATATTTTCTTTGTATTTTTTTGTAACGGGCATCTAGCTAATTCAAAAGTATTATCAAATGATTATGAAACAACCATAAAAGATGAGGTGTAACTCACTGCTTTCCCTGGCCTGGAAATGTTAAAGATGTTCTATAGATATAGTCTGGGTATTAAAAGGACATGAACTTTGCCTAAATTTAAATCCCAACTCTGTCACGTGCCTATGTAATGCTGGATAATTTTTCCAGTGACAAGTTTCCTCACCTAAAAAATGAGGGTAAAAGTTGTTATCTATTTCTAGGGTAAACAAATAAACTAATCCTTTAAAAAAGTGGTACAGTAATGGCTGACAAATGTTAGCTGTATCAGTGATAAAATTCACAATAATAGCAACAATTGCTAACATTATTTTAACCGTTCTATCAGAAGTTGATTCCTACTGATGTTTATACCAGTAGTGCCTTGCTGAGCAGGTTTTGACAGAGCTTAAATGATTAGGGGTACAAGCTGAGTTCAAAAGAATCAAATCATAACTGGTTCTTATTCATGGATTCAAACCTTAAGGTAAGATTAATAAAAACTAAAAGTTATTTTATATTATTCCCAGTTAAAAGAGGGGGTATGAAAATAGGATCTAACTCCTGACTGCCCCTAGTATAAAATCTGTTCAGTTCAGTCGCTCAGCTGTGTCCGACTCTTTGAGACCCCATGAATCGCAGCACGCCAGGCCTCCCTGTCCATCACCAACTCCTGGAGTTCACTCAGACTCACGTCCATCGAGTCAGTGATGCCATCCAGCCATCTCGTCCTCTACCGTCCCCTTTTTTCCTCCTGCCCCCAATCCCTCCCAGCATCAGAGTCTTTTCCAGTGAGTCAACTCTTCACATGAGGTGGCCAAAGTACTGGAATTTCAGCTTTAGCATCAGTCCTTCCAAAGAACAACCAGGGCTAATCTCCTTTAGGATGGACTGGTTGGATCTCCTTGCAGTCCAAGGGACTCTCAAGAGTCTTCTCCAACACCACAGTTCAAAAGCATCAATTCTTCGGCACTCAGCTTTCTTCACAGTCCAACTCTCACACCCATACATGACCACTGGAAAAACCATAGTCTTGACTAGATGGACCTTTGTTGGCAAAGTAATGTCTCTGCTTTTTAATATGCTGTCTAGGTTGGTCATAACTTTTCTTCCAAGGAGCAAATAATCAGAATTAGAGTTTTTATTAAATTATTTTAATTAGAGGTTAATTACTTTACAATATTGTGTTAATTTTTTTCATACATCAACATGCATCAGCCATGGGTGTACATGCGTCCCACCCATCCTGAACTCCCCTCCCACCTCCCTCCCCACCCCATCCGTCTGGGTTGTCCCAGAGCACTGGCTTTGAGCACCCTGCTTCATGCATCAAACTTGCACTGGTCATCTGTTTTACATATCGTAATATACATGTTTCAATGCTGTTCTCTCAAATCATCCCATCCTTGCCTTCTCCCACAGAGTCCAAAAGTCTGTTCTTTACATCTGTGTGTCTTTTGCTGTCTTGCATGTAGGGTCATCATTACCATCTTTCTAAATTCCATATATATGCGTTAAGACACTGTATTGGTGTTTCTCTAACTTACTTCACTCTGTAATATAGGCTCCAGTTTTATCCACCTCATTAGAACTGACTCAAATGCGTTCTTTTTATAGTTGAGTAACATTCCATTGTGTATATGTACCACAACTTTCTTATCCATTCATCTGCCAATGTACACTGGTTGCTTCCATGTCCTAGCTATTGTAAACAGTGCTGCAATGAACACTAGGGTACATGTGTCTCTTTCAATTCTGGTTTCCTCAGTGTGTATGCCCAGTAGTGGGATTGATGGGTCATATGGCAGTTCTAGTTCCTGTTTTTTAGGGAATCTCCACACTGTTCTCCAAAGTGGCTGTACAAGTTTGCATTCCCACCAACAGTATAGAGGGTTCCCTTTTCCCCACATCCTCTCCAGCATTTATTGTTTGTAGACTTTTTGATGGCAGCCATTCTGACTGGCGTGAGATGGTACCTCATTGTGGTTTTCATTTGCACTGCTCTGATAATTTTGCATTGCTCTGATAATTTTGCACTGCTCTGATAATTTTTTCATGTGTTTGTTAGCCATCTGTTGTCTTCTTTGGAGAAATGCTGTTCAGTTTTTTGGCCCACTTTTTGAGTGGGTCATTTATTTTTCCGGTATTGAGCTGCACGAGCTGCTTGTATATTTTGGAGATTAATTCTTTGCCAGTTGCTTCGGTTGCTATTATTTTCTCCCATTCTGAAGGGAGAATTAGATTTTTAAATGGAAACCAGTTTAGACAAAAGGGAAATAAATCAATCGTTTGTGGAGAACACAAGATACTTTTTCTGAGGACAGTTTAATCATACTCCAGGACTGCCAGATGAGTGATGTTGCCTCTTAAGTTGATTTTCAATTGCACAACACACTGGCTGTGAGATAAACCCTATCAAGGTGAAAGAGCATACCTTCAAGGGAGTCAGAAAGAAAATTCTTGGAGGAGAAAAGCAAGAAGATCACACCACATTATCAAGAGTGTTGAAACTTGCCCTAATTTATAAAATTTAACCAAGTTTCCCTCCAGGAACTCTAGTATTCCATATTCTTGAACCACAAGGAATGAAGGGTGGGAGAAGAGGGCGACTTGGGTCACTAATCCAAAAATAAATAGGAAGGAAGGGTTTTTTTGTATATCAAGAGCTTGACACTTAAAATTCTGGATAAAAGATATACTTGATGACTTTAAATAACTATTTGCCAGTGGAAGAAAATTTCACTGTGAAAAATCCAAGTTCAGATAACTCCTGTACTCACCAATTATTTTGTTCTCTGTAAAATCTTGTCAGTAAAGGTGGGAACCATCTTTGCATAAGTAACCTAGAAGCATGATCATTTTAAACAGAAACACAGGTACACAATCACTACTGTTTTGTCATTAATGATAGATACAGGGATATCATCTCCCCTAGCTTGGCACCAAGGACTGAAAGAAGCCCTCCCCAGGAGTGACTATTGAGGTTATACAAACTTTTGGCTCACAGCGTGCAACTCTTTTGCCCAAATATGGTTGTTACATATAATACTTGGGTGATCACACATTCCACATCCAAGGACTGGATGTTATGTTAAAAAGCAACAGGATTCCAGAAAATCAAATATGATATCCACACAGAGGTGTTTAGGACTCTGGGGAAAATCAACTCAGATATTTAAGACTGTCCAAGCAGGCTTAAAACTGCATGAAAAAGTAAATTATGAAGGAAAAAGGATACAAACAGCAGGGCAGAAAATTTAAAACATATGAGGAATAATCTGGGTTGTCAAGAGCTAAAAGTATGAAGATAAAATAAAAAGAACTAAGAAAAGACAACCCCCCCATGAGAAAAGAACCAAACATACATACATAGAGATGGATAGAGATATGTAATTTAACACCAACCTCTAGGATACAATAAACAGGTAACAAAATATGAATAAAAATTATTTTCAAAAATAAGCATAACTTTAAATCATTTTAAAAGTTAAAATCTGACTTAAGAAATCTAAAACATAATTGTCACATAAATGTGACATAAAAATATTTTTAAAAAATGAAAGTAGCTAAGGTTAAGAATTGGCAGGAAACAAAGGTAAATGTTTTTCAGCTGTAATTCTACTGACTTACATCAAAGCAGACAAACTAGTGACTATTAACTATTTAAAAAGTTCCTTGCTGGAGACCACTCTTGAGTGTTCCCTGTCAGCCCATCTGAGTTTCTCAAGTTCACTCCATAAACCAGTGAGAAGCAAAAAAAAAAAAAAAAGAAAAGAAAAGGAACATTCAGCTAACATTGGTTGAATTTGTGTTATTTTTTGCTTCACACCCACCCCCTACCCACCTCCCCCATCACACTGCGCCACACTCCCCAACCTGGGCAAACACATTATACTTTCCTCTCCGTCACCATCTCTCCTACAGCTATCTTTTGTATGGCTTTTTATTATTTCCACAATTATGTTCTTAAAATCTCCAGGTAAATGAGGCTGAGATATGACAAGTAAAACACTAAGTGTCTTTCATAACACTTCAACCAGGCATCCACTAACAACCACAAAAGACTCCTTTCTGTTCTCAATTCAATTCAACAAACATTTATTCAGGCCCTATCATAAAATGTTTTCAGGAAGGAAGACTTTGACTGGCTTCAAGTCCTTGGCCCAGTCAGTTAGATGAGACGAATACCAAGTCCTCAGGAAAGATTCAGATCCCAGAGTGCTGTGTTTGTTTGCTTGTCTCCTCAAATACCAGTCCAACTTTCTTCGGAAGTACATCTTATATTCCAAAACACTTCTAATTCAGTTAAAAAAACAATTATTTGAATAGTAATTATGGAACAAAGGAAGAAATGAGGATTTCCTAGAAAGCAAATAGCCTGCTGCTGCTGCTGCTAAGTCGCTTCAGTCATGTTTGACTCTGTGCAACACCACAGACGCCAGCCCACTAGGCTCCTTTGTCCCTGGGATTCTCCAGGCAAGAACACTGGAGTGGGTTGCCATTTCCTTCTCCAATGCATGAAAGCAAAAAGTGAAAGTGAAGTCTCTCAGTCGAGTCTGACTTAGCGACCGCATGGACTGCAGCCCACCAGGCTCCTCCATCCATGGGATTTTCCAGGCAAGAGTACTGGAGTGGGTTGCCATTGCCTTCTCCAAAGCAAACAGCCTAGATAGAACTAAAGACTTAATTTGCATAAAGCCTGACCACACACGGTTCTGCTTCTAGAAACTTTACCATGATGGGATAAATTATTAGTTTAAATCATTCAGTGCCATACACTTTCTAGATTTCTGGGATATAACAGAAGAAAAATAGGTAAAGATGGTTGCCTGTTACTCTCTCACGTGATTTTCTTAATCTTATTCAATTTACTAAATAAAGATTTCCCTGAGCCTTTGTGTGTAAATCAAAGCTTTATCAATCAAAAGATATTTTAAATTATCAAAGACAGCTCTACAGTATTGAATAAACAATGCAAATGTTTCTTTTGCAAAAGAAAGGACTTTTGGAGAAAATGGACATGTCAAAGATGACTTCACATTTATGTCTTTAAGAATCTCTTTTTGTATTTCAGGGATCTAAAGAACATTACAAAGAACGGTAATAGCAAGCAAGGGTGAAATTTTAAGAAATTATCCTATGGAATTTTCCTAAATATTTATAGGAATGTATATTTTTCAAACAACTTTTTAAAAGGTTAAAATGAATTTAGATATAGAGAAAATAACAGGCCAGTTGTTATAAAAGAAAGCTGGAAAATGAAAAGTATTGTTTCCTTTTCAATTTTATTATTTGCTCATTGTGAATTTGCTAGATATATTCCATACACAGTCTACCCACTGATGGATTTAAGCACTGCCTATTATATGTAACAGTTTATTCTGAATCTTTCTCTTTTAAAACAGAGCAAAAGCCCCAAACCATATGTGTTTGTAATTTTCAAATTGAAGAAAGCAAAGAACCACTATAATTCTAAAATAAAAACTATAAATATTAATGTTAGCAATATTAACAGACAATACTAAAATATTAAAGACTATTAACCTTAGGAATTTTAACAGACAAGTTCAAACATAAATGTTATATATGTAACTGGGGAAAAGTCTGCCATACTATATGCATAAAGACATTTTAAAAAATGATAGAATCTTAAATATCCAAGAGCAGTTAACAAGTTGAACATATTGTGTTAAATCCATATACAAACTGTATTCAGATATTCAGATATTAGATATTGGTGCCCTAGAGTGTTTTTTTATTTATAAGGAAAGATACCAAGTTAGAAGAATCTTCTTATGAGTTGTGACTAGGTGGTCAGGAAAAGCCCTGAGAGAGGGCCAACATTCAATCACACATTTACTATCCCTAAGAAATATTTTCTTAAGAACCTTAAAAATGTTTAAGTATGAAAAAGCAGTTATCCTATCAGATTCAAAATTCTTTAGTGTAGATAGAAAAGGGTTTCATTTATCTTAGGAGCTAAAGTAATTAAAAATCCAATCAAATGATCGATCTGGGTAGGAACTAGAGACTTTTCAGCACACAGAAGTAATATATAAATTGGATTCAGGGATATGGGGGACACGATTACCTCCTGAAGTAATGGAATTGAAACAAAATTCCATGGAACTGACCTAAATTCCAACAAGAATCCACTTTCTGTCCCAGCTAAAAGCACTGGCATTTATGCAAACTTAACTAAGAGGAGAAGACAACTATAGAATTTACAAGGAGAAGGAACTCCACAAACTGTGTGAAATCACACAATTATTTCACAGGTAGAAAAAGATCTTTCAAAATGTGAATATTTGTAATTAAATAGAGGTAAGTTTAAGAGAGTCAAAAACATCATATTAATGCTTTTATTAATACTTTTTCTTATATATTATGTAAATAAATTAGGCAATTAATTTTAATTTTGGCTTATGTATATGGCAATGGAATACTTAAGAACTTAAATTTTACCATATTTGCATATTTATGTTTCATTTATCAAATGTATAAAAATTACTTAAGAAGATACAAAGGTTTATCAAGCAGGTGATTGCATTATTTAAAGGAAATCAAATACATTAAAATGTTTGAAAGTATCTAAATAATTGGATTTGCAAAGGATATTAATTCTTCAAAGATTCTTATATGTGATTGTCTCCTAGAGTAAAAATTTTAAATATAAGCTGTACTAGAAAGATTAAGACTAACATCTGAATCTATAACTTTAAAAACTTGAAAACTAAATTCTAAAACGAATGTAAATATCTGAATAGCCTTCACACAAAAATTACCCCCAAGGCCCTGAACATTTTATATTTAAAACTTGACACAGAAAGTACCATATGAAAAGAGAAAGGAACAATATGTGAGTTATGATGAGCATATTCATTTATAGAATGAAAACTTTCATTTTGTAATTTATCTGAATTTCTCATCTTTTCGGCTGTTAATGTGGTATATTAGTATCCTGTTACTTCTGTAATAAACTACCACAAACTTAGCAACTTTGAAAAACACAAATTTATCCTCTCAGAGTTCTGGAGTCCAAAGTCACTTTCACAGAGTTCAAGTCAATGTGTGGTTCTTCTAGAGGTTCTAGGGGAGAATCATTTTTCTTGTCTTTTTCAGCTTCTAGCTTCAACTGTAAGGCTTGGCTCAAGGTTTTCCAAATACCCCCCACCCCAGTTTCTGCTGTCACATCTCTCCCTATTATTATACTCGGTCTCCTCCTGTTTTCCCCTCATAACGACCCCAGCATTCCTTGGTTCCCAGCCTATTTCCTCCAACTTCAAAGTCAGCAACAGGAATCCAGTCCTTCTTAGGCTTGTAATCTTTCCTGCTTCTCAGTCTCATCCGTCTGACCTATCCTAGAAGATTCACCACTTTTAAGGGTTTACACGATGGGACTGGCCACCCATATAAAGTTCTTAATACTACTTCAGAGAATCCAGGATACTCTCCTGACCTCAAAATACTCAGCCAACATCTGTGAAGTCCCTCTGCCATATCATTTGCAGGTTCCAGGAATTAAGATGTGGACATCTTTGAGGATCACTATTCAGCCATTATATGTGGCAATTCTATAATTTTCAAAATAGAAGAAAAACACAGGTTTCATAATAAAAAAAATTATTTAATTGAAGTATAAAATTATAATAGTTCATGCACGGAAAATTCTAAACAGAAATGAGCATACAAAATCAAATTTCTTTTCAAATGGCTTTAGACCCCATTTACTTGCATTATTTTCAACACTGTAATTTCTGAACCTAAAATTCTTACTATTACTTCAACAGTATAATCATCAACAGAAGTCAAGCATAGAGGACTAGGTATAACTCATATATTTGCTTCTTCCAGGCTATACCTGTGAATATCTTAAGAAAATATGAGCGATAACCTACATATTATTATCATGGAACAACATGATTTCCAAAAAATTATCTCCCTTATTTGCCTACTTGTTTTTTAAATATAAGACAAGTTTTCTAAGTAATCAAGGATACTGATGTGCAATTTCTCTCCTTTCTGCTAACCACATTATACTTTCTGCAGACCAGAGAATAAAAGATAGTACAACGTGAAACTATGATAATGTTATCCCTCTGCATGTAAGTCAGAGTATTCTGCCTTTGTGATGGTTGCCAAGGGTACTGGAGCTTCAAGGCAGGCATTTCTGTTTACTTACTTGAATTAATAAGGGTAGCATGAATCACCACAATAAGTAAAATTATTTGCTGTTTGAAACAAAAACACATACATAAGTATCACAGCACCTTGATTTACACTGACTGGTTGGAAAAATAGAGTGCAAATTATTTTAGATACTATATTCAAAGTCAGATCTAATTAACTGGTTTATGAAATCAATTCTAAATATTGGCTCTATCTTAAAGTTATACAGAAACTTTTGATCAAAGGGGATAGTAGTCTAATCAAAGTAAGGTTTTTGGTTTTAGCCCAAGAATCCACTTAGAATAGTTACTCAAAGTGACATAGTTAATACTGAAGACTCCATGAAATAGATCTGACATGTAAGTTTTGCTTTTATTTTTAAATATACAAGGACATTTGGCCAAAAGGCAACCCAATGTCTGTCCTAAGTAGGGTTTTCTATCTGTTTTTGTTTGTTGCTTGTTTTTAACTTAAAACTCTACCGTTTTTATCAGTAAACATACAATTTAAAGGATTTCCAGGACAACAGACACAACTGGGACTGTCTCAGGTAAGTGGGCATCTGCCCACTCTATGTAACTCCACTCAATTAAATCAGTCCATTCTTACTGTATGTTCACTTTTGCTCCATATGCTTCCCAGAGAATTGAATAAGAACCAAGATCATGCAAGATCTAGTCTTTCATTCTTTGCAAATCTATGCAAGCTGTTGGATTTCTTTAAATACTCTAAAAATCTACATCCCAGGTGACAACAGGTGCCACACTAGCAGATGGAATTAGCATGTGTCAAAGGGAAGGGCATAGAACCTTCCTGTCAAGAAACTACTCTGAATCTAAGTAATTTTTTCTCAGTACTGATCACTGGTAGAGAAGAGTCAGGCATGAGCAATTCACTTTATTACTCCTTGAACAGCAACTGCTGCTGCTGCTGCTAAGTCGCATCAGTTGTGTCTGACTCTGTGTGACCCCATAGACGGCAGCCCAACAGGCTCCTCTGTCCCTGGGATTCTCCAGGCAAGAACACTGGAGTAGGCTGCCATTTCCTTCTCCGATGCCAGAAAGTGAAAAGTGAAAGTGAAGTCCCTCAGTCGTGTCTGACTCTTAGCAACCCCACGGACTATAGCCTACCAGGCTCCTCCATCTATGGGATTCTCGAGGCAAGAGTACTGGAGTGGGTTGCCATTGCCTTCTCCGCAACTGATGCTATGTTCTCCTAATTCAAGATGGGTTATCTCAATTCAAGATGGAGAAGGAAATGGCAATCCACTCCAGTATTCTTGCCTGGAGAATCCCATGGATGGAGAGGCCTGGTGGGTTGCAGTCCATGGGGTCGCAAAGAGTCGGACATGACTGAGCGACTTCACCTTCATGTATCTCAAGATAAGGCTTACAGGCATAGTACTACACTAGGAAACACCTAGTAAATTCAGATTTCTACTACAGCCAGATAGGTCTTTGCCTTCTTGTCAGCCAAGAGATCACCAGTGAGTAATGTCAAAAGAGAATTCCCCAGGAACTTGTCCATTATACTAAAGCTGCAAAGTTCCAAATATATCAAAGACAGGCAATATTTCAGGTATTTCAATATTTCAATATTCCAATCCATCAGGGCTGAATATAACTACTTTCCTATATGCTTCCCAACAGTCATTCAGGGCAGGAACCCTTAGGATAAAACTGAGTTATGTCATACTTTAAATCAAATCATGTCCACTTATACAAGCAATTACATTTCTGTAAAGCCTAAACACAGTACAATTAGTCTATACAGGAAGTGCTGGCCTTAGCCCTGTACACAGACAATGCAAAGGAGCAATTCACAATCCAGATTGGTTGGCACTACTAAAGTGGAAAGGAAAACTTCCATGTAGCCTGCAATTGATTATAAGTGAGAGTTTACCTTATGGTAGGATAATTCATAAGTGACCAAAAATAGACAAATACATTAAATTTATAGAAAAGAGGAAACATACTTGCAAACCATAATCCTTAGCATATGCACACGGTCAATCCACATACTTCTCAAATGAAAAGCAACCACTGACAGGCACTTTTCTTAAGACCCTTAACTATTTTCTCAGAATCTTCTCATAATCAATGTCCTGTTTAAGAAGAAAGAAATGATTCATTGATTTTCATAGGTAGCTAAGATTCTTTACATCCACTAGTCTTGAGGCACACTTGACCAATACATATTCTTACCATAATCGCTTCTTCCAAAACACCTCCATGTCCACATTTCCTAGGAAGGAAGTGCTGTGAACCAACCCAGGAAATTTAATCACACAGGATAATTAACTTCTCTGCATAAACAACAGTGGTGTCTGGAAATTTATAAAGTGGGTGAGGATTGGCTATCCTTACATCTTCTTACCGGAGTACAATGAAAGCAAATACCAAACCAGATTCTGCTACGTAGATATTTATTTAAATAAATAAATAACAAGTAGATACACTGCAGTTTACATGACTCCTCAAGGGTAATCCATGTTTCTAAAATATCACTGCTTCAGGCAATGACGTATCTCTAAAGGCCCTAATGTCCACAATGAGAGTCCATATTTCATGTCCCTTATGAGTATCTTGCCACTGATAAGATGGGGGACATGCCGTGGTATTCCCCAAAGTGGTTAGAATCTCAGCTGACCTGACCACTAACTGGGATGTGAACCAAAATAAGCAAGTCTTCTAGACTAAGAAATACTTTAAACTAACAGAAATAATATCACACTGTCAAAGCTGAAGTGTTTTTAAGTAGGGAGTTTAATGTAAGGGAGTTTAACATTCCCCTCCCTCTCAGTTTGGTAATTTCAGACTCTGTACAGACCTCTGGCCATTCCAGCTCTCCCTGTTCTTAGGATTACCTACAGTGATGGGAAAAAAGAATTGAGTGCTTTTGCTTTTTACTTAATAGTTACCTGATTGGAGTAGTAAATGATTTAACCTCTCTGACCCTTATTCAGCTCCTTCAACCTTAAAATGGAGAGAAAATGACTATCACAAAGAGCTGCTGTGAAAATCAGACACGACAAACGCCAAGAAGCTAAGACACAGACAGGCACAGAGAGCCCATGCCAGGAAGGTGTGGCTCCTGGAAGCTCCCTTTTGCGGGCCTCGTTACCATGAGCAGAACCCTTCCTGAACTCTCCCAGTCAAGTCCTCACGGAGCTGCTATCTGAACCCCTCATCTGTGACATTGTGAAAACTTCCCAAGCAGACTATCTGCTTGTAAAAAGCCACTTCCAGACCTCTCCCAATGCTTTCCCTGAAGGGACCGTTCCTGCTGATTGAATCCATAAGAGGTCAGGGCTGCCACTCTCCTTCACTGCCCTCAGGTGCCACGAGTCTCAAAATCCCACAGGCCTCACTGTTGGTAACCTACTCGAATCTGCTCAGTCACCCTGGATTCAATGCCATCTCCACAGCTTAGCTGCCACCCTTTCTGTACCCAACCATTCCCACAATTCCTCCTTGCTTTTAACAATGGTGAAAACCACAGCGGCTTGTGGCTCGTAGATTCATGATCATATTCATATTTTTCATTCATTTCATGACATGTATGTGAAAAAAAAAAAAGACTGCTGACAATTATGGAGCAAGGAATTCAGACATTTTTGAAATTGTACCTAAATACAAGCAGTAAATTCAACAAATTCCTCAACAATTAGTGACCTAGAGAGAATAAAAGCCAATGAACCAGTGAAGCAATGAAAAGTACATAACTTTTTTCCCTTTTCATTAAAATAAGTTGAACAAAATCTGTGCATGATTGCCTATTTAAAAATCTAATCTTCATATTTGCTAACATTGCTTAGTTGCTGTATCAACTGTCTAGCTTTAGTCTAATAAAGCCTTTTTGAAACTTTAGAAGAAATTTCTATACAGGAAATTATAAATTTGGACAGGCATAACTGTGTCTCAATACGTAGTATTCTTATACCAATTCTCACCTTTTTAAGTATATAAATTGTAAAATATTGGCCAAATGGCCACAGTGGCCATGTAATTAAAGGCTTTATTTATTTAATTATCTATTTTCTGTGAGACTAGAAAGACAAATAAGAAACAGCATAATGTGGGTTTCTCTGTTGCCAAATAACTTCAAGTGGTACTGTCATTATTGGTTTTTAATGGGAAAAAAATATTTGGTTGACAGTATCAGAGGAATTCCTGGGGGAAATATCACATATTCTTGTAGATGGAAAAAAAAACTTTTAATATCTGTGAGCAAAACAACCATTTTCTCAGTATCTAAGTTCTATGAAAAGAAAGAAAAAATTGATGCACTTTTTTTTTGTTGTATGTTCTTCTAACATATTTCGGCCTCAAGGAAAGACTTATGTAACTTAAATCTTATTTTCAAAACCTCTCTAGAATAGAGACATTGGGGACATTAAAAGATGAGCACTATCTTTAAAAGCATCCTACATTTTTAACTTGTATTTCCACATCTGGGCTTAGATCTTACAGATGATCTGAGGTGACTATCCAAAGTCAAAAGCATTAGCTATTTTCAGTACACAAAAACAATGCAAGCAAATATATTTTTAAAAAGAAACTTTATGTTATGATCAACTCCAATGGAACTGCATTTTATTCACTTCTAATCCAATCTGAGTCCAGCCCTGCTATCTTGATGATTATATTAGTCTTTCACTACAACTTGAGAACTTATTAGGAAAAGGAGTATGTCAAGGCTGTATACTGTCATCCTGCTTATTTAACTTATATGCAGAGTACATCATGAGAAACGCTGGGCTAGAAGAAGCACAAGCTGGAATCAAGATTGCCAGGAGAAATATCAATCACCTCAGATACGCATATGACACCACCCTTATGGCAGAAAGTGAAGAAGAACTAAAGAGCCTCTTGATGAAAGTGAAAGAGGAGAGTGAAAAAGCTGGCTTAAAGCTCAACATTCAGAAAACTAAGATCATGGCATCTGGTCCCATCACTTCATGAGATATAGATGGGGAAACAGTGGAAACAGTGTCAAACTTTATTTTTGGGGGGCTCCAAAATCACTGCAGATGGTGACTGCAGCCATGAAATTAAAAGACACTTACTCCTTGGAAGGAAAGTTATGACCAACCTAGACAGCATATTAAAAAGCAGAGACCTTTGTCAACGAAGGTCTGTCTAGTCAAGGCTATGGTTTTTCCAGTAGTCACATATGTATATGAGAGTTGGACTATACAGAAAGCTGAGCACCGAAGAATTGATGCTTTTGAACTGTGGTGTTGGAGAAGACTCTTGAGGGTCCCTTGGACTGCAAGGAGATCCAACCAGTCGATCCTAAAGGAGTACAGTCCTGAGTTTTCACTGGAAAGACTGATGTTGAAGCTGAAACTCCAATACTTTGGCCACCTGATGCAAAGAGTTGACTCATTTGAAAAGACCCTAATGCTGTGAAAGATTGAGGTCAGGAGAAGGGGACTATAGAGGATAAGATGGTTGGATGGCATCACCAACTCAATGGACATGAGTTTGGGTGAACTCGGGGAGTTGGTGATAGACAGGGAGGCCTGGCGTGCTGCAGTTCATGGGGCTGCACAGAGTCGGACACGATTGAGCAACTGAACTGAACTGAGAACTTATTCAATGATTCCAGTGTAATACACACAAATATATAGGTTTCATATAATTATGCATTCCACTTTTTTTCTTCAAAGGATGAACAATTACTGATTATTGTTGTCTGAAAGTTTTATAATGGAGCATGAACTTCCATGAGTGGTAAGTAGTAGCTGGTGAAAATATCTGGAGAAAGACTTGTGACTGGCTTAGCCAAACTTCTATCTTAACTGTTCCCCCGTAAAATCGCCTCTAGCCCCAGTCTAACACTTCTGCATGTGCAAAACTATGTTATTATCAGCTATTCATCAGATGTAACAGTTTAGCAAACTAGCTCTAGATGCTAGCATGACAGCAAAATGTGATCTCTATAAGCCATTTCCAAGTGTGTTCCTCCTCACATCAACGGTTAATTTGCAAAATAACTTTTTATCTTGAGGACCAGATCTGAGAATCATTATACTGTCAAATGGGATACCATTACCTGTTTTATTTTGCTTTTTATCAAACGAGATATCATTGGAATTCCACTTGCAATTGAAAAGGAATTAAATCAACTTGGCAAAAATAATAAAAAGCAATATAATGATCTTTATCAACACTTGTGTTTTTCATTTGATAATAATTAAATTGCTCCTTGACAAATTTTAAGAGGTTGAAAAGAGAGGCAGTATCAAAATGCAACTACTCATAACATTTGCCCTATTACAGAGGGCAAGGGGAAAAATGTTACCTTGGCCTTACGGCCATATTGCTAATTAATACAATTTTAATTTTATATTGAGATAAGAATAAGACAATAGAGTATACATTTCTTTCGTTAATAGAACAGTATGCTAGTCTATAAAGCCTCACATATCTGTAACACTATTTATTAGTTACCTATATACCGGCAGTATATTTAATCCTCTACGCATATTATCTTTACTCTTCAAAGTAATCTTAGATAAGTGACAACCATACATTTATAGGATTTTGATTTGTCTATTAAGGTCATTAAAAGGCATCCTGGAGAAGGCAATGACACCCGACTCCAGTACTTCTGCCTGGAAAATCCCATGGATGGAAGAGCCTGGAAGGCTGCAGTCCATGGGGTCGCTGAGTGTCGGACACGACTGAGCGACTTCACTTTCACTTTTCATTTTCATGCATTGGAGAAGGAAATGGCAACCCACTCCAGTGTTCTTGCCTGGAGAATCCCAGGGACGGGGGAGCCTGGTGGGCTGCCGTCTATGGGGTCGTGCAGAGTCGGACACGACTGAAGTGACTTAGCAGCAGCACCAGTATGAATAAACAGTGAAGACCTACATACAACCATCTCACAAGAGTAAAAATAATTGGCAAAATAAAGTTTCAAATCTCCCTTAATGGTTATGACAGGAGTTTGGTGATACAGAGCAACACATTCATAAAGTACTAATAGTTTTCCAGCTCCACCTCTGACCTCCTCTCTCACATACACACAGACTATAGCTGTCACAGAAAAGTCTTTCTAATTTATTTTAATCCTGGATCTAAAGATCTAAAGTAATTCATATATTTGTCAAAATAGCCAATTGTCCAATTCTCCCAGCCCAAAGTTTGGAATGCTTACTCAAATATTTCCTTGGGAGAAGTGTTCAACAGCATTCACTGATAAGAAAAGGTTTTTAGTTCTGTGTATTGATAGAAAAAACATAAAGCAGAGTTTCTCTTTTGCATTATAAGATATATAATGAGGCCTCAATTTTGCAGCCTATAATACAAATTATTAAACAATACTTTAACATATGGTGGCTATACACGGATAATTGCTGCTGCTACTGCTGCTAAGTCACTTCAGTCATGTCCGACTCTGTGTGACCCCATAGACGTCAGGCCACCAGGCTCCCCCATCCCTGGGATTTAGGCTTGCAAAATTATGTTTCAAAACACACTTAGATACTTAGACAATATATTACATATGTATAGATTAGACATATATTACACAGGCATTACATATATATCAAAATATACTCTTATTGTAAACTAAATTTGAAAATTTTAATACACCATATTAAAGCATTATATTACTTTAAGAATCACTTAATGAACTGATACATTCTATACTTCATCATTAAATCAGAAATAACAGAAACGATGACAACTGTAAATTGTCAATGATGACAGTGTAAATCATGACAAAGTAAATGATGATAATACAGTGATGATAAATGTAAATTCTGAATAAAAATATACAAACCTACAACCCAAACGTCTATTTGCTTAAAAGGATTTTGTTGGTCTATGTGTGCTGACCTGGTCAAACAGCTAGTCACTCCCAGTTTCTTCAATCTGTGTAGAAGTAGCACAGCTAAAATTAACAATAAAAATTAAAGTGACACTACAAGTGTTAAGAAAACAATTTATAATTAAGAAAGCAAAACAACTATAAACAGAGCACAGCTGCTCTCAAACTAAGGCACTATCCTTTATTTTACCTTTAATGAGCTATCTTCCCTAAAATTTCACTTCTTAGTTTCCTTGGTCAGAAAAATGACTATGCAAAGCGAAAATATGCCAGGAGCCTTAGAGATGCTATTCCTTCATTTAAGTAAATTCTAAAGGGATATATGAGTTGTCTATCTAGTAAGATAACAGACAAAATGAATGCATAGTCCTATTAATTGCATTCCACATCCCTAATACTGCTTTTTTTTAGAAAGTGTGTGTGTGTGCACATAGATGCTCATATTCAAGGTTCTTTTGATAGTAGAAAGTAACAATGTTTCAAAATGAAGTCAATTACTGTAACTGTTTTTTTACCCTCCAGAAAATAATAGCCATGAATACTATCTAACATGATATATATCTTCATATACAACCAGCCTTCAAGGTTACATGCTTGCAAAGTAAAGAAATAAGCATAATATAGAGAAAACATTAAACTAATAGTTCCCCAAATATACTGTGTCTGTATTCATAAAGTGTTACATACCAAGATGTATGGGACACTTTAGATTTTTCACCTAAACTATTTTTTAAAAAATGAACTGAATCACTTTGCTGTATACCTGAAACACACTGTAAATTAACTATGCTCCAATATAATATAAAAACTATATTAAATGTTAAAAAATATATTTTTTAATTCTTTAGCTATATAATTCAGTACATACTTAGGGTACATTTATCTTAAAATCAGAATATTTTTGCTCAATTACCATCAAAAATTTTCAAGTATAATCATATATCTGCCACTTAGCAAACCTACATGATTAACGAAAAACCATAAATTCTAAGTAATAGCAACAATAACTTAAAATACTATTTCTCAGAGATAGACCTCTCTTATTTAGCTCATTCCACAGTCGTTCATCCCACGGAAAATGTCCCATGAATGTTGCTGATGGAAACTGAACTGTCAGCTAATACTTCCAAAAATTTAAGATAGTCTGATCTCTGTTCGTATTTAGGAAACTCTCAAAGCTATCACGTGAAAACCTTCTTAACATGTTACAACACAATGAATGTGGAGGACTCAGAAAATCTAGAGAAATCTGCTCAGAACTCTACAGGACTCCATTCTACATAGTAAATTGTAAATGACTTCTAAATCCTAGCACTGTCCTAAAACATTCATTTCTCTCCCTTCCTCCCTTTCTTTTTCTCTCCTGTCATCCTATCTCTGAGTTAGTATCTTGAGAAAGTAATTCAAGAGAATCTAAAATAAGGGACAAAGAAATTGTTCCCATTTCCTTGACTCCGCACTGACCCCCTCCTCCATTTCTGCTGTCTCTGCTATCCTATGATGGATACTCAGACCTCTTAATCTTGAGGTATAATTGTATCTCAAGATAGATGACAGAAAACAGATAGGTGAAAATTTTTCCTATCGAGTAAATACCTATAACTCTCAAATCCACACACATCTCTAAATCTCTCTCTTTGCCACAACATTTCCCCCTGCAAAAAAAAATAGTGTAAGTGAGATCTTTATTCAGCTATCCCAAACAAACTCTCAAACTCTCAGAGACAGAACTACTAGAATAAATAGAAAACGAAGGGGTTCCCCTTGTAAATCAGTCACCAGGACTGGTGATTTCCCTTTGCCAGTGTTTCTCCAGGTCTCTCCTCCAGAGCTTTGGCTCAGGATTCTATTAGCTCATGAACTTCAGTTTTCCTTCTGCCATAACATTTTTGGCCTTCTAAAACATATTCCACAAAGCAAATCCATCTTTCAGCTGTCCTTGATTTCTCTATGTAGAAGATACAGAGATTCCTAGTAATTTGAGTTCATCTTAATTGACAACCCTTTTCATAATTTTACTTTCTCTAAATATTCTAGTCACTATCCTCAGGTCCTCTGTATTCCATAGGTGCTTTCTGCTGCTCTCCTGAACACATATCATCCCCTCCACAAAGCATTCCTCTCGGTAGTTACAGAGATAAGAATTCACTCTTCATTCAAATTCTAGTCTCAAACCTCTTGAAACATGCATATTTCTCCTCATTCTAAATTCCATCAAGGTGTGGCTATATGCATATGTGTGTGTGTGTGTGTGTGCACGCAGGTGTGTGCACAGGCGCACCCTTTAAAACTGTTCAAAGATAGTCTGTCCATATTAATTTGACCCAATGAATATTATCTGTAACTCACTTACTTTCAGCTAAAATTCTATACAGTCACATTAGCTCTTTAAGAAACTTTAACTTAGGTCCTTTATGTGCTTATTCAGTATTGTCCTTTAATTAACTGGCTTGCACTCCAATGGAAATTGTTGTAGACTGCAACTCCCATTAAGGGAAGGCTTTCAGTGCCCAGGAAAAGGCTCCTGTTAACCTGTAACAGACACTTCACAGTATTGATGCTGCTGCTGCTGCTGCCAAGTTGCTTCAGTCGTGTCCGACTCTGTGCGACTCCACAGAGGGCAGCCCACCAGGCTCCGCAGTCCCTGGGATTCTCCAGGCAAGAGCACTGGAGGGGCTGCCATTGCCTTCTCCAACAGTACTGATGACAAGAGGGCATATGATAGGACTTAAAACAGAATTAGGCAGAATCTGCCATTTACGTGGAAGATGCAAAAAACTAAGAGTCGCACGTATTATAAAATGTCACTCCGTTCAATAAACAAAAACTCCTGACACTCACTGTTAACTTAGTCTGGCCTCCAGAACTTTTACAACTTTTAGACTAGTGATTTCTCCCTAGGGATTTTTCCTAATATTTCTGTGCTCAGTGCTACAATTCACAACACACAGGTTTAGCGAATTCTGTTCCAAACAGTTTAAAGAAAGCTTTCATGATTATTCAAGGGACCTTTATAAGGCAAGTACCAGTCAGTCCTTCAGGGTTGAAATTCAGCACCTTTAGAGACCTCTGTCTCCACCCAGAAATCCTTGCTGTTTACACTAAGAAGACTGGCGCCATGGCCCCCTTTCCTTTACACTCTTATCACCCCCTTCCATGCAACTCCCCTCTGGACCGCCACAGAAACAACCTGAAATTCAAAATCGCACTATAAACAGCGATAGGCGGGCCAGGTCTCCTCCCTGGGCGGCATGGTCCAGGATAATGGCCCCTTTTCCACCCTGCCTTTGGTGGCCGCTGTCCAAAGTCCCACAGCCTCAAACTTAGGGGCACAGCCAGCCTGGGGTGCTCCTGGACAGGACCCCTCCCATTCACATGCCTGTGTCCTGGCTTCAAAGTTCCACCAACAGTGCCCTGGAAATCAAAATCCAGAAGGCTGCAACTTTCAGATTTATCATTGAAAAAATTGCGCCCATGTTCACAGAGTTGGGAATAGAAGAACACAAGGAGGTGGGGAGCTGTGGTCTGGTCATTTGTTTTCACAGCTGGCCGAGTCAATCATTCTCTCTTAAAAGCTTATTTGACAGGTGAGAAATTCCTCCTCTCTAGATCATTCCAGGAACTCCTCAGCATCAATCTGAGCTGGGAGAGGGGCCTGAAGGGGAAGGGAGTGGTGCTGAAATCGTGCTGAGCGTGTCCCCAGGGAAACTCTAGGGCAGGAAGGAGGATTTCGGCGCCAGGAATGTGCTGGTCCAGGGTCCAGAGCGAAGAGAGGGTAGAACCGAGAAGTCTTTACTGAGAGGGAGAGAGGTGCGACCAGAAAATAGAAGACACCTGGAAATGTCCTGAAAGGGATGGAATTGGGGGAGAAGGATGCAAACGGGAGAGAAATCGGGAATAGGAAGAGGTTGGGGCAAAGGGGGAACAGAACAACACGAAGTGCAGAGCCTCGGATGCGGGCGTCCAACCTCGGCCGGTGTCGGACCCTTCCAGAGCGCCGGCTAGGCTGGCTGCCGGCCGAGCCCCCGGAGCCGGAAAGTTGGCGCAGCGAGGGGCGGCCGGAGGGCAGTGCCCCCAGCGCGGCCGGGAGGCGCCGGGCTCAGTCGCGCGGCGCCTTACCTTCTGATCGACGATAGAGCAAGCCATCTCGCGGACGTGCGCCAGGCTGTAGTCCCCGGACGAGTCCTGCAGCAGCAGCACCGGCTCGCGGCTCAAGCCGATCTGCAGATGGAAGGAGATGCCCCCGGCCGGGGCCGCGACGGGATTCAGGAACGGCGCGGGCCCCGGCCCGGACCCCGGGACCAGCGCGGCCGCTGCCGCGGCTGCTGCCGCCGCCACGGGCAGCAGCGGGCTGGGCGGCCGCAGGACCGGAGGGGCGCTCATCGCTCGGCCGGGCGCGCCGAGGGCCGCGGGGCCCGGCGGCTGAAAAGTTTTGCTGCCGCCGAGCCGGGAGCTTCTTTCTTCAAGAGTCGAAGCGGAAAATAAAAACTTTCCGGAAAAGTCCCCGCGCGGGGGGAAGGGCGAGGGGATGAGGATCGCGAGGGGAGGGGGTGGAGAGAAAATGGCCGAGGCGGGAGGGCTGCGCCGCCGGCAGCGCGGGCGGCGCGCGGGGGAGGCGCCGCCGCGCGGAGGAGCAGCAGCTGCGGCGCGCGCGGAGGGACGGGGCGGCGGGTCTGCGAGGCCGGGGCGCCGGGCGGGGCGGGGAAGGGGGCGCGAGGGGCGGGGTAGGGGAGCGAGGGGCGGGCACTGCGGAGCCACCACCCGGCGGGCGCCGGAGCCGCAAGAGCCGCGGCCGCGCGGCCGCACTGGCCGCAGTGGGCCCGGTGGCCGCCCCCTGCGCCCGAGGTTCCCTGGGCCTGAGCCTCCCCTGGCCCGGGCTGGATAAGCGGCAGGGAGTGGGTCCGCCTCCGCGAGCATGGTTCGACCCTTCCCTCCCTCCCTCCGGGACCCCGCTCTCTTCGCTGTCCCGGCTGCCCGACTGCGGACGGACGGGACGGGGCGCCCTTCCTACAACCCGCTGCCCGGGACCAGGAGCTTCACGGCCCCCACAGTCCTCGCCACATCATCCAAGTGTCCGAGGACGACGCACTTCTACCCGTGAGGTGGCCTGTGCTAAACTCAAGAATGCCAAGCCCTGCGTTTCTCCGTGGGTCTTACTTTCGGAGGGAGGATGAAAATAGAGGGTCCTTGGAAACCCACTTATATCCCAGGTCCTTCCAGGAACCCTTGGGTTCGTTGCCAAAGAGGGTGGGAACCCGATCCACGGAAATATATTTAACCTGTCTTTACTTTTTTTGACACTGACACACCCTGATACCAAAGCCCACACATTTCACCGCAGCTCCCAAGGCACCAGACGTAAGTTGCTAAACTCAGACTAAGTTCTCTTTTGAAAAAGAAGGCATTCATTGTCTACATTTTTAAAAAAAGAGGAAGGTCTGATGCAGTCTCTGTCCCTTACCCTTATTCTTTGTGTCTGAAGCTTCTACCCCGCAGTCCTCAGAATCCGTTCCTTCACTGTAAAGTCAGCTTTATATATAGCAGTGATGCTCCCAGCGCCGCTGCCATCTAGGCTGGGCACCATCGGCTTTAGTTTTGATAGTTGTTCCCTGTTGTTGCCTTTGTTGTAGTTTTGGCGGGGTGAGGAAGTGGGAAGGGTGCTTGGAGATGAAATCTGCTCTTCTCCCACCAGGGCATGCTTCGCACAGTGCACAGGGTGGGTGACGGTGCAGATGCACGGGGCCTCGACCTTTGAAAGGCCCTGCCACAGTGATGTGCTGACTGTCACCATCTTGGAATACTTAATGGTTTTTTTGTTTGTTTTTTCATTTTGCAGTATGTTAGTTGCTCAATCGTGTCTGAATCTTTGCAACCCCTGCCAGTCTCCTCTATCCTTGGAATTCTCTAGGCAAGAATACTGGAGTGGGTAGTCATTTCCTTCTCCGGGGCATCTTCCCCACCCAGAGATCAAACCCAAGTCTCCTGCATTACAGGCAGATTCTTTACCACTGCGCCACCAGGGAAGCCTGGGAGACAGACAAATAATGTAGCCCGCTTTTCTACTTCCTAGTCCTTCCCCTTACATAGCACAAGCACCCACGCATGCGCAAACACACACACACGCAAACTAATAATGTATGTTTTATTTTGTAGTTACATTGTTTATGTCTTGACCTCTGTTTCTGACCCAAGACGTGACATTTCAAGGTGATTTTCTCTTCAAGCCTCCTTCCCAGGGTCAGCAATGGAGACCTGAATGTCCTCAAAGGCATTGTCACTCACTGCTCTAGAAGAGACCTGATTTTTTTTGTCTCTGGATTTGATGGTGTGAGAAGGTCTGCATGTGTGTTGGCAGTTTCCGTTTACTTACTTAAAAAGTGGTTCACTTCATCTATCCATCCATTCCCTCCATCCATCCATCACATGTTCCTGTGGGGTCCGACTCTTTGCGACCCCAAGGACTTAGCCTGCCAGGCTCCTCTGTCCGCTGGTTCTCCAGGCAAGAATACTGGAGTGAGTAGCCATTTCCTTATCCAGGGGATCTTGCTGATCCAGGGATTAAACCCACCCACGTCTCCTGCATTGCAGGTGGATTCTTTACCACTTGAGCCATTGTAGAAGCACTTTCCCTAATATACCAGATTCAGCTAAGGAGAAGCATAGGCTTTCCCAGTGGCTCAGCAGTAAAGAATCTGTCTGTCAATGCAGGAGATTCACCTTGTAGCCCCAGGTCAGGAGGATCCCCTGCAGAAGGAAATGGCAATTCTCTCCACCATTCTTGCCTGGGAAATGCCATGGACAGAAGAGCCTGGTGGGCTACAGTCCATGGGGTCTCAAACGTGTTGGACATAATTTAGTGACGGAACAACAAGGAGAAGACTGGAATTATTTTTAATGTTATGCCTTTTGGTTCTCTGTTGTTTTTTAATGTCAGAAAATGTATTTCATTTTCTTTTAAAGTCTGAATAAAGTCAATATTCCCACAATTTCCTATTACCAGACAAAAAAGTCTGCTGGTCAGTTTACAAGGCCTTACAAAAAGCTAGTTTTGCTTGACTTTGAGCCAAAACCTGAATGACAGAAAAGGCCCTTAAGAAGATCAGGGAGAATTACGAACTAGGCATAGGAAACAGCTGGTGTAAAGGAACTAACACAAGAATGTACTTAGCATTTTCAAGGCACAGGAAAAGAGGGGCAAGTACCTGAGATGAGGTCAGAGTCGTGGTTGAAGCCAGATCACAAAATGTCTTGAAAGCCCGTTGTAAAGAGTTTTCATTCTATTCTCAGTGCACTGTCCAACCACTGGAAGATTTTAAAGCAGGGAATGATAAGATTTAATTAGCATTTTAAAAAAATCACTCTCTGGCTCTGTGTATAAGAGAAAAGAGTCAAAGCAGAGACACCAGGTTGGATATTAGCAGTTGTCCAGTCTAAAGACATATATGGCTTGGATGACTCTGGTCATTAAGTTCAGATACTAAAACATGTAAAGTTGCAGGATCTAATTTGGAGTCAGAAGTGAAGGTCTTAATGATGAATCAGAGGTTTATGGGAAGTAAGAGAACAGTAGAGTTGTGAAAGACTCCTAGATTTCTGAGCAATTAGCCTAATGGTGGTGCTGATAATTGATACAGAGAAGACAGGGAGGAAGCAAGTTTGGGGAGAAATAAGATTTCTGCTTTGTGTTGAATTTGAGGTGCCACTAGGTATTCAACTTAGAAATAACAGCTACAGTTGAGTATTTGAGTCTAGAGTTCAGGAAAGAGAGGATGGTCAGAAATACACTTGAAAATCCTAAGTGTGAAGATGTTTTCAAAGTGAGATTAGATGAAATCACTAGAAAGAGAGGGGTTGAGGCAGTCATCAGTTATATGAGACAGGAACTTAGATCTCCTACATAGGAAGAAAGCTGTGAACAACTTGTTTCCTATACTCTGATTTCTCAATAGTTTGAAGGATGTTGGAAGTAATTGAGAAGAAAAACCAGAGCAGGAGAGAGAATTCTAAGGAATTGTAATTCTGGAGAATTAGAATCACTTTCAAGAAGCTGGTAAATTACTGAATGCAAGAGAGTGAATAAAGAGAAACAAGAAGAAAAAGAGTCTCAGAACCATTGGAGGTCCCAAATAACAGGCAGAAAATTCCCATGGAGTTGGTCATTGCAGTTTCTATAGTAGGCACCTGAGATCTGACAGTTTGCCAGCTGCTCCCCATTTTTGCTGAATGACAAGAGGATGAACAATAGCTAATATCTGAAAGAAACCTGATGTGCATCTCTGGTGACTGTGAAATTACATACAGGCATCTCTGGTGATTATGAAATTATATACAAAAAACTTCAAGAGTTTGAAAAAATTCAGTGGCTTTAATCTCTTCTGGGCATTTGAACTTTGGGAAAGTAAAAAAGTATGTAGAGCATGAATAGCTATTTATACAAAATATATTCACGAATTTTAGATTTTATTTTTTGAATCATGGCTAACATTCCTGGAATAACAGACTTCTGGCAATGACAGGGAATACAATTTTAGAAAGTAGGTTCACTACCCATCTTAGAAAGCAGGTTCAAGACTCGTAAACTGACTTAAGTGTGCAGAAGTATGTGGAGGTACTTACAAGGATTTCCAAAAATGAATGTTTTTTCTTTACAGTGGTCTTCAAAAGAGGGCTGGATGTTGAAATAATTTGAGAAATAAATACATACATTTTATTTTTCTTTATAGCTTATAAATTAACTGTTTAAATTCTCAATATAAATTAGCCTTTGAAGGCACTGGCAAGTCCTACAAAAGTTTTTTTTTTTTTTAACTACACTAAGCTACTTTATTGTCATGTGAAAACTTCATATCACCAGCTATCCCACCAGTTATTCCAGAATCCTGCTTTCCCACACAGTTCTTCTGCTGTCAATAAGGCATGACTACTCTTCCATTGCATAAACCATGGTCAGAAGCACTGTGGAAAGAAGCAGTGAGAGGCACACTATCTTTCCTTAAAAGTAACTATGATTCTCACAAAAGTTTTATTTCATTTAATGCACTACTTTCTCAACAATTTTTATCTCAGAACCCTGTGCATGTATTGTTGTTGATGATGATGTTTTTATCACACTATATATCTTAATATTTCACATAGTGAGGGTCCCATAGAACACACTTTGGGAAATGGAGTACTATTCAAACAAATGTAAAAGAATTTCAGTTAAATTTTGAAGGTAAAGAAAATTGCTCAGAATTAAAAGCAGATACTTTAAAGAACACCACAAATGGCAAAAACAGATGCATACTGAGTGTCCAGGAGTTCACAATCTGTAATCAGAAAGAGAATTCAGAATAACCTGATTTGAAGAGTTGTCTGTTTGGAAGCACAATATACCTTGTCCAGATGAAACAGACAGTGGAGAAAGAAAAATGAGTAAGAAACATAATGTAATTCTATGGCTGAAAAGATCCTATCTATCCCCAAGTACAGCCTAAAAAACTGAAGAGTAGAGAAATTATATACTAATGTGGAAAATGGAAATTTGAAAGAGAAAGTATGGTCCCAGAATGGCCTCCTTTTTACACAACTGATCATTGGAAGCTATGAGCGTGAAGATAACAGATGAATGGATGATAGATGATTAATGTATACAACAACTATTTTATATGGTTTGTCTCCTTACAAGAGTTCATAAATGATAGTGTGCAAATCAGGTTAAATAAAGTTAATGATACAAAGCTGGCACAACAGAAAAATAATATCCTAATGAAGATATCTACCATAAAATTATCTGCCAAAGTATTGTTCTGCTAAAGCCTGAGCTTGTGACAAAATGTTACCTTGTCTTATTGATAATTTTGTGGCAAATAAAACAGAAAAGAAGTGAAGTTCATTATTACCAAGAAGTAAAACTAATTTATTATTTAAGGAAGCAAATTTCAAAATTTCAAAGAAAAAACAAATATGATCCTAGAGTCAGTGACCCTCAGAAGGACAGGAGGCCTTCAAAGACAAGCACTTAACTATAAAAGCACAAATGATCCAGGTGAGGAATAAATTCTGACAGCAGTATAACTACACTTTAAGTTTTGAATGAGTACATATCTGTAAAGAGAATGAATGACTAGACATAAGCTGTATTAGAGTAAATGAAAATAAAGGTTATTCGTGAACCATGAACTTCTAGATGTTCAAGCTGGTTTTAGAAAAGGCAGAGGAACTAGAGATCAAATTGCCAACATCCACTGGATCATCGAAAAATCAAGAGAGTTCTAGAAAAAACATCTATTTCTGCTTTATTGACTATGCCAAAGCCTTTGACTGTGTGGATCACAATAAACTGTGGAAAATTCTGAAAGAGATGGGAATACCAGACCACCTGACCTGCCTCTTGAGAAACCTGTATGCAGGTCAGGAAGCAACAGTTAGAACTGGACATGGAACAACAGACTGGTTCCAAATAGGAAAAGCAGTATGTCAAGGCTGTATACTGTCATCCTGCTTATTTAACTTATATGCAGAGTACATCATGAGAAACGCTGGGCTGGAAGAAGCACAAGCTGGAATCAAGATTGACAGGAGAAATATCAATAACCTCAGATATGCAGTTGACACCACCCTTATGGCAGAAAGTGAAGAGGAACTAAAGAGCCTCTTGATGAAAGTGAAAGAGGAGAGTGGAAAAGTTGGCTTAGAGCTCAACATTCAGAAAACGAAGATCATGGCATCCAGTCCCATCACTTCATGGCAGATAGATGGGGAAACAGTGGAAACAGTGGCTGACTTTATTTTTCTGGGCTCCAAAATCACTGCAGATGGTGATTGCAGCCATGAAATTAAAAGACACTCCTTGGAAGGAAAGTTATGACCAACCTAAACAGCATATTGAAAAGCAGAGACATTATTTTGTCAACAAAAGTCCATCTAGTCAAAGCTATGGTTTTTCCAGTGGTCATGTATAGATGTGAGAGTTGGACTATGAAGAAAGCTGAGCGCATAGAATTGATGCTTTTGAACTGTGGTGTTGGAGAAGACTCTTGAGAGTCCCTTGGACTGCAAGGAGATCCAACCAGTCCATCCTAAAGGAGATCAGTCCTGGGTTTTCACTGGAAGGACTGATGTTGAAGCTGAAACTCCAATACTTTGGCTGACCAATGCAGAGAGCTGACTCATTGGAAAAGACCCTGATTTGGGGAAAGATCACTGACTCAATGGACATGGGTTTGGGTGGACTCTGGGAGTTGGTGATGGACAGGGAGGCCTGGTGTGCTGCAGTTCATGGGGTCGCAAAGTCAGACACGACTGAGCAACTAAACTGAACCAAGCTAAAAACAACATGTATTAGCAATATGTGAGATTGCCGAGTTTTTTAAACATTCTCTCCCCCAAAGAATTAACTTGTAGACAATAACTGAATTTTTCTATTTAATTTTTACTTACATGAGGTTACACATTTTACTGTTCATAGATCACATGTATATCTTCTTTTTAAATATTATATTCTAAGTTCCTCATACATTTTTATATTGGAATATTTCCTGCTATTAATGAATAAGAGATTGTCATATATAAGGAATGCCATTCCTTTGCGATGCATGCTAAGTAGATTTAGTCATGTCTGACTCTTTGCGACCCTATGGGCTGTAGCCCACCAGGCTCCTCTGTCCATCAGATTCTCCAGGCAAGAGCACTGGAATGGATTGCCATGCCCTCCTCCTGGGCAGCTTTCCGACCCAGGGATCCTATCGGATCAAACCCATGTCTCTTCCATCTCCTGTGCTGGCAGGCTGGTTCTTTACCACTAGTGCCACCTGGGCAGATAGCTTGCTTTGTTATACACAGAGGCAAATGCTTTTTGTCACTCATCTTTTAATTTTTTATGGGGTTGTATCTTTCAAGCTGCTTTATAAATGTTTTTTTTCTTTTTCTGCCTTTGTGTATATTGCTTAGAAAGGCTCTTCCTAATCTGAGATCAGAAAAAATATTCATCTGTAGTTTTTATTTTCCATTATTACTCTATAATTTTGCTCTATAAGAAATTTAATCAATTTGGGAGCTGAGTACATGTACTGATTTCTAGACCTATTTTTTCTAAAATATCAATTGTCTTAGCTATTGGAGGACATTTTTATTTGTTTTTCTATTCATCAGTGGGCTAGAAAAAATAGATCCAGCTTCCAGGATTTAGCTTGAAGTTTTTTTATTTTTTTACCTATACCTCTCTGTTTAAAGTCATGAGTGAACTTTAAAATTTTTTTGTCCAAAATGTTGAATGTTTTATATCTTGCACACGTGCAAAATACCTGCATTTACAAATATTTCTATTTAAATCTATGTTCTTTTGCTAGACTTGATTCCCTAAACATCATTCCTTCCTGGACAGTAATAACTTTGACTCTGCTGTTCTAATGAGAACTAAAATCTACTGGCTCCAAGGTATTACAAAATTTGCTCAAGTCTCCTGTAGAAAACAGAATGAAACACTTTTTCCTTGGACTTCAGTATACTCAGAAGGCTATTGCTTACAGTTGCCAACTCTAATTGTGCACATCAACTTTCATCATGTTGATCCAACCTTCAAACTCAGAAACCATTAGCAGCAGCATTTTTTAAAAAATATATAAAGATGCAATTCTTCTAATCTTATTTTTCAAGACCCATTAGTTCTAGGGATACAAACTCTTCGTCTATCCTTAATGGATCTTACAAGTTTTCATAGCCAAATATTTTATAACTATGAATATCAAATACATCTCATCAGTTGATACTATTCCATAACTTACTCTGTTTAGTACACGTTATTTTGTGAGACTTTACATGCTGTTATTCAGTATTTTTTATAAAGCATTGACTAAATCCTGAAAAACTAATAGGAAAGAGTAAAGGAGGTACAATTAATTCAAAGTTGCTGTTTGGGTTCCTTCCTGGAAAAAAATATTTTTTGAGCTGAAATTTCTTGTATGTGGTTTCTAATGCTTTATTTGGAAAATAGACTTTTTAAGAGAAAGAATTTGGCAGATTTTTTTCTTCATGACATAACCAGGAAAAATAGTTTTAATAGTTTGAGAAAAAAAATAATTTGCTTTTCTTGGCTTAGAAAAATTTTAAATGACTTTATTTCTAAAATTCACTTATTACTATAAAATTCATATTCCACTAGGATAAAAGCCTGCATAATTTAAATTAAGTCATTTATATGCAATTAAAGCTATATTTTATTATTTCTTATCCTCAAACATAACATTGTAAAAAATATTATTGCAACCACAGTAAACTTCTTACCCATACTTTACTATTTTTAAACTGAATTTACACATTTGATTTCACATATAATCAAAGTAAAAATCTCTACCTCACACAGCTCAAATTAGAATTCACTTCCTTAATTACATATTTTGTATTTATTTTAAATATATAAATTCTTTATATGATTTTATATATTTTTATAAGTATATTTTGTTTTGTTCAATAAGTTTGTCATCAAGACTAAAGAAAACTGAAGTCCTCATAAACTGAAAAAAATCATGTTTTTGACTTGTTTCAGAATGTATTCTAGAAAAGAATTATGTACTTACTCTTTTAGATAAATGAAGAGCATTCTAGAATGTCTTAACTTTTACACTTTGCTGCCCTGGTTGAATGCCAAAGTCAACAAGTATAGACAATGAGATGTGAATGCTGGTTGGTTTGCCCATGTCACGGCAGTCCTATCACTGCCCAGCATATCTTTCTCTTCTCTTTAATTTATTAGTACATATTCAACTATATCTGGGAGAAGGCAATGGCACCCCACTCCAGTACTCCTGCCTGGAAAATCCTATGCCAGACATGACTGAGTGACTTCACTTTCACTTTTCACTTTCATGCATTGGAGAAGGAAATGGCAACCCACTCCAGTGTTCTTGCCTGGAGAATCCCAGGGACGGGGGAGCCTGGTGGGCTGCTGTCTATGGGGTCACACAGAGTCGGACATGACTGAAGTGACTTAGCAGCAGCATTCAACTATATCTAACCTTGCAAGTGGAATTTTTTTAAAAAATTAGTTACTGAAATAAACTGTGCTTGCTTAGGAGCTTCCCTGGTGGTTCAGGCAGTAAAGAATCCACTTGCAGTGCAGGAGACCCTGGTTTCATCCCTGGGTCAGGAAGATCTCCTGGAGGAGGAGATGGCAATCCACTCCAGTATTCTTGCCTGGAGAATTCCATGGACAGAGAAGCCTGGTGGGCTATGGTCCATGGGGTCGCAAAGAGTCAGAAACAACTGAGTGACTAACACTTTCACTTTTTTTGGAGAAATAGAATGATTTAAGTCACCTATGAGGAAGATTCATTTTAACATTTATTTCTTTAACCAATATTTTCTTTGTTTTTATATACAATTTTAAATACCTCATAATGAAATGAAAAATGGATTTACATGGTGTTAACTTGTGACATATCACCTGCATCTTTAAAAAAAAAATAAGCCATTTTAATCATTAGAAACATTTATATTAAAGCAGTGCAAATATGGGGTTTCCCTGGTTAGCTCACCAGTAAAGAATCTGCTTGCAATGCAGGAGACACAAGAGACACAGGTCCTCTCTCTGGATAGGGAAGATCCCCTGGAGGAGAAAATGGCAACCCACTACAGTATTCTTGCCAGGAAAATCCCATGGACAGAGGAGCCCTGTGGGCTACAGTCCATGGAATCACAAAGAGTTGGACATGACTGAGCAACTGAGCACTCAGTGCAAAAACCTCAACTAACATCCATGATTCTGCTGAAGCATTTAGCCCTCACCCTCCTCACAGTCACTACAAAAGAAGGAAAGTAACGTAATTTTCTAATTCTTACTGTCTGATTTTAAACAAAAATTTTATCACGTGTTCATATTACATAGGACAGAAAAACACTTGATTTAGAATCTGAGCTTCAAGGGCAAGACTCTTGTTTTACCTACCCTTTTATCCCTTAGCACCCAAACATAGCAAATGTTTGTTATTGTGCTTTTTTTGAATAAAACTGTTCAACTACAATCAGAAGATTATAAATTCTGCAAATTTTTTTCAAGATAATAGTCTTTTATATCCACTCTGCTCAAAAGCTCAAATCACAGAAACCAACTCTACATCAAACAGACATTTCCTCACGGCACTCAGTTAATGAGATTCAGATAAATTCTATTCTTATGACCTAGTCTGACATAGTTAGCTCCCCTGGCCTGATGTGCTCATAGCATTTTCTCAGGGCTATTTCTCTAGCATCTATCACCTTATAAGGATTTTAACTTGCATCTTATACTTGTGGATATTTCCAGAACCAATGATTAAAACTGTTACAGAATAAATGCTGATACTCGGTAACAGTTTAATAATTGTTTATTGAAGGAATCAGTGACTTGAGTTTGAAATGGCTCAAAATAAATAAAATGAATTGAATAATCTAATGGCCTAGCTTCTCCCAAAATCAACTACTTCAGCTGTGCTTCTAATGTGGAATCACATGCATTGTTTTTTGGAGATTATAAAAGCGGTATTTGCTAATTTAGAACGTTTGGAAAGAAGAAAAATCTAAATAAAAATAATCTATCAGCTACTAACTCAGTTAATACTAATCTTCTATTTCTCCTATGTGAGTATGTATATAAGGTAATATTAAAAGTAGTTGTTTACTAATCTGATTTCAAATTTAATATGCCAAAATATTTTTCTGAAGTCATTAAATATTCTTCAGAAACATCATTTGGGATAGCTGCAGAGTATTCTAGAATAAGTTTTATGACTTGCTGTTGTGACATTTATTTTATTTTTCCTAAGAAACTTTTAAAATGTGAATAATAGCACTATTATTGGGCAATAAAGATATTCACAAATTGGGAAAAATGTATAAATAAGATTAATAAATTGTGGGAGGTATTGACTCTGCTAACAAGGATTATATCTAAAGGCTTTTAAAATAGAATCATTTAAAAATGCACAAAATTTCGAAGAATTCATAATGGTGACATATATTAAGCTGACATAAAATCTGAAAAACCATTTCTTTAAAATTAGCAAGACACTTGGTAGGTTTTTAAATTGAATATTCAAATCAAATTTGACACCTCAGGAGAACATCAGTTCTGCTGTCAGAAATCAAAACAGTGATGTATGCTATATTTAGAAAGTAAGTGATAGAATATATATTTTTTACTGTATTTTATTATGACAGAATTTAATTAACTTCATGAAATATCATTGACAAGTGAAATTGTAAAGTATTTGCTTTGCTACTTTCTAACCATACTTTTTGTTAATTGGCTAGAAATGTAAGTGCCAATCTAATTTTCTTAATGCTAAAGTATAGTGCTTTTAAAATTATAAGCACATGATTCAAAGCTGATGGAATAAAGGATGTTTAAAATTGATTTTTTAAACCTAGTAACACTTTTTTTTTAATTTCTATTTTAACAAACCAATCCCATTTTCAAGATAACAAAATCATGGATTATTGGTTAATGATAAAATTGGTTAAATAATCTAGTTTTTAGTTAAAACAGTAATTAAGCAACATTATTCTATTGGACCTATAAAATTTGCTTCCTCATTCCCAAATTATGTCAGTACCGTATCTCTAACTGACCTATGTTCTTCAGTTCAGTTCAGTTCGGTCGCTCAGTTGTGTCCAACTCTTTGCAACCCCATGAATTGCAGCATGCCAGGCCTTCCTGTCCATCACCAACTCCCGGAGTTCACCCAAACTCATGTCCATCGAGTCAGTGATGCCATCCAGCCATCTCATCCTCTGTCGTCCCCTTCTCCTCCTGCCCCTAATCCCTCCCAGCATCAGAGTCTTTTCCAATGAGTCAACTCTTCACATCAGGTGGCCAAAGTACTGGAGTTTCAGCTTTAGCATCATTCCTTCCAAAGAAATCCCAGGGCTGATCTCCTTCAGAATGGACTGGCTGGATCTCCTTGCAGTCCAAGGGACTCTCAAGAGTCTTCTCCAACACCACAGTTCAAAAGCATCAAGTCTTCGGCGCTCAGCCTTTTTCAGAGTCCAACTCTCACATCCATACATGACCACAGGAAAAACCATAGCCTTGACTAGACAGACCTTTGTTGGCAAAGTAATGTCTCCGCTCTTTGATACACTATCTAGGTTGGTCATGACTCTCCTTCCAAGGAGTAAGCGTCTTTTAATTTCATGGCTGCAATCACCATCTGCAGTGATTTTGGAGCCCCCCAAAATAAAGTCTGACACTGTTTCCACTGTTTCCCCATCTATTTCCCATGAAGTGATGGGACCAGGTGCCATGATCTTAGTTTTCTGAATGTTGACCTATGTTCTTAGTCACTGTTAAACTGCATGTTTGTGGAGCACTTTGACAGTCCATAGCCTTGAAACAATCTGAGGAAAGCTAACTTCTTTGGAATAAATATGTCACAGACACAGACACATACACATACATTCCACTGTATTGTATTAGCAAAACTAAAACTATGGTCATCACAAAATAGTCCTTCTGGGCATAATCTCAAAATCTTAAAGAATTTACTTTTTAATGGCAAAATGGTGAATGTAGTTGTTATGGGGTGAATTGTGTCCCATTAAAATGCCTATATTGAAGCCCTAACCCCCAGGACCTCAGGATGTGGTTGCATTTAGAGGAAGGGCCTTACAGTTAAAAATTAAGCCTTTAGGGAAGCCTCTGATCCAATCAGGCTGGAGTCCTAACAAGAAGAGTCCTAAATAGAAAGATCTACAGAGCATTCATGCCCAGAGGTACCACCATGTGAAGTGGAGAGAACAGCCATCTAGCTCCATAAGTGTGAGAAAATAAATTTATATTGCTTAAGCAATCCAGTCTACAGTATTATGCTATGCTAGCCTAGCAAACTAACACAATCACATATAATACATTAGGATAGAATGAATATATTTCATGTATACATACAGAGCCAAAAAACAAAGGTCTCTTTTCTTGGACCACTAAACATACAGTACAATAGCCTCTCTTTCTGATGTTTGACCTTTTTCATTTCATCAGAAAAGTGTGGGAGGGGAGCATGTTACTGAAAAATGTCAAGGAAAAATATGAAATTACTTAATAAGATAACCCTGAACTTAGCAATTCACAGATGATTAGGATAATAGACTCTTTATTTTTTCTCTTTTTTTAGTTGAATGAGAGACTCTTTAAATTCTACAGTGCTTAACAATTTTCAAAGCTTTCACACACATGATTTAATGTAATCCCATAATAACTCTGTTTTCCCCTACCTCCATATTGCCCCTCTTCTATTTCTCTCCCCATTGGTAATTCCAGATTGTTCTCTGTATCTGTGAGTCTGCTTCCTTTTTTTTCTTATTCACTAGCTTGTTGTATTTTTTAGATACCACATATAAGTGATATCATACCATAGCTCTCTTCCTCCAAGTCCATCCATGGTGCTGCAAATGGCAGAATTTTATTCTTTTTATCACTGAGTACTCCATACCACATCTTCTTTATCCATTCATCTGTCAATGAATGCTTAGGTTGATTTCACACCAAGGCAATTGTAAATAATGCTGCTAGGAACTCTGGGGTGCGTGGATCCTTTTGAATTAGTGGGGTTTTCCTCCCCGTGGTGTGTACCAAGGAGTGGAATTACTGGGTCATATGGTAGTTCCATTTTTAGGTTTTTGAGACCTCTCCATACTGCTTTCTATGGTGGCTGCACCAGTTTATATTTCCACCAAGAGTGTATGGGACTTCCCAGGTGGCGCTACTTGTAAATAACCCGTCTGCCAATGCAGAAGACATGAGATGCAGGTTCGATCCCTGGCTTGGGAAGACCCCCTGGAGGAGAGCATGGCAACCCACACCAGTATTCTTGCCTGGAAAATCCCATGGACAGAGGAGCTTGGGGGGCTACAGTTGATGGGGCTGTGAAGAGTTGGATACAACTGAAGCTACTGAGCACACATGCACAATGGTGTACCAGAGGGATCCCTTTGCTTTACATCCTTGCCAATGTTTGTTATTTGTATTTTTTTGGTGACTGCCATTTTGACCAGTGTGAGGTTTTGATTTGCATTTCCCTGATGATTAGCAATGCTGAGTTCTTGATCTGTTCATGTGGCTGTTGCCTACCATAATTTCCTCTTTGGAAAAATGTCTATTCAGTTCTTTTGTCCACTGTAAATCAGCTTGTTTAGTTTTTTGATGTTGAGTTGTACGAGCTGTTTATATATGTCGGATATTAATCCCTTATCAATCATATCATTTGCAAATATCAGAAACTGGAGGAATCATGCTCCCTGTCTTCAGATTGTACTACAAAGCTAGGGTCACCAAACTGTGTGATACTTGTGGTTAATTTATCTATAATAAAAGAGGCAAGAATATACGATGGAGAAAAAATAGTCCCTTTAATAAGCAGTGCTGGGAAAACTGGATAGCTATATACAAAAGAATGAAATTAGAGCATTCTCTAATAAAAATACACAAAAATAAACTCAAAGTGGATTAAAGATCTAAAGGTAAGACTGGATACTATAAAATTAGGAAAAAAATAGGCAGGACAGTCCTTGACATAAATCAAAGCAATTTTTTTTTTTTTTGGCGCTCTTCTCCAAAAGCAAAGGAAATAAAAGCAAAAATAAACAAATGGGACCTAATTAAACCTAAAAGCTTTCACACAGCAAAGTCAACCACTGATGAAACAAGACAACCTACTGAATAGAATAATAGACTTTTTAAGAAAATTAATTTTGCTGGTTTTGATATCAATCTTAATTATTACTGTAATTATAAATTGGATAAAAGCGTATCCTTGAGGGAATGAATACTTTTCAGGATTTAAAAAGTGCTTTAAATAAAATATGAAAAAGAAACAATTTTCATGTGGTATTTTACATCTTTTAGAATTGATACTGGCTGGTCTTATTTGAAGAGTGTAGAAGGCAACATGATCTGAGCCACAGTCAGCTCCCAGTCTTGTTTTTGCTGACTATATAGAGCTTCTCCATCTTTGGCTGCAAAGAATATAATCAATCTGATTTCGGTGTTGACCATCGGGTGATGTCCATGTGTAGAGTCTTCTCTTGTGTTGTTGGAAGAGGGTGTTTGCTATGACAGATGGGGAAACAGTGGAACAGTGGAATAGTTCTCTTGGCAAAATTCTATTAGCCTTTGCCCTGCTTCATTCCGTATTCCAAGGCCAAATTTGCCTGTTACTCCAGGTGTTTTTTGACTTCCTACTTTTGCATTCCAGTCCCCTATAATGGAAAGGACATCTTTTTTCAGTGTTAGGTCTAAAAGGTCTTATAGGTTTTCATAGAACCATTCAACTTCAGCTTCTTCAGCGTTACTGGTTGGGGCATAGACTTGGATTACTGCAACATTGAATGGTTTGCCTTGGAAACGAACAGACGCTGGGCTGGAAGAAGCACAAGCTGGAATCAAGGTTGCTGGGAGAAATATCAATAACCTCAGATATGCAGTTGACACCACCCATATGGCAGAAAGTGAAGAGGAACTAAAAAGCCTCTTGATGAAAGTGAAAGAGGAGAGTGGAAAAGTTGGCTTAAAGCTCAACATTCAGGAAACGAAGATTATGGCATCTGGTCCCATCACTTCATGGCAAATAGATGAGGAAACAGTGGAAACAGTGTCAGACTATTTTGGGGGGCTCCAAAATCACTGCAGATGGTGACTGCAGCCATGAAATTAAAAGACGCTTACTCCTTGGAAGGAAAGTTATGACAAACTTAGATAGCGTATCCAAAAGCAGAGACATTACTTTGCCAACAAAGGTCTGTCTAGTCAGGGCTATGGTTTTTCCAGTAGTCATGTATGGATGTGAGAGTTGGACTATGAAGAAAGCTGAGCACCGAAGAATTGATGCTTTTGAACTGTGGTGTTGGAGAGGACTCTTGAGAGTCCCTTGGACTGCAAGGAGATCCAACCAGTCCATTCTGAAGGAGATCAGCCCTGGGATTTCTTTGGAAGGAATGATGCTAAAGCTGAAGCTCCAGTACTTTGGCCACCTGATGCGAAGAGTTGACTCATTGGAAAAGACTCTGATGCTGAGAAGGATTGGGGGCAGGAGAAGAAGGGGACGACTGAGGATGAGATGGCTGGATGGCATCATCAACTCGATGGATGTGAGTTTGAGTGAACTCCAGGAGTTGGTGATGGACAGGGAGGCCTGGCGTGCTGCAGTTCATGGGGTTGCAAACAGTCGGACACAACTGACTGAACTGAACTGAGAGGTAGAAATGTTATTATAGACCATCTCACCTAATTGGGCTTCCTTTATGGCTCAACTGGTAAAGAATCTGCCTGCAATGTGGGAGACCTGGGTTCAGTCCCTCGGTTGGGAAGATCCCCTGGAGAAGGGAATGGCTACCCACTCTGGTATTCTGGCCTGGGGAACTCCACGGATTGTATAGTCCATGGTGTCACAAAGAGTCAGACATGACTGAGCAACTTCAACTTTACCCAATTGGTTCATTTTAGAGGTTAAAAGAGGAATACTCTAGTTCATATAATTTAGTAGAAGGGCCAAGGAAAGAGTGCTTTCATGCCACAGTGCTTTCACTCCACCAGTAGTCTGCAATCTGAATTTGGCTATATACTCCATTAGTAAAACCTGAGCATGTACCCTCTGTATATGTGGTTGCATACTTACATGTAACTTAATATATGTATACTTATATTAATGTTATATGATTAGTGTAAAATGTATACAAAAATAGAAATTCAAAGGAGCATTTACAAAAAGGACTTCCATGTCTGGATAAGAGTTATTCTATAGTTTTCTTGTTACAACTAAAACCCCTGAACATCATATGTTAATGAAACAAAGGGGAACTCTGCAAAGTAGGGAGAAGTAAACAGGCCAACTAGGTATTTTGACAGCCAAGAAATAACACAAAATTCAGTTCACTGTGTTTTATTGCCTCATACATCTGGACTGGGTGCTAGAGAGGTCTAGCCTGGAAATACCAATAGGTATAAAGAAAACAGCCCTAAGGAAAGCCTGCTTTCTGTTGCCAAAAGACCAGGAAAGTAGAAGCCCAATGAGACAGCAAATTCTGAGATAATAACTGCCTTATTTTAGTCTAACACCATGGGAAAACCTGTGGTCCACACCCATCATTAAAGGTTGACTAGAAAGCCTAGACTTCAACTCTCATCACCCCACTGTAACAAGAAACACTCCCAGTACACATAAAATATCCTCCATTCTACCCCTGGAATGATATCAGAGAAAGCCAGTGCAGAGCCTGGATTTTCACTTCTTCCAGCTCTCAACAATCTCCTATCAGTAGAGAGCACATGGTGAGCCTAGACTTCCATACCATCTGAATGGTAATGAGACATCCCTTTCCCTACTGCCACAGTGGTGCCAGCAGAAGCCTAGTGAAGAGTGAAATTCCATACCCATCCAGCAATGAGGTAAGCCTCCTCACTGTAGTCACAATGAAGACTGACCAGGGAATTAAACTTCCATCTCTACCCAGCAGTAATTACACTGCCTCTCTGTCTTCTTACACAGTGCCAGAGAAGGTCTGCTAAAATAGAAGATTTAAATAAGATCTAGAGTATCCTAAAACAATACTCAAAATGTCCAGGATACAACTAAAAATCACTGTCTCAGCTAGAATCAGGAAATCCTAACATGAACGAGAAAAGAAAATAAACAGATGATGCCACCAAGATGTCAAAGATACTGGAATTATCTGGTGGCTGCTGCTGCTGCTAAGTCACTTCAATCATGTCCAACTCTCAATGATTTTTAAATGAGACACTATAAAAAGGCTTCAATGAACAATTAAAAACATGTTTGAAACAAAAGAAAAAAATAGAAAGACTCAAAAAGGAACAGAAAGCTTTAACAATAAAAGAAGAACAATGAGGAGGAAGAAGAGGAGAAAGAGAAATCAAATGGAAATTTTACAACTGAAAGAAACATTAACTGAATATCCAGTAAACTTTCACTGAATGAACTTAGCAGAATGGAAAGGTCAGGGGAAAGAACTGGTGCGCTTGAAGATAGAATAGGAATTACCCAGTTTAAACCAGAGGAAATACAGACTGAAACAAACAATGAACAGAGCCTAAGCTATCTATGAAAAGAGATGAAGATCTAACATTTATGTCACTGGAGTCACATACGGAGAGAAGAAGGTAGATCTTGAGAAGTATTCAAGGAAATAATGGCTGAATGTTTCCCAAATTTGGCAAAAGACATAAGACTACAAATTTAAGAAACTAAGCAAATGCCTAAAAGTATAAGCCCAAGGAGTTTCATACCAAGACACATTATAATCAAACCTCTGAAAACTTAAGACAAAATATCTTGAAAGCAGACAGAGAAAAATGATACCTCACCTCTAGAAGAAACATGATGCAATTGACAGTGGGTTCTCATTAGGAGCCATGGAAGCTAGAAGAAAGAAGCACAATACTGTTTAAATACTAAAGGAAGGGCTTCCCAAGTGACTCAAAGGTAAAGAATCCACCTGCCAATGCAGGAGACACAAGTTTGATCCCTGGGTTGGGATGATCCCATGGAGAAAGAAATGTCAAGCCACTTGAGAGTATCCCATGGACAGAGGAGCCTGGCAGTCTACAGTCCATGGGGTCGCAAAGGGTTGGACACGACTGAGAAACTGAGCACGTGCGTGTGTGCGTGCACACGCACACACACACACACACACACACTGAAGGAAGAGATCTGTTAACCCAGGATTCTTTGTCCAGTGATAATACCCTTTAGGAAAAGAAGGGAAATCAAGACATTCTAAGATGAAGGGAAACTAAAGAATTTTTTTTCCAGCAGACCTACCCAAAAACAATGACTAGGGGAAGTTGTTGCAATAAAAATGAAATGATAAAAGAAGAAAGCCTGGGACATAGCAAGGAAGAAAGAACAATGGAAAAATAAATACACAGACAAATTCAATAGACTTTTCTCCTCCCCTTGAGTTTTTACAATTAGATTTGATAGTTCAAATTAAAATTATAATAATTGCATGATGTGGTTCTCCTGTATAGTGGAAATAGTTAAGGCAATTATAAATGGTGGAAGGCAAGGGGAGTTAAAGGAAGATAAGGTTACTTCCCTGGTGACTCAGACACTAAAAGAATCTGCCTGCAATGCAGGTGACCTGGATTCAATCCCTAGGTTGGGAAGATCCCTAGAGAATGGAGTGGCTACCCACTCTTGCCTGGAGAACTCCATGGGCAGAGGAGCCTGGTGGGCTACAGTCCATGGGGTTGCAAAAAGTTGGACAAAACCAAGCAACTAACACTTTGCTTTACTTCAAGGTTACTACACTTCACTCAAATGAATAAAATGCTGATACCATTATACTGTATAAGTTATGCATGTATAGTATAAAACATAATGCAACCACTAAAATTACAAATGTATACACTTGAAAGTGAAAGTGAAGTCGCTCAGTCGTGTCTGACTCTTTGCGACCCCATGGGGTGTAGCCTACCAGGCTCCTCCGTCCATGGGACTCTCCAGGCAAGAGTACTGGAGTGGGTTGCCGTTTCCTTCTCCAGGAGATCTTCCCAACCCAGGGATCGAACCCAGGTCTCCCATATTGTGGGCAGACGCTTTACCATCTGAGCCACCAGGGAAGACTCATATATACACTTAAAAACACTTTATTCAGATAAATAAAAATAAAGTTATTTTTTAAAGTTTAGGTAACACACAGGACAGCAGGAACAAAATGGAAAATGAAAACAGAAAATGAAAAATAAAATAGAAAATGTAAACCCTAATATATCAGTAATTACATTAAATGTAGATTGTCTAAATATACTAATTAAAAGACAAAGATTGGCAGGGTGGATTAAAAATCATGACTCAATAAAGGCTATCTACAAAACTGACTTCAATTATAATACTATAGAAAAATATAAAGTAAAAGGATGGAAAAGATATCTTATTCAAACATTAATGAAAAGAAAGAGTAACTATACTGATATCAGATCATTTAAACTTAAAAATGAAAAAAATTTCCAGGGACAGAGAGGGACATTACATAATAATAAAAAGGACAATCCACTATGAAGACTTAACAATCCTAAAGGTAGAGGCTCCAAACATCAGAACTGCAAAATGAGTAGGGTGAGAGGACTGATAAAAATGAAAGGAGAAATAGACAAATTCACACTTAGAGAGCTGGAGATATCAATATCCCACTCTTAAGAAATGATAGAATATCTAGGCAGAAAATCAGCAAGTATATAAAAGAAATAAACAATACTATCAACCAACAACATTGAATTCACATTGTAAAACACTCTACCCAAAAAGAACAGAATACACATTCTTTTAAAATATTAATAGGGCATTTATCAAGCTCCACCATATCCTAGGCCATAGACACAGCTCAACAAACTTAAAAGAATCAAAATCACACAGATGGCATTCTCTGATATAATGGAATCAAACTAGAAATCAATTACAGAACAATACCATGAAAAGTTCACAACACTCGGAAACCAAACAACAAGTGAGGGAGATCAAGAAGCATACTGATCTAAATTTTTTAAAATTTTCTATATCTAACAATTTGTGGATTCAGCTAAAGCATTGCTGAGAGAGAGATTTATAGCACTAAAGGTATATATTAGAAAAGAGGAAAATCTCAAAGCAATGATCCAAACTCCCAGCTCAGGAACCTAGAAAAACAAGAAAATAAATCCAAGGCAAGCAGAAGAAAGGAAATAATAAAAAGCAGAAAACAGAAAACTAAAAAAAAAAAAAAAATCTACAAAATCAGCTTCTTAAAGAGCTGAATTTTCTTTCTCAATAAAATTCATATATATTAAAGAGTGATAAATGGAATGTGTTTGTCACATTTTGCCAACTTCACATCTAAGATGTAAAAGTTTATCTCAGCTCTGGAGACCTCAGGAAGTTCTCCATAAGTTTTTATGTGCCTTTCATGGAGGTTTAAAAACTTATGGAAAAGAACTTACGTGCCTCTAATGGAGGTTTCGGCTTCCCTTGTGGCTCAGATGGTAAAGAATCTGCCTGCTATGCTGGAGATCCAGGTTTGATCCCTGGGTCAGGAAGAACCCCTGGAGAAGGAAATGGCAATCCGCTCCACTATTCTTTCCTAGAGAATCTCATGGACAGAGAAGCCTGGCGGGCTACAGTCCATTGGGTCGCAAAGAGTTGGGCACGACTGAGCGACTGCACTACACTAATGGAGGTTTCTTCCCAAGGGATTTGATAAAGCTCACTGTTAGTCACGTTTTCTTTTGTCCAAGAAGGTACTCTATTCAATGTTTTAAAATTTATGACTGTGAGCTCATGGATTTTCTTATTTCTTTATAGTATTGAAACCTTTTCTTTATTATAATTTACTGTGATGCTCAAATTTTCTTGTACTCAGCCAGTGAACACTTTCCAGTCGATGCTTGAGTCCTTCTGGTGTATCCTGTTCATTGACTAGTCTTCTGGCACAAAAACATAATCCAGGCTCACTTTCTCCTCCATCTTCAGCCCTGGAATTAGTTATTTCTCCAAGAAGTTCTGGTACCATTAGTGGAAATAAGTTACTAGAAATCATGATTAGGGCCCTGTCTGGTAGTGTCCATTGGGTCATTTCCTCTAGTCTTTCTTAGCAGACAGAGCTAGGAAATACATTATGTATATATTTATATATACATTATATATATATATATTTATACATGAGTATAAATACATTCATACTTCTATAACTACTTTATACTCATTTGTATATATTATAAAACAATGAATTCACATTAATCAATTCAGTTCAGTTGCTCATTCTTGTCCGACTCTTTGCGACCCCAGGAACCGCAGCACGCCAGGCCTCTCTGGCCATCGACAACTCCCGGAGTTCACCCAAACCCATGTCCATTGAGTCAGTGATGCCATCCAACCATCTCATCCGCTGTCGTCCCCTTCTCCTCCTGCCCTCAATCTTTCCCAGCATCAGGGTCTTTTCCAATGAGTCAGTTCTTCTCATCAGGTGGCCAAAGTATTGGAGTTTCAGCTTTAGCATCAGTCCTTCCAAAGACTGATCTCCTTTAGGATGGACTGGTTGGATCTCCTTGCAGTCCAAGGGACTCTCAAGAGTCTTCTCCAACACCACAGTTCAAAAGCATCAATTCTTTGTTGCTCAGCTTTTTTTATAGTCCAACTCTCACATCCATACGTGACCACTGGAAAAACCATAGCCTTAACTAGACAGACCTTAGCTGACAAACTAATGTCTCTGCCTTTCAATATGCTGTCTAGGTTGGACATAACTTTCCTTCCAAGGAGTAAGTGTCTTTTAATTTCATGGCTGCAATCACCATCTGCAGTGGTTTTGGAGCCCAGAAAAATAAAGTCAGCCACTGTTTCCACCATTTCCCTATCTATTTGACATGAAGTGATAGGACCAGATGCCATGATCTTCGTTTTCTGAATGTTGAGTTTTAAGCTAACTTTTCCACTCTCTTCTTTCACTTTCATCAAGAGGCTCTTTAGTTCTTCTTCACTTTCTGCTGTAAGAGTGGTGTCATCTGCATATCTGAGGTTATTGATATTTCTCTGGGCAATCTCGATTCCAGCCTGTGTTTCCTCTAGTCCAGCATTTCTCATGATGTACTCTGCATATAAGTTAAATAAGCAGGGTGACAATATACAGCTTTGACGTACTCCTTTTCCTATTTGGAACCAGTCTGTTGTTCCATGTCCAGTTCTAACTGTTGCTTCCTGACCTGCATACAGGTTTCTCAAGAGGCAGGTCAGGTGGTCTGGTATTCCCATCTCTTTCAGAATTTTCCACAGTTTATTGTGATATTTTCAACTATAATCCACTTTTCTGGCTTTCATGGTTTTCTAATTTTCTCCTTTTCTGAGTTTGTTAATATAGATTTCAACATGAGAAACTTGGTTCCCATCTTTCTCAATATCTTTATTAATCTGCTCAAGTGATTTGCTTATTTTTCCCAATATAACCAGTCTCTCTACTATGTTGGCTCACCCTCCACCTCCACACAGTGCCACCAACCCCACTGTGTCCTTGGCCAGAAAGCCTGCTGGTCTTTATCTCTGTGTACCCTCCCAACCTTCTTCATTACCTGCATTCGTACCTGCAAAGCCTGCTGGCTCATGCCCTCACCCTATCTCCCTAAGTTTCATATTCTTATTACTGGCCTGCACTTCGTGTGGCTCCACTGTCTCTTATTGCCCCCACAACCCCAACTTCTGTGTAACTTCCTCCATGGATTTAATTGCTCTTCCTTCTTTCCAAATGTTTAACATTTCCTTCTGGAATCATTTCCCTTCTGTCTGAAGAGCTTCCTCTAGCAATTCTTTTAGAACAAGTCCATTGACTACTCCCATTTTCTCTTAGTCTTCCTTCACTGGAGACTATTTTTATTCACCTTAATTCCTAGAAGACATTTTCACTAGATACAGAATTCTGGCATGCTGATGAGGCAGTGTGAGTCAGTGCTCCTCTTTTTGTCTGGGTGGTGTCAGTGAGGCCCAGCAAGAAGGTGAATGTACACATTCAGCCAACACTTGGGTTATATCTCACCAGGAGATTAGTTTCTAATAGAAGATTAAGTAGTACCCAGCATAGCCCAGATATGATAGAAAATCACTCATCATACCAGGAAAATCACATGAATGAGAAACAATGATCAATAGATTCCAATACTAAAAATAATTAGATATTGGAATTATCCAACAAGAATTTTAAAGCAACCTTTATAAAATGCTTCAACAAGCTATTATAAAATTTTGGAACAAATGAAAAGACAGAAAATCTCACCAAAAATATAAATTACTTTAAAAAAGCAAATGAAAAGTATAGAACTGAAGAATGTAATATCAGAAATAAAAACTTACTTAATGGGCTCAGTTACAGAGTGGAGATCAAAGAGGCTAGAGTCATTGTACCTGAGGGTAGATCAAGACAATTTATGTTGAACAACAAAAAGAAGAAAGACTAAACAAAAAATAAATTTTCAGACTGCTGGGACAATTCAAAAGAGCTACTACTTGGATCACACAATTTTTAGAAAGAGAAAATGAAACTTAAGTATTCAAAGAAATAATGGCTGAAAACGTCTAAAACTTGGTGAAATACACAAATGGATAGATTCAAGAAGCTGAATGAGTCCCAGGTAAAATAAAACCAAAGAATTTCATACCAAAACATATCATAATTCAACTTCTGTGAAGTAAATACAAAGAAAATATTTTGAAAGTATCCAGAGAGAAATGACACTTTACCTTTGGAGAAAAGCAATTCAAATGACAGTAGATTTTTCATCAAAAACCATGGAGGCCAGAGGAAGCAGTACAACATTTTTAAAGTACTGAAAGGTTTTTTCCAATTGAGAATTGCAACTCAATTGTGGGAATTTTTCACAGTGTATACATCCATCAAATCATACATTGTTCGCTTTAAATATTTTACAATTTTATCATTATACTTCACTAAAGCTGAAAAAGGGCTTCCCTGTTGACTCAGAGGTTAAAGCGTCTGCCTGCAATGCGGGAGATGTGGGTTCGATTCCGGGGTTGGGAAGATCCCCTGGAGAAGGAAATGGCAACCCACTCCAGTATTCTTGCTTGGAGAACCCCATGGACGGAGGAGCCTGGTGGGCTACAGTCCATGGGGTCGCAAACAGTCGGACACGACTGAGCGACTTCACTTTCACTTTCACTTTCAAAGCTGAAAAAAGGCTAGCTACAAAAAGGTGAATGAAGGGGGTATGGGGACCCTAATAAATTAAAAAAACAACAACAACAGAATTTGTTTCCAACAAACTCACCTGTAAAAAATGGCTATAAGGAGTTCTCTGAAAAGAAAGGACATTGTGTGAGTGAAAGTGAAGTCACCCAGTCATGTCTGACTCTTTGTGACCCCATGGACTAGCAGCCTACCAGGCTCCTCCCTCCATGGGATTCTCCAGGCAAGAGTACTGGAGTGGGTTGCCATTTCCTTCTCCAGGGGATTTTCCCAACCCAGGGATCGAACCCGGGTCTCCTGCATTCCAGGCAGACACTTTAACCTCTGAGCCACCGGAGAAGCTGAAGACTCGAAATTTCAGAACAGAAAGAACACTGGAATGGGTAAAAGGAAGGGTTGATATAATAGACTATATTACTTGAGTCTTGAGTCATGAGTTTTTAAAATCATACTTGATTGAAGTAAAAACTATAACAGTATATGATATGGTGCCCAATGAATATAGAGGGAATACTTGAGACAATCATATTTTAAAAGTTGGGAGAATGTCGGAACCTATGTGGAAGTAAGTCTCATACACTCCCCTCAGAGGAGTAACATGTTAGTAATAGCAGGTTATGGCAAGTTATGTGTATACACACTATCAAGGGCAATAACTTTAAAAATTATACAAATCATATATTAATAAACACTAAAGTAACTCATCTCACACGCTAGTAAAGTAATTCTCAAAATTCTCGAAGCCAGGCTTCAGCAATACATGAACCATGAATTTCCAGATGTTCAAGCTGGTTTTAGAAAAGGCAGAGGAACCAGAGATCAAATTGCCAACATCCGCTGGACCGTGGAAAAAGCAAGAGAGTTCCAGAAAAACATCTTTTTCTGCTTTTTTGACTATGCCAAAGCCTTTGACTGTGTGGATCACAATAAACTGTGGAAAATTCTGAAAGAGATGGGATTACCAGACCACCTGACCTGCCTCTTGAGAACCTGTATGCAGGTCAGGAAGCAACAGTTAGAACTGGACATGGAACAACAGACTGGTTCCAAATAGGAAAAGGAGTACGTCAAGGCTGTATATTGTCACCCTGCTTATTTAACTTACATGCAGAGTACATCATGAGAAATACTGGGCTAGAGGAAACACAGGCTGGAATCGAGATTGCCCAGAGAAATATCAATAACCTCAGATATGCAGATGACACCACCCTTATGGCAGCAAGTGAAGAGGAACTAAAGAGCCTCTTGATGAAAGTGAAAGAGGAGAGTGGAAAAGTTGGCTTAGAGCTCAACATTCAGAAAACGAAGATCATGGCATCTGGTCCCATCACTTCATGGGAAATAGATGGGGAAACAGTAGAAACAGTGGCTGACTTTATTTTGGGGGGCTCCAAAATCACTGCAGATGGTGATTGCAGCCATGAAATTAAAAGACACTTACTCCTTGGAAGGAAAGTTATGACCAACCTAGATAGCATATTCAAAAGCAGAGACATTATTTTCCCAACAAAGGTCCATCTAGTCAAGGCTATGGTTTTTCCAGTGGTCATGTATGGATGAGAAAGTTGGACTGTGAAGAAAGCTGAGCACCGAAGAATTGATGCTTTTGAACTGTGGTGTTGGAGAAGACTCTTGAGAGTCCCTTGGACTGCAAGGAGATCCAACCAGTCCATTCTAAAGGAGATCAGCCCTGGTTGTTCTTTGGAAGAAATGATGCTGAAGCTGAAACTCCAGTACTTTGGTGACCTCATGGGAAGAGTTGACTCATTGGAAAAGACTCTGATGCTGGGAGGGATTGGGGGCAGGAGGAGAAGGGGACGACAGAGGATGAGATGGCTGGATGGCATCACCGACTCGATGGACGTGAGTTTGAGTGAACTCCCAGAGATGGTGATGGACAGGGAGGCCTGGCATGCTGCAATTCATGGGGTTGCAAAGAGTCGGACACAACTGAGCAACAGAACTGAACTGAACTGAACTGAACTGAACTGAAAGAACATCCAGATGGAATCTTCAAAAATCTTCAGATAACTCACAGGAAGATAATGCAAGAAAGAAAGATAAAAAAAGACAGCAAATAATAAAACTTGAAAAAAAATCCTTAACATACCAAAAGTTACATTAAATATAAACAGTCTAAGTACAGGATACCAATTAAAAACCAGACACTGGCAATCATTTGCATCCACATGAGTCTCCAGTTTGGAAGTGACTAAGTTAAGGACAGGCCCTGAAGAGCAATATTTTCTTTTTGTCATTCTTTTTTTCTAGTGATTGTGGAATTGGCAGTGCCATAAGCAGTTTTTCCCTTGTGCCTGTTTTTAAAGGAGTTCAGAAGTTGGTAATAGACTATGGGTAACATTCTGGTGAGGCTAGCCCATTTCTTCTTCTAGCTCTCTTAATGAATGTAAAAGCTATCTAGTATCCTTAATAAATAAATAAAGCCTTTTTTTGCTTAAATTAAGCAGAATGAATGTTGTTGCTTGAAACTTAGACTCCTAACAGTAGAATACTTTGTATTAAAAGTGCAAGGAACCCTCAAGGAAATGGATATTTGGGATTCATTATCTGGCAGATTGAGTGTAAAAGTTCGGAGGATCCAGTTAATCTTAGCGAGAAAAGCCCTGGTACCTGGTGCATACTGTAATGAAACAATTCCTTATTTTATCATCTGTGCCATTGAGCACCTGGAATACAGTGACTATTAAAAGCAAGGAATGGGAAGAACGAATGGTTGCTGCTTTAGAACAGTACAGTGGGCCTGAAGAATGCAAGAGTTTTAGCATGAGTCAACTACTTCTAAAAGTGCTGAGCTTTGAAAGAAAGGAAATGACAAATGTATGCTTATAAGTATTTAGGCTTAGAGAGTCAAAAAGTCAGGGTGACAAAATGATTTCCCTAAAATTAGCTCTCGTCTCTACAGAGCTGATGAAACTGAAAATTAGATATACAGTCTAATCCTGTGGCTTTTGATTACATCCATTGAATTCAGTCAGTACCACGTCACTCGTTGGAAGTTAAGACACTGAAATTCCAGTTGTAATTGGGACAAATGGGAAAACCCTGAAAACTCAGAGCATCTTGAGTACTTTAAGTCACTAAACATCCTTTACTGAAAGAAAAAGCTTTCCCACCAGTGTTTAATGAGCTTTTCCTGTCCTCCTAGAATTGTGTAAGCATGTTGCCTGGGGGCAGTTACCTTGTAAGGCAGTATAAATTTTCTTACAACCTATTCCCAATACCATCAATGCCTTAGGCTCATAACCAGTGTCAGAGGATCAAGCTCCAAGATACTATTGTGAAATTAAACCCATGAATAAAAAGCTTATACACCAAAAAATGCAGTATATTGCCAAAGACCCACAGGAGTATACGTGGGGATGGATTCTGAGGTTCTGAATTAGAAAAAAAAAATGGAATAGAATCATTTTTTGAGACAAATTTTAGATATGGGTTTAGAAAAAAGAAAACACGTGATTTAAAAAAAAAAGCAGAAAAATAGACAAAGCCATCTTTGAAAGTAAGTGGTGTCTATTCTCTGCAAGCTGAAAACAATAGTGAGAGATGCTGCCATCAATATGAACCCCATTAGCAGCACTTAACCTACATAGTGATAATCAGTCATTTGATGCCCGTCACTTTGCCCTGCTGATTGATTAGGATGTGCTTGGCTCTGAAAAAAGTTATGTACTCACTAAAGTACCCCATTATCTGTATAAGCAAAAGAAACAAACAACAACACCTCCATATAGAAAACAGTCCAGAATTGAGCCTCCATGCCATGGCTCCGTCAGTCAATCCACAGCACAGAATTTCTTGAATGCAGAGGAGGCTCGGAATTCTTGAGAAGGAACTTGATGATGGCATTGTCTGAGATTGATTTCCTTCAGAGGCACACTCGAAGTGAAGATTCCTACACAAGTGGTATATTTAAAAAGTGCTTCCAAGAGAAGACAAGGAGGGGGTGGGGAGGCTGGACCTGGAAGAGGAACAGCCTCAGTTTCACCCTGAAGGGTCTCTGGAACATAAACTGAACTGCAGAGTTTTCTCACCTCAGGGAAAGGGAGAGAGAGAGATGGCATCAGTATTTTTATATCCACAGACATTGGCTAAAGCCCACCCTGGGATCCAGCTGTATACTTCCAGATATTTTGGTTCTTTGCATCTGCAGGCTAAATGGCTCCATTAGCTGAAAAGTCAGCTTCTAGAAGAGGAATTATAGAGGCAGGCCATTCACAGAAATGGTAATAGATCTGAGTAGACCTGTGTGAAGCACTGACAATGCCCATTACAAACACTGTTGTTGTTCAGTCGCTCAGGAATGTCTGGTTCTTTGTGACCCGATAGACTGTAGCACGCCAGGCTTCCCTGTCTTTCACTATCTCCCAGACCTTGCTCAAACTCCTGTGCATTGAGTCAGTGATGCCATCCAATCATCTCAACCTCTGTTGTCCCCTTCTCCTCCTGCTTTTAATATTTCTCAGCATCAGGGGATTTTCTAATGAGTCAGCTCGTCGCATCAGGTGGCCAAAATATTGGAGGTTCAGCTTCAGCATCAGTCCTTCCAATGAATATTCAGGACTGATTTCCTTTAGAATGGACTGGTTGGATCTCTTTGCAGTCCAAGGGACTCTCAAGAGTCTTCTCCAACATCACAGTTCAAAACCATCAATTCTTTGGCCCTCAGCTTTCTTTATAGTCCAACTCCCACATCCATACATGAATACTGGAAAAACTATAGCTTTGACTAGACAGACCCTTGTCAGCAAAGTAATGTCTCTGCTTTTTAATACGCTATCTAGGTTGGTCATAGCTTTTCTTCCAAGGAGCAAGCATCTTTTAATTTCATGGCTGCAGTCACTATCTGCAGTGATTTTGGAGCCCCCCAAAATAGTCTGTCACTGTTTCCATTGTTTTCCCATCTATTTGCCATGAAGTGATGGGACCAGATGCTATGATCTTAGTTTTCTAAATGTTGAGTTTTAAGCCAGCTTTTTCACTCTCCTCTTTCACTTTCATCTAGAGGCTCCTTAGTTCTTTGCTTTCTGCCTTAAGAGTGGTGCCATCTGCATATCTGAGGTTATTGATATTTCTCCCGGCAACCTTGATTTCAGTTTGTGCTTCATCCAGCCTGGCATTTCACATGATGTCCTCTACATATAAGTTAAATAAGCAAGGTAAAAGTCTACAGCCCTGACATACTCCTTTCCCAGTTTGGAACCAGTTCACTGTTCCATGTCCGGTTCTAACTGTTGCTTCTTGACCTGCATACAGATTTTGCAGGAGTGGTAAGGTGACCTGGTATTCCCATCTCTTGAAGAGTTTTCCACAGTTTGTTGTGATCCACACAGTCAAAGGCTTTGCGTAGTCAATAAAGCAGAAGTAGATGGTTTTCTGGAACTCTCTTACTTTTTCTATGATCCAGCGGATGTTGGCGATTTGATCTCTAGTTCCTTTGCCTTTTTAAAATCCAGCTTGAATATCTGGAAATTCTCAGTTCATGTACTGTTGAAGCCTAGCTTGGAGAATTTTGAGCATTACTTTGCTAGCATGTGAAATGAGTGCAATTGTGTGGAAGTTTGAACATTCTTTGGCATTGCCTCTCTTTGACACTGGAATGAAAACTGAACTTTTCCAGTCCTGTGGACACTGCTGAGTTCCCCAAATTTGCTGGCATATTGAGTGCAGCACTTTAACAACATTATCTTTTAGGATTTAAAATAGCTCAGCTGGAATTCCATCAACTCCACTAGCTATGTTCATAGTGATGCTTCCTAAGGCCCACTTGACTTCACATTCCAGGATGTCTGGCTCTAGGTGAGTGACCACACCATCATGGTTATTTAGGTCATTTACATCTTTTTTGCATAGTTCTGTGTATTCTTGCCACCTCTTCTTCATATATTCTGTTTCTGTTAGGTCCATACCATTTCTGTCCTTTATTGTGCTCATCTTTGCATGAAATATTCCCTTGGAATCTCTAATTTTCTTGGAGCGAGCTCTAGTCTTTCCCATTCTATTCTTTTCATCTATTTCTTTGCATTGTTCACTTTAGGAAGGCTTTCTTTTCTCTCCTTACTATTCTTTGGAACTCCACATTCAGATGAGTCTATCTTTCCTTTTCTCCTTTGCCTTTAGCTTCTCTTCTTTTCTTGGCTATTTGTAAGGCCTCCTCAGCAACAATTTTGCCTTTTTGTGTTTCTTTTTCTTGGGGATAGTTTAGATCACTGCCTCCTCTACAATGTTATGAGCCTCTGTCTCTCTCTCTATATATACATATAAATGTATATATATAATCTTTATATTACATAGCTTCTTTTGCAATATTCATTTTTGATATTTGTTTTTTTAATTTTATTTATTTTATTCATTTATGGCTGTTCTGGGTCTTTGTTGCTGTGCAAGCTTTTCTGTAGTTGCAGTGAGCAGGGGCTACTTTCTAGTTGTGATGCAGGGGCTTCTCATTGCAGTGGCTTCTCTTGCTGTGGAGCTCAGGTTCTAGGGCACGGGCTTCAGTAGTTCCTGCTCCGAGGTTCCAGAGCACAGGCTCAATAGTTGTGGCACATGGATTTAGTTGCTCCTTGGTATGTGGGGTCTTAGTTTCCTGACCAGGGATTGAACCCATGTATCCTACACTGGCAGGTGGATTCTTTACCACTGAGCCACCAGGGAAGCCCTTGATATTAGTTTTGTAATGAAATTTTAAATCTTTAGGCTTAGTTCTATTTTTTCCTTGTTTTATTACTTGACATATTATATAAATTATTACAAATTCCTTATTCTTAAGAGCTGTTAATTTTCCTTCATTTCTCAGTTGAAATTATGTACCTTTGGGATAATTTTTTTTCCTTAAAATATGTGAAATTTCTATTTTCAGATTTCTTATTTATTTCAAATTGTTCCTCTGCCACCTTAACTTGACTGGGTAACACTCTTGAAATTTAACCTCTCTTTGAGTCAGGGGATATAACATTTCAGAAAGTTAAAAGTACCTTCTTAACTTTGTGGGGAGTGGGCAGTACAGATTGTTTCATGACCCCTAAACAAGCCCCAGTGAAAAGCTAGGTTGTCTTTCTTTTAATTGCCCCATTTGAGGTCTAGATTCAATTACCATGCTATCTGAGGTTTCAAGAGTAACCTCTTGAAGAATCTTCGTGGTGACCCTAAGGAGAGCAGTTTTCAGTAAAGTGGTAGAAGCAGAGCCAAGATTGAAAGGGGATAAAGAGAATAAATTCTGAGGAAATGAAGCAACCAATATAGACATTCTTTCAAGAAGGCTGGTTAATGAAGGGAACAGGAGAGCAGCAGAAGTATCTAGAGAGAAGACTGGTTGAGGAAAGATATTTTTGAGTTGAGGGAGACACATTCCTGAAGGAAAAGAGATGAGAGCTCCTAGGGCAGAACAGGTTAAAAAGGCCCACAAACAGGGACTGATGTGTGAGGCAATATTCCAGAGAAGATCAAAGGGGTTAAGGTCAGTATACAATTACCAAATGTATGCTTTAAGATCCCAAGGATGTGATTTTTCACAAGTCTTTTTTTTTTTTTTTAATAAATCTCTAAATTGGCAAGCCCCACTCCTCAGAATTTCTAAATTTGAAACAGGGTTTACTTTTTTTAGTCAGACTTTCCCAAAGGAATTAAAAAATAAAAAAAAGCACCTAAAATTTTGTGATAAGAATAAATAATGCCAAATTAGTTTTGGTCACCTACTGATTTCTGATGTATTTTGACAACTTCATTCTCATCTCTGATTTTTAACCATGAGCATGAGAGACTTGACTCCAGAAATTATCATGGTATATGTCATTTAGCTTGCTAACTATTGTATTGACAGAAACTAAATGAATTTGTTTTTATTCATAGTTGTCCATTACTTTCTATTTAAAAAATTTCATTGAACAACAGTGCAACTGGTAATCAGTAGAACACTCTTCTATTAATGCATCCTCTTTACCTCAATGCTGATACTAAAGGATTTTTGGGTCTCTATTTTAGTTGGTTTAAAATCATTTTCCTTAACTGCTAGTGAATGTACATGTGTTTATGTAGACAGACACATCTCTTCTCCTATGATGAGAGTAATGGTGTAATGAAAAAAACATTTATTGGATGTGTATTGGCATAGCACCTGTTGTTTATACACATCAACACTGAAAATGGAAATGCCTAGACTGATGAGCTAGATATTAATCAAGTTAGAATTAGCACTAGACTTTATATGCATTACTCTCCAAATGTTGGAGTAAATGGCTTATTCCATACACCACATATTCAAATTTGCATATGCTAATATTTGAACAAGTATGCATGCTTTAATAATTGATTGGAAGGCTAAGTTAAAAGAAACTATTGCAAAATTCTTTTAAATAAATATTAATATTCTAGAGTATTTGGAAAAAAATGGAATTGAAGGCATATGATCTTCTGGGGAATTGTTCTTAATTACTTTCAGACATATGATAATTACACGGTTTTCAGTTTAAGCAGACATACTGTTGTTAGAAACAAATTTTCTGACTATATCAGATGGACTTTTTCATTTGTCCTTAAGAGGCTATCTGGCATGAAGTAGTAACTGAGAGAGTCTTTCTGGAAGTCTGGAAACTGATTTGTATTGCTTATGCTAAGTTTAATAATGTAATTTAATTAATTCATTTAATATATGTACTTTAAATCAGGATTGACAGATAAAGAGATTTATTTAAAAGTATACATAATTTATATTGCTCAAATGGACATAATCAATAACTTAAACTATTCTAATTATTTGACTTGGACACAGGGAAATAAAAAATATTTGAGCTGTCAACAAATATTTTGTCAACAAATTCAAGAATGAAAATTAATTCCCATTTAATATTTAGTTTTTAGCCCCTAAATATCCCAAAAGATCCTTTGCAAGCTAAATGAGATGAGCATAGACTATAATGGAGATAAAATAATCACAAGCTTATTATAAAAAAAATTTAGACTAGAAATCATAGGCTTTACTCCATCAGAAAAATAAACAAAGACAAAGACAATGAACAAAACAAAAGCATGAATCGGGTGCAGTTTTCCAACAACTAGAGCAGATTAAACAAAACATGTTTATTTTTGTAAGCATTTTCACAGCTCAAATAACCTAAATTTAAAAAGAATCATAGGACCTTCTTACAAAGTAAAAACGCAGACTCTAAATGATGACTAGCTTATGGAAACCTAAATAAGGAGACTGAAACTGAAGCTGCTGCTGCTGCTAAGTCACTTCAGTCGTGTCCGACTCTGTGTGACCCCATAGACGGCAGCCCACCAGGCTCCCCCGTCCCTAGGATTCTCCAGGCAAGAACACTGCGACCAATAAATAAAGGCTCAAGAAGAGGAAACTGGCCTGAAGTTTCTGATGCTGAATTTTAAAAATACATATATAGATGGATAGAAATTTTTCTTCTGCTTTTGCCAGCTTATAAGACTTTGAATTTTAACGAAAAGATTAAAGATAAAGTTATGCAAGCCTAGCATCACTATATCGAAGAGGGCAATGGCACCCCACTCCAGTACTCTTGCCTGGAAAATCCCGTGGCGGAGGAGCCTGGTAGGCTGCAGTCCATGGGGTCACTAAGAGGACATGACTGAGTGACTTCACTTTCACTTTTCACTTGCATGCATTGGAGAAAGAAATGGAAACCCACTCCAGTGTTCTTGCCTGGAGAATCCCAGGGACCGGAGAGCCTGCTGGGCTGCTGTCTATGGGGTCGCACAGACCTGGACGTGACTGAAGCGACTTAGCAGCAGCAGCAGCAGCATCACTATATATCTTGAACTCAACAGACAAAAGTGACAGTGACTGCTTAACACTCCCCACACCTGCTGTCAAGCTCTAATTTTCTAATTTCCTGGCAAACAATTGAATGCACTGTACCCATCTATCAGTGGATTTCATGGACAGTTCTGTTCATGTGAGAAGCACTGAATTCTGAAGGGGCAGAGTTGCTAGCGGGCAATACATCAGACATTAACATTCGCAGGCATTTACGCTCAGAGAAAGGAGAAAGTTAACTCTGATGTGTTCAGTGACTATGTGAAACTGAATCCTCACATCGCTAGTAAAGACCTGGCACTTTCTCTTCATCATTAATTTTTTGTTGACTAGTTGGATTTGTTGGTTTGTTCATAAAAATTGTAGAGTATGCTCCAGAGGAGCCAGCCAAATATCCCTGCCTGTGTTACCCTGAGTAGCCTGGAGACAGAAGAGTGGGGCTAAACCCTAACTCTCAAATCTATGTGACCTTCATCAAATCAGTGGTATCTGACTGAGATCCAGGTTCTTTAGTTGTAAATGAAACCCATCATCTAGATTAATTCCACAGTGGTATTTCCCAATCTCAAGTTTTCTTTGGAATACGATACAGGCATTCTAATTGACACAAAGGCAGGGTCAGAACAGGGGCTTCAGAATGCTAAGTGGGATATTTGGAGCACCTTCAAGGTTCACATCAGCAGAAAGATTTATTCTTCAACTTGCTGGATTTTTCAGATATTTATAGCAGCAAGTTAAATAAATTTTAAAAATGATGACTCACCAAAGAGTTGTCATTTTCATTAAAACAGCTTTCTTCTAAAAAGACTTGAATTCTTATCTTCTATGAATGAAATGAGTAGAACTGAGTAGAAAACCGATCCCCTATCATTATAATTTAACACCTCAAGGACCTGGCAGGGAGCGGGATAAGGTTCTGGGCACACTTTAAAGTGGGTAACGTCTGTCTTTCAAGCACCAGTCTTTCTGTTGCTTCAAATTTTCCTATCTGCAGTGGGAGGGAGGCCTTTCTCCCAGGGATGAGATGAGATTCAGGGATGAAATGAGAGACTGTGTGGGGTGTATAGGATTAGAGTATCTGGTGTTCAGCATAAGTGAAGGAACATCCACATTGAGAATTCCAGGTAAGGCCTCTATCCCTGCCCCCTTGGCACTTTGTTCATGGGCTCATTCAACAAGCATTAAGAGTGGCTCGGATTAAAAACTGATATTCATGAATCAGGTCATCTTACTCATTGATTTATTAAAAGCTTTACTTACCAACTTGTAAAGAGCTCATCCATATGTCTCTCCCCCCTCCTCTTTGTTACCATTCTTCCAATGTTGTTCTTTCCTGGTCCCTTGCCAACATATGATAAACTTGCGAGCTGTTCTTATGACTCAACATAGATCTGCATCTCAGGCCACCACTCCTTCCCTGCCAACTAGACAACTGATGTTCTATTCTTTTGAAGGATTTTCATCAGCCACTGTCTTTCAGGACCACCTGAGTGGAACCATAATGCAGTGCCTGTCAATTTTCAGACATTTGTTAACACATAGTGCTGAGCCAGACATGCAAGTTAACAAAGAAGTGACAAGGTGGTAGAAATAGATATCATGGGACTCTGAGCTACCTACTCATTCATTTTTGCAGAGCCTTCTGGATCTGCTGAAACTCTATCTCATTCAGACCATTTTGATTTAACATTGGAATGTGTCTGTACATACACAAGTTTATGATTCAGTGGACTTTAACATGGGCGATTAGGAGGGCATAGTTGCTCAGTGTCCCATGGTCAGATCTTCAGTCTCTACTAAAGCCAGTCAGGAACTGGTTTTCAAATGGAAAATGGTTAATGGCAGAAGAGGACATGACCTTACTCCAAAATCCTAGAGCTCTCCTATCAGGGCTAACCAAATACTCCATAGATCCTCTCCATCTGCCACAAACTCTCTGAATACAAATTGGTCTGCTGAGTCCTGAGGCTTAGGTGGCGAAACCGTTTACACCATGCTTGTAACTAGAATATTACAAGTATTAGAATATTTTTAGGCTCTAATTACAATATCATTCAACATTGCCCGATAGATTATTCAGTAATTAAACTGGAGTGACATGCCCAAATGTGTTATAGGTAGCCCCTGATAATCCAAAGAGATTCACTGAATTGTGCCTTTTTCTTTGTGGTGGGCGATGTGCCTCTCATTTTAGAAAGGCTCTCACCACATGCTTCAGATAACACAGAGGCCTAGAAACTTTACTTATGTGAAGAAACCAGCATTTTCACGGGGTTTACCTCCTATCCTATGGCATATCTATGTTTCAGTAAAGCACTTAGGATGCTTGCCAGTTCCTACTCACCAGATCAAATGGGCCCAAAAGGTCTAATAAGACTGCATATTTAATTGGCACCACGACTTGGCAACTCTTAGAGTCAGGCCATGGGCTTTATCCTCTGCCATATCTGCTCTGCAGCAATAGGTGATAAACATTCCTTTAACCATACAGGCTTTGTGATTTTCCTTTTTGCAATGACTCCAGCCTTCAAGCCTTTCAATTTGTCCTCTACACTTTACACACTGGGCTTCCCAGGTGGCGCTAGTGGTAAAGAACCCACCAGCCAAAGCAGGAGAAGTAAGATCCCTGGGTCAGGAAGATCCCCTGGAGGAGGAAATGGCAACCCCCTCCAGTACTCTTGCCTGGGAAATCCCATGGACAGAGGAGCCTGGCAGGCTACATACAGTCCAAAGGATAGCAAAGAGTTAGACACGACTGAAGCAACTTAGTACATATGTACATACTTTAAACACCAGAGAACAGTGAGAAATAACCAGCTCAAGCCACAGTTTTGTAATCACCACTGTCCCCAAAGTGATCAAGTGTCACAGTCACCTGATCTTCAAATATTTTGCCTTTGACATACTCTCTCTTTTGTGCCACCAAGGGTGATAATTTGAGTAATAGTGATGTCACTACATGCCACAATTACTTATCACATTTCCCTATGGTAGGGAGGTTATCTGTACCCTTCACAAAGGTGTTAACAGCTCAGTTACAGAATCCCATTTTAAAGATTTATTTCCTGTGATCACTCCTGATGCCAATCATTTTTTTAAGAATCTTAGAAGGAAAAAAAACCGTCAAATTCAAATCAAGAGACTAGGGACTTCCCTAGTGTTCCAGTTTCAATCGGGTGTGGGTTTGATCCCTGGTTTTGGGAGCTAAGATTCCACATGCCTTAGGACCAAAAAACCAAAACATATAAAAAACAGAAATAAGAAGGTAATACATTCATTAAAATGGTCCACATCAAAAAAAATCTTTTAAAAGCATGAGAGACTAAAGAGAAATTACTGCAGGGACTATTTAAAATTTGTGGGCAAGGTTAAAGGAAACCAATGAGAGATGGCAAGGTTTCCTTGAGTTACAAACAGCAGGAAGCTGATAACACTCATTGATTGATGGATAGACAGATAGATAGATAGATATCTGTATAACTATACATATATAGCTTTTGACAGATAACTGACTTGTCTTTGGAAAGTATGTGAATAAAACACATGCTTACTTTGAGAGATAAGATTATATTTAAAAGTTTGTAATAGAATCACTTATTTGCATTTTAGTGATATCATAGAATGGCCATAACTTTAGCATCAATAAAAATCCTTTAATGCCAATGTCAACATTAGCCTGAGATTTAAGCAGCATGAGTACATATTAGTATTATTCAAACTGTGCGGTCTCTTTGTATGTGGTCACTTTAAGATCTACCTTTACGTTTTATTGATTTCACACCCTTAAAACTATTTGTGGGGACAGTGTATATGCTAGAAAGTAATTTAATGGGTTGAATGGTGGCCCTCAAAAAGAAATGTCCACATTCCAGAACCTGTGAATGTAATCTTATTTGGAAAAGGGATTTTTGCAGATGTAATTAAACTAAGAACTTCAAAATGAAATTGTCTCAAAAAGAGATACTTAGAGGAGTATCGAAAAAAAAAAAAGACAAGATGGCCAGTGAAGATGGAGCCTAAGCAACATCTGGAGCCACCAGGAACTCTAAGAGAGGAAGGATTCTCCCCTAGATCCACAGCCCTGCCAACAACTTGATTTCAGATTTCTGGCGTCCAGAACTGTGAGAGAATAAATTTCTGTTGTTTTAAGTCACCAAATTTGTGTGATTTGTTATGGCAGCCCTAGGAAACAAATATAGACATCCATAAACATTTCACTTCAGCACATTTTTCTGATGGAAATGATGCTAGGCATTCCGGGCATAAAAAATGACTACAGCATAATTCCTTCATTTTCTAAAAGGGCAAGCAGACACATTCAATTAACTCAGGGAAATAATGTTGAATTTGCAATATGAGGGGAGCACAGAGGCAGAAGTTATGAATTTTGGCAAGACTATTCAAGTACTGTCAAGTGGTGTGATGGATGAAGTTGGAGTACAAGGATGCATGATGGAGAGAGACAAAAGATGAAACTGTAAAAATACAGAGGAATAGACTTTGAATGACCTTAATTATTATTTTTAAAGAGTTTAGTACTTCATTCTGAAGGTTAGGCTTTGCTAACCTTAAGCACCAACTTCAAGAGACAGATAGTTGCTACCTGGAGTTTGGTGTTTAGATGAATTATGAAGCATATTTGACTTACTTATTCATTCACCAAAAATTTATTGAGATCATATTGTATGCTAGTGGTATGCTAAGGATATGGAATTTAGTGGTTGGCAAGGTAGAAACAACAGTCCTTACCAAGTACATAAACTAAAGGAGAGGGGGAAAAAAACCTTGATTGATTAGCCATGGACACTGGGGAGAATATATGCTTTCACAGAACACTCATTAACTATGCTTTAGGACATGGGGAGCTGTTGAGGGTTTGCAACCTGATACTGGGAAAGATTGAAGGCAAAAGGAGAAGAGGGTGGCAGAGGATAAGATGGTAGGATAGCATCACTGATTCACTGGATATGAACTTGGGCAAACTCCGGGAGACAGTGAAGGACAGGGAAGCCTGGCATGCTGCAGTCCATGCGGTCACAAAGAGTTGGACACGACTTAGTGACTGAACAACAACAACAACTTAAGCAGTGACCTGAATAGAACTGTATTTCATGGGGATTGCTCAGTTGTTGGGAAGAACAAACTGGGCTGGGAAGAGACCAGAGACAAAAGGATCTGTGAAACACTATTAACAATCTCGGAAGAAACTATGATCATCATAATTAGGTAAGAAACAGTGGAAATCGGGGAGGATGGCTGGATTAAAATCATATTCCACAAATAAAGTTGATAAAGCTTATAATGAATTAGATCTAGGGAGTGAAAATGTTGTGGAAGCCTCTGATTGTCTTTAGCTTAGATTATTACCAGTCTATGTCCACTCTGGTTGTAGAATGCACCATTATTTGATTTGTCACTAAGGAAGAAAAAAAAACCCTCATTAAACTATGACAGAATGCTTTCTAATCTCTTAGAATTTTTTATTTTAAGCAATTGAAAAAGCTACTTTAGATTTTTTTAGACAGAAGACTTAAAAATCATAATTTACTCTTCTGAAAAGGAAAACATAAGCAAAATAGATTGCTTAAAGCATTCCTAAAACTATTTTCCCAATCAGAATTATGACTCATAAATAATTTTTTCTACTCAAAATTGTCAAAATTCATTTTTTTCATACAGTATTGTCTTCTGGGCCAACAAGAGTGCTCTACTATTGTTTTTAAAATTTTCTTTGAAGTTGTAAGCTTTGAAGCTGGCATTTTGTTGATCTTACAAGAGCATGTCAAAGGGAGGCTTTTAGACAATGTCTAGGATTTATATGCCTTCAAGTGATCCTTAAAATTTTTATTGACTAAAAGGTCAGGGAATTGCCATTGTCCAGCTCTACTGAGAGGAATAATTAAGATGTTCATGCGGGGACCAGCAATGAAAATTATATTACAACTGTGTCCTGGGCCAACAATTAGAAGTCATTAATTATGAGAAGCATCCTGATTTCAGAGATGTTACAATGAGTGGGAGTGTACTTTAGAATTGATGAAATGTGGGGATGATGACATTAAATAAGACAGGCAGCAGAGGGATATTAAAGATTCAAATTAAATTGTTTCATTGTTATTTCACTAGAAACACAAATAGTATATATAGCTCTCAGAATATTTTAGAGGAATAAGTGATAATAGATGTTTTAAACATATGCTTCCTTAAACTATGCGATATAATGTTTTAGTAAGATTCTTGGGGTAAATCTGTTAATAATGAAGTGTGTATACATTTGATTGGCAAGTGCATGGCGGTTCTCTGTAGTTCCTTCCCTAGGCACTTTTACAGGAACTGTGATGTGTACTTTCTCTGACAGATCACACTTGGGCCAGACAGTACAAGCCTAGAAGCATCCCTGGCTGCTTCTATGAAGTACTGAACCTTAAGAAAAGAGTAAACCTCAAAGAGGCATTCACCTGGCTACCCTCGACATCTAGAGGGTTTTTGTTTTTTTAAACCATTAAGTGCATCAGAATCTATACTGAAAAGTACTTAGAAAAAGCGGATTATTTAGGCTGGTCTCTATTACTTGTCATTTGAAGAATTGCAAGTGACAGTTTTAACCACGGTCAGAGGAAACCAGGGAGAAAAGTGGAAATTTAAACTGTTCTCACTTTCTATTACATTTTAGTTAGCTTAGATAAGTTTTCCAACTATTAATTTCATTTTGAACTCATATTTCAACTACTGCTTGTTTGTTTTCCTGTTAACATTTATAGCAGTGAATGAGAAGACATTATTTTTAACTTCAAGTTGACACCTTGAAAACACAATAAAACAGATTGTGTTTCAGAAAAAACTGAAAAATAATGGCAAACTTAATGTAGGAGGAGGAACTGTGATACACACATTTTAGGCAAAACTAAATCATCACCACTACAACCTCCTTGCTAGTGTGAATTGGCAAAATATTTAACTTCTTTGAGCTTTACTGGCAAAATGGATATGCCAATGTTTTGTAATGACTGAATATGATAAAAATAAAAATATTAAATGTAAAAATGTAAAGATTCAATATGATAAAAAAGAAAAGATTCCTCGCATATAGTAGCACTTGGTAAGTGATAAGTGATAGCTGGGCTTCTCCCCAGGTGGCGGAGTGGCCTGGGAATCTGCCTGCCAATGCAGGTGATACAAGAGACTCAGGTTTGATCCCTGGATGGGGAAGATCCTCTGGAATAGGAAATGGCAAGCTGTTCTAGAATTCTTGCCTGGAACATGAACAGAGGAGCCTGGGAGGCTACAGTCATCGGGTTGCAAAGAGTCGGATGTGACTAAGCACGTGTGTGTGCATGTGCACACACACACAGTGGTAGCTACCATTATCCTTGTTACCATGGTTCTGCATTACAGAGCTTCAGCAATTACAGGAAGTCCCTCAGAATTCCTTCATTTACACATGGAATCTTCATCTTTGGGATCTGTGAGGGCAGCAACAAGTTGGTTTAAACAAGGGTTATGTGCTTTGTTATTAGAGCAAGTCATATAAAACAGACATTTTTGTGTGTTGAGTTTCTTGTGGCCATATAATTTTGTGGGACTTACTCAGTGTGTCAGCTCATTACATCCCACTTTGATTTTTTTCCTCTCTAAAATTGTCAATTAAAAAAATCTATCAATGCTTGGATAAGTAGTCAATTTGGATATTAATGATCTGTTTAGTGTTTTGTCTTTCCAGTCATAGTTTATTTCTTGACTATGAAATAATTGAGTAGCTGCCATAGTAAGTTATAAAAACTAGCAGACAAATCAAAGAAAAGCACAAAAAATGACAATTGATAAGTAAGATGTGTAACACCTTTCCATCTTTCCAGCACTACATCACGCCTTGGTATGTTTATGGTGTGACTGAGAAGCAGTGGGAAGGTGCTCCCATCCTGAAATCCTGTGCTTTCTTGTGTGTTGAATACATCTCAAATTATTAAGATGACTCAGACGCTGAGACCATCTGAAGGAACAGAGGTGCTTCAAAGGAGAGAGGCTGCCCTAAGATAAGATATGACACTTGCCAATCTTCTCTACACTGCACTGCACACTCTTCCATCTTATTCTCTGATATTTTCACCTGAAAATCGGAGGTGAGCATGTACAATGTGTATGTTATGGTCCATTTATCATTCTTGGCAATTGTTTGGTTCACCATTTTTCAAAGTTACATGTCACTCACTGATAAAAACTAATTGACTTTGAGTACCAGACTTGTCCTTCCAGCAATAACTCTTTTCCTTGGGAAGAGTTTTGTGTGTTTTGATGGGAACAAAAAGTAAAGTGCACATGATTGAAAACTGTGCTGTACATACAGAATTTCACCTCCACTGAATCTCAGAAGTTCGGGAAATGAGAACAAATTAATGGTTGCTGCTTCACTTCATGTCTTTTCAACAAAGGTGTACATAACAACAGATTATGTAGAAGGCTTTACACTAATGAACTCTTCCCTCTCAGGAATCCAATAATTAATAAGTGTTCACTTTATTTACATGTTTGTCCAGGCTAGAATGCTAGCGAACACAACTGATTCTTATTAGGAAAGGATGTGATGGTAAAAAATGACTTTATATGGATTTTGAGAGAGAGAGAGATAAGCGTGTGGGTATGTTTGTGTGTGTAAGTATGTTGGGGAGGGACGTCCCGGGGGGTCCAGTGATTAAGACTTTACCTTCCGATGCAGGAAGTGCGGGTTTAATCCCTGGTCAGGGAGTTAAGATCCCACATGCCTCATGACCCAAAAACAAAACACGAAACAAAAACAATCTTGTAACAAATTCAATAAAGACAAAAAATGCTTCACATTTTAAAAAATGTTTAAAATAAAAGTATGTTGGGGAATAATTGACTATGCAAAATATTTAATCTTAAAAAAAGTGTTTCACAGTAAGGTAGAAAAGCCAATGGGAAGTAAATGTGAATACATTTCTAAAACTGAAGTTTGGAATACAATTAGACATTCTTTATAACAAATATACTTGTTTTTTAATGTGCTGACTTCTTTAAATAAAAGTTACCTTTTATCTCTGTCAAGAAACCTGTTTACCTTGTTCTACAGCACCCAAAAGTTCATAAAGAAATATTTCTCCAGAATGTTCTGTTCTGGAAAACAGGGTCATTTAAACACTTGATAACCTACGGAAGACCTAAAATATTTGTAGATTATACACAGATGAAAAGACTTTCAACCTTTTGAAACTTACTACCATTTCAGCTGTGAAGAGAAAAATACTTGCCTAATTACTTTTTAATCAGGTTTAGCATGAACTTGGATATTTCCCTTGTATTCTGCAAAACAACACAGCTCCTCAACCCTACTGCTCACTGTGTACAAATAACATTTCTCAAAAGGTGTTTAGCAGTTCACTAGACCTTTACACTAGGCATGAAGAAAGAATTAGGTGGCTAAATGAGTTTGGTACATTGTGCATAACATTACCTTCCTCAGGATTTCTTTCATGTGATTAATTGTTTCCAGAAGCAATGCAATAAAGAAGCTTTAGTTTGCTTAATATGATGTCTCCCAAACATTTTTTGGGCTCTCGATGGCTCAGTGGTAAAGAATCTGCCTGCAAATGCAGGACACTCAGGAGATGTGGGTTCGAGCCCTGGGTTGGAAGATCCTCTGGAGAAGAAAATGGCAACCCACTCCAGTATTCTTTCCTGGAGTATCCCATGGACTGAGCAGCCTGGCAGGCAACAGTCCATGGGGTCATAAAGAGTTGTACATGACTGAGTGAGCAGGCGTGCACCCAAATGTCTTTGACCATGAAATTATTTTTTAAGAAACACAACCTGTCTTCACACCACTTTCAACCTTCCTTCCACAAAAAGAGAAGGTGCCTAATACATTGCCTTGGCAAGTGGTTATAAATTCTGTTCCAACTTATTTTCATCATCTCTATTTTTCTTCTTTTTTTGGTCATACTGTGCAGCATGCAAGATCTTAGTTTCTCAACCAGGGAGGGAATCCAGTCCCCCTGCAGTGGAAGCTCAGAGTCTTAATGACTAGACTGCTGGGGAAGTTCCTACTTATTCTCAACCCCAGTTGAGGGACTCCCATCAGCTTCTGGCTTTGGCGGTCCGTGAGACTCAGCTATATCTTTGTGTTGACTGGTGGTTAGCAACATCATATTGTCTTCCTCTGAAGCATGTGTTTGTCTGTGCTGTGTTGTGATGGTCCCCTGGGAGGCTAGAGCCCCAATCTCATCTACATATTGTGGCCAACTCTTGAGCTTCAGTCTTCCAGGGGGACTGACAGCTTGGAGAAGGGGAAATCCTGGCTGACTTCCTTGGGTTCCATTGAGAACCACTTCTCAGTATGCCTTTGGAGAGATGGCTGCCTCTGATAGCCAGCCTTCTCTGAATTCAGACTATGAACTTTCAGTGCCTTTGTTTGTCTGCAAGGGACCAGAGCCAATTCCAGTACGAATCTTTTAACAACTACCTGTTCATGAACAACAGAAATAACCACTGAACAGTTTGAACAATATTCCACAGAACTGTTTAATCAGGGAACCCCCATTTTTACCCTAAAGACACATTATAGGAAATATTAGTCTTTTTAGGTATGGTAGAATAGAACATAATAGTTAATGTGCCTCAGACCACAAACTCAGAGGTCCAAGAAATACAACAGAACTTTCTAAACACTGTTACACTGAGTTGTGTTTAGAAATTCTAGCCTCTGTCTCAATAATCCTCTCCAGGGATACGTTATGTCCCAGGGACAGGTTATGTTCCAAGTGATGTGGCAACAAGGCAGAGGGAGAGGGATACATAAGTTGCTTCTAAGAAACTCATCAATCCAGTCAAGCAAGCCCTTAGAGTCCAGAAAACCCCTTTAGCTTCTGTGCCACTCTGAGAACCCTATGTGAGGCTATCTGGGGTCCTGTCTGTCTTTAGACATGCTTTCAGAAAGATGTAACCTCCTTTTCTCCTCCCATCTACTTTTTATAGTCTCTGGGCATTTTTTCTCTCATGTTTCTGTTTTAGCTATTTAACCTGTGCCCTAAAACCTCTCCTATCCCTTCCCTGAGGCTATAAAGACTATTTTTTTTTTCTGTCTCAATGGGGGCAACAGAGGGAGGAAATACTTGAACAGGATATATAAGTAAATACCAGAATAAAATTTCATCTTGACATATTTTTCTAGGAAATTTTCTGTTTTCTGCAAATAAATTTAATCTTTCATCCAGATATCACCCCAAACCTCCATCTCTGGAGTATAGAACTTGTGTCTTAATCCCCAGCGGTTCTGAGGACTATAACTCACACTCTCTTAAGCACTGGCTGGCTGTGTGGCAATCTTTCCCTAATGGTGGAGTAGGGGAGCCTCACTTAGGATAGATCTCTTTTTTCCTTTGTTTATGGGTCACTACAGTCCCTTGGAGGGTCTCAGTCTTGCCTTCCATGAAGCTAAGCTAGAGGTGCAGATGGAATGCTCTTTGTTTGGGATAAGCCTGCAGTAGTTTTCACGTAATTGGTGAGAGAGTAAAGCAGAGAACTGGAGAAGACTAACGAGCAGTTCTCCAACCTGACATCACCCATTACTTAGTCTTTCTCAGAGATCACACATCTGGTACAAGAAGCAAACAGATTTGGTTCAGCTTGGCTCTTGTGGGGCTCCTGGGGCCTCTGGGGCTCTGTTCCAGCTCTGGTTTCTTCAGACCCCCACAACCACTGTATTAACACATCAGAAATTGCAACATCTAGAGTCTGTTCACCAACCAACAAACCCATGCTGCAGCCCTGCAGTCTATTGAAGAGGGCTGCTGACCATAAAAATTACTCATCTTCTCCATAATCAATGCAAAAAGAGGAGTATTCACACTTCCCTAAATCTTAGAAACATTATCCCATCAGGATGAGCAGTGTTCCCAGTAGGAATTCTCCCCTTGGTCTTAGTTTTTGCATTTGTGCCCCAGGCCACCCCATGGAAAACAAGTTTAGTGTTTGTACATTGGAGAAACCCATGAGTCCCTTTGCCCGTGACCAGCCTTGAAAGCTCTGTGGTTGCTCCACTAGGCTTCCCATTAAGCCAGAAAAGTGCCACCCAGAAAGTTTAACTGAGTAGGAATCCATCTAAGTATTAGAGCCTGAGCTGGTACTACTGAGTTGGTACTACTCCACCTTGCATTAAGAAAAGAAAAAAAAAAACCTTAGAGTTGAAAATAAGGCTTTAAAAATCACTTTTAATTCTTTTTAAAGCTGTTTTCTTGGGAATCTGAGGATTTAATTTTGTCAGCCAATTGATAAGGCCACATTTCCTTTTCTTCTTTTCTGTGCCTGCCATTTTACATATGCCCAGAGTTACAGGGCATTTTGTAGCACTCTCTGTGGCCAGTCTCATCATAGTCCACTGGTATTTCTGAAATAAGCAATGACTGATGAGACCTTACAAGGTGGTGGTTAAGGGTATAAGCTCCACAGTCAAATTGCTTGAATTTCAATCCCAACTCAATCAATTATTAGAAGTATGACCTTGCATAAGATAATCAACTTCCTTAATTTGTTGTTGTTTTCAGCTTTCTTTTCTTGATCTAAAGTAGCTGTACCCACCACATGGGGTAAAAATATGGAAAATATGACATTGAACATTTAAGTGACTAATGATACATTTATAATAACATAAAAAAATTAAATACCTAAGAATAAATCTAGTGATATATAAGACTTCCAGATACATGCCAGCACTACTGAGAGAAATAAGAAAAGAGCCAAATACAATGATAAAATATGATTAATGTAATTTCAACCCAGGTGACAGAAGCATATATATATATTTTTTGGTGGAAGTTGGCAAGATAATCCAAAAATTTACATGGAAATGTAAGGGATTAAGGATAGCAAGACCACTTTTAAGAAAAAAAAAATAGAGACTTTGTGGAATTGTCACAAGGGTAGATTAATAGACTAATAGAACAGTATAGCAAATCCAGAAGTAGACCCATGCATATAATGACAAAGGAAGCTTGAAAGGCAGTGGGAATAGAGTAGTATATACAATAAATTATGCTGGATCAATTAGATATTAATTTGAAAAAAGATACCTCTACTTCAAACCACATACAAGAATCAAGGGAGTGTAAATTAAATAATAAAGGCAAAGTTTAAAAAAAGCCTAGAAAATAATAATGGAACATACCTTAATAACAGAAAAAAAAATCTTAACTAGGATACAAAAAATACTGATGATAAAGGAAATGATTATCAAACTCTCAGGTTGGCCTGAAAGTTCATTCAGGTTTTTTGTAAGATCTTACAGCAAAATTCAAACAAACTTTTTGGCCAATCCAATACACTATTAATACACTAAAATTAAGCACTTCTACAAAAGACACCATTAAGAGAGGGATATGGCAGGTCACAGGGAAAAAATTATTTGTAACACCTTTAAATGGTAAAGAGTTATTTCCAGAATATACAAGGAACTCCTATCAATCAGTAAGCAAAGACAGATACTGCAATAAAAAAATAAATATTTAAGAAGGTCCTTAAACCCTACTCTTCAAGAAAATACCTATTAAGACACCAGTGGGATAAATCCTACTTGGTTATTGTGTGTAACCCTTTATATATATTGTTAGCTTTTATTTGCTAATACTACAGTAAGAAATTTTTTGTCCATATTCATGAGGGATATTGGTTTGTAGTTTTCTTCTTCTTCTTTTTTTTTTTTTTTTTTGTATTGTCTTTCTCTGGCTTCAATATGATGGTAATACTTTTCATTCAATAAATTGTAAATTGTTTCTTCCCTTTCTATTTTCTGGAAGAGACTGTGTAGAATTTGTGTTAATTATTTAAGAATTTGCAGAATTCACCATATGGGTCTGGAGATTTCTGGTAGTTTTAAAATCATTCATTCATTTTCTTTAATAGCTATGGGTCTATGCAAATTATCTATTTCATAATAGGTGAGTGGTGGTAATTTGTATTTTTCATCAAAATAATCCATGTCAATTAAGTTGCCAAATTTACCTGTAGAGAGTTGTTCCATAATATTGTTGTTCCTTTATTATTCTTTTGATGTCTCCAGGGTATGTACTGATAGCCTGTTTCGTTCCTGATATTGGTATTTGTGACTTCTCTCTTTTTCCTTTGTTAGTCTTTCTAGAAATTTGTCACATTTACTGATATTTCAAGGAATCAGATCTTGGTTTCACTGACTCAGTCTATGTTTTCAATGTTACTGATTTTGGTTCTAATCTTAATTATTTCCTTCTTTCTGATTACTTTGGGTTTACTTTGCTTTTCTTTTTCTAGATTCTTGAGGTGGAAGCTCTAAAATTCTCTCGACTTAGTTGTATATTTGAAAATTTCCATAATAAAACATTGGGAGGGGAAGTCAACTAAAGCATGGGCCTTTTCACATATCCTTCTTGACCTTCACATCTATCTCCACTCTAGTATAAACATTTGCCATTTCCTTGAGTTTCTGTGATGCCTTACACATTTTCATCACTGTATTTTGGTTGTCTGTTTGCATTTATTTCCTCCATTAAAATTTCAGTTCCTTGAGGATGCAAATTATGCAATTTACCTTCGTATCCTAAATAGTGGTCTAGGTACAACTTCAACTTGATAAAGAGCACCTACAAATACCATACAGAAAATACTATTTAATAGAGAAAGGTTGAAACACTGAATGCTTTCCTCCCATGATTGGGAATAAGAATGTATGCTTCATTACTCTTATTCAAACAGTACTAGAAGTTTTAGCCCATTTATAAGACAAGGAAATAAAATGCATACAGATTAGAAAAAAAGAGATAGAACTTTCCTTTCTGCAGATGACATAACTGTCTATACACACAAAAAAAGTCCCAAGAAATCTACAAAAACATTACTGCGGCTAATAAGTGAGATCATCAAAGTTAGGGGATTACAAAATTATCATACAAAAACCATTTGTATTTCTATATAGTACAAAGGACATATGGACACCAAAATTAAAAATACAATACCATTTATAATCATTAAAATGAAATACTTAGATGTAAACATTAAAATATAGAGGGCTTATATACTAAAATCCACATAAAACTGATGAAAGAAATCAAAGACAATCTAAGTTAATGAAGAGAAATATAATTTTCTTGAATTAGGAGACTCAACATAGTAAAGATGTTAATTTTCTCCAAATTTATACATAGGTTTAACACAATTGCTATAAAAATCCCCCCAAACATTTTATATCCAAAATTAAATATATATAATACAGACAAAATTATTATTAAAAAAACATATTTGGAAAGGCAAAGGTACTAGACTAGCAGAAACAATTATGAAATCAAAAATGAAATAGAAGGAATCAGTCTACCTCATTTCAAGACTTATTAGGACCTTCCAGGTGGTATTATTGATAAAGAACCTGCCAAACAATGCTGAAGACACAAGAGACTCATGTTCAATCTATGGGTTGGGAATATCCTTTGGTGGAGGGCATGGCAACCCACTCCAGCATTCTTGCCTGGAGAATCCCAAGAACAGAGGAGTCTGGTGGGCTACAGTCCATAGGGCTGCAAAGAGTCAGACATGACTGAAGCAGCTTAACATGCACACATAATAATCAAAACTGTGTGCTACTGGCAGCGATAGACACATAGATTAATGGAACAAAATGGAGACACCAGAAATAAACCCATACCAATTTGCCCAACTGATTCTTGACAAAGGTGAAAAAAACATTCAATGAAGGAAAGGGAACCTTTTCAACAAATAGTGCTAGAGTAGTTGCAATCCATAGACCAAATAAAAAGAAAAATCTCAACCTAAATATCATAACTTATATAAACAAGTAATTTGTAATTGAATGAATTTAAATATAAAGTGTAAAACTATAAAAACTTCTACCAAGAAAAAAAATAGGAGAAAATCTATGATCTAGGGCCAAGCAAACAGTTCTTAAACTTGACATCAAATGTACAATGTGTAGAAGGGAGAATTGATAAGTTTGACTCCATCAAATTTGAACACTTTTTCTCTGCAAAAGATCCTATTAAAGGATAAGATGACAAACTACAGACTGGGGAAAAACATTTGCAAATCACATATCTAATAAAGGACTATATAAAGAACTCTCAAAATTCAACCATAAAAACTGAAAATCAAATTTAAAAATGAGTAAAAGACTTGAAGAGATATTTTACTGAAGCAGATGAACAGGTGGCAAAGAAGCACATAAAAATGTTCAACATCATTAATCACTAAGGTTAACACATTAAAATCACAATATACCCTTACACACAAATAAGTATGATTGAAAAATAATAATGACAGAAACCAAGGCAAGGGAGTGAAGAAACTGTATCACTCATATATTATTGGGAATGTAAAATGGTATAGTCACTCCAAGAAACAGTTTGTTTTCTTAAAAGAATCTAAACAAGCAACTATCACATGAGTCAACCGTTGCTGTCCTGGATGTTTAACCTAGAGAACTGAAAACTTAAATCCATACGAAAAATTACACATGAATGTTTACAGCAGCTTTATTTGTAATAGCCAAAAACTGCAAACAGATGTCCTTCACTGGGTGAATGGTTAAACAAATGGTGGTACATGTGTACTATGAACAATTATTCGCCCCTCTCCCAAAGGAATGAGCAACAATCTGGGTAAAAATGCCAATCTCTGAAGATTATATACTGAATGATTTTATTTATATAGCTTTCTTGAAATGACAAATTATAGAAATGGAGAATAGATTAGTAGTTGTAAGGGGTTAAAGAGGAGGTAGGGTAGAAAGGAATCAGTTGTGGCTATAGAAGTACAGAATGAGTAGTGATGGGAATTTCCTTATAGTGATGGAAATGTTCTTCATCTTGACCACATCAGTGTTAATACCTGCACTGTGATACAATATTATAGTTTTGGAAGATGTTACCATTGGGAGAATCAGGACAAAGAGAATACAAGATCTCTCTAAGTTCTTACAACTACATATAAATCTACAATTATCTCAAAATAAAAAGTATAATAAAAATGAAAGAATAATACATAATACTAGAATGACTAAGACTAGAAAGGCTGAAAATATCAAGTGTCTCTAAGGATATAAAACAATGTAAACTGTCATTACACTGCAGGTAGGATTGTAGATTGGTGTAACTACTTTGGGAAACTACTTGGCATTATCCACTGAAGTTGAACATATCTATGCCATATGACCAGCAGTTTCACTCTAGATATACATATCCAGCAGAAATGTTTAGAAATGTGTTCCAAAGAACAAACATTTTTGTTAGTTTTCTCAAACTAGAAACAATCTAAATGCTCATCAACAGTAGAAGGAATATATTATAGCATTTTCATATAAGGAAATGTTACACCATGGTGAAAATTTTTTTTTTCATGGTTAAAATTTTTTAAAATTAAGCTCCATGTAATAGCATTTGTGAACCTCAGAAACATAAGTTTGATTTAAAAGATCAGTATATAAAACAGATTTCATTGTATGAATCTCAAAGATGGACAGAACTTACTTGTGATATTATAAGCTTGGATGGTGGTTTGAAAAAGAAGATGGGCTACTGATAAGGAGGGGCCTAAGGGGGACTTCTGAGGTTCTTAACCTGGGCGTATTCTCTTTGTCAAAGTTCATGAGGTTGAACACTATGGCTTGATATGAGTAACGGGTGCACTTTCTTCTATGTACATTATATATATTATATGAAAAGGTGATTTTTTTAAATGATAAGAACTTAAAGAGAAATTGGCAAATCCATTTTCTATGATCTCTTCACACCAGGTGGTGGTGAAGAACTGACTCATTGTAAAAGACCGTGATGCTGGGAAAGATTGAAGGCAGGAAGAGAAGGGGATGACAAAGGATGAGATGGTGGGATGGCATCACCGACTCTATGGACATGAGTTTGAGTAAGCTCCAGGGGTTGGTGATGGAAAAGGAAGCCTGGCGTACTGCAGTCCATGGGGTCACAAAGAGTCAGACGTGACTGAGTGACGGAACTGAACTGATTTTCTATGATGAAGACTTTAAGACATCTCTACCAATAACTGATAAATCAAACAAAAAAAAGCTGAGGCAACAGGAAATTTGGACAACACAATTAACTGTAACCACTAATTTAAGCATACAGAAATGTTTATAAAATTTATCCAGATAGAATATATTAACATTTGCTTAGCACTCTAAATCCATTCCCCTCCCTGGTGCTCAAGTTTTTTGTTTACAAAAACCAGACACATGCATTTATATCTTTTTTCTACCCTATAGCATATTCTTTGAATCAGTGAACTCAAAGTCAATTACCTGAACTGTGGAATAGAAGATGGGAACTCCTGGTAGAAAAACATTCTAAATCAACATCTCAACATATTTATTAAGTGATATCTTGTACTAAGTACCGTATTAGCTTAAAAGGTCACATAGCAGCATAATACAGGCTTTCTGGATTTGAGAAATTCACGATCTGGTAGAGGAGACTGATACGTAAAACAATGATATGCACTGGTGTGCTGGAGTGGGCTGATACAGGCTCATGAGTGCCAACTGTTAAACATTTGGGAATTTTTGCCAGCCAGTTGTTAAACCATTGATACCTTCAAATTGGCCATGGTGGAAGAATTTACACCATGGAAATCAACAAATACTACTAATCAGGGCTTCTCCACACCCTACAGGGAGCTTTAGCAAACTACTGACTACACCATAAAACAACCGCAGGAGTATTTTGCAATACAAAATGAACTAGTGTTGAGGAAACATACACAATGCTTAACCAACCAGGAAAAGAAGGTTCCAGAATATCCTCCTAGATCAGTTCAGTTTGATTTGGCCAAAAGATAAAAAAAAGTTTGTGTCAGAATTATGAAGGTTGTCATAGCATTCTAAGAGAGGGCATTGCATGTGAAACTGCTGAGACAGAAAGAGTCACGTGTCAGACAGGTCTGTGGCAATCACTTGTTCAGGTTGTGTACTGCACAGAAGCACCATATCAATGGGTCATAATTCACGTTTTTAATATTTCTCACTTTTTGCATGTTTTCATTATAATTATTTAATCTACAGATGGGCAATTTGTATATTTATGGCAATTTTCTGGCTTTCATCATAGTAAGTAAGTGAAATGAATAGGCTTATTCCTATAGAGTTGGTCTTGATTTCTCCATTTTGACTTACAAGGGTGATGTGAAATCAAGAAAACTCCTGTTGATCTGACAACATTTTTACAATCTGTGCTTCTAAAAGAGGAGCTTCTTTTCTGACAGATGTGCTAGTTAGGGGGCATACCTCTATATTTTAAAAAAATTGCCTGATGGTTTAATCTAGATAATTTTAATGTTTCATTTTGCAGTTAATATCATCTACATTTACCCCACCAGAATGTATGCTAAGTTTCCACTTTAAATCTGTAAGTGCTTTCACTTTGACATGATTCATATATAATTATATTTCACAACTAATACTTAATAACAACAATCTATTTGTAACAAGTCCAACTGGGTAATGATTCAATCTGTCATAAATCTGCTATTGATAAATGAGAAAATATATGACATACCTATTTTTTTCCTTGAGGAAGAAGTGTTTTTTTTTTTAATTACCACAAAGGTGCTCTGTGGGTGGTAGAGCCTGGTCAAGGGGAATCACAGCATAGGGGGTGGGAATGCAGGAGCACAAATACTTTCACCTTATGCGCCAGTTTCTTGACAGTTAGGATATAATGTTTTCTATTCAATCATTCATTCATCTTTTCTTAGCTGCCTACTACTTATAAGCTAAATTCTGTAGAAATTATATGAAGCACATAGTAGGGAATCAGGTAATGTATAATTTAATTAATTAATAAGTAAGCAAAAATTTATCAAAGAAATATCTAATTCTTAAAATCACCAGGACTCTGGAGAAAGACCTTATGATCAGGACACATTAAATCTCCAGTAAACCCAGCAACACAAAATAATGTGAACTTGTGTGTCCAGAGGGCCTAAATGAAATGAGGGTGCTAAAATAACATTTACAAACAATTTTTGGTATGTACCTTTTTTAATTGGCATTTTTATTTATGGCAGAACCACATTGTTCCTCATTTTAAAAGCAAGAAATCATAGTTTCAAAGAAATATATCCAAGGCTGCACAGCTTGTGACAGTGGAAATATAGCTAGATTCCTTTGATGACTGCTATCCTTGCAGTGATTCCTGCAGACTTGAGCATTTTCCTCTTCCTGATGATAGAGTGAATTTGTCTAGGGCAATCTTGGCTGCTGGGCTGTATTGTAAAAGATGACTGACTAGTTAGAGGGTGAAGGGAATCTTACCACCAGATTGGAGGCTTAGAATCATTAACTGAATGGAAAAGGAGAATTTTCCCAAATTACCTAGATATCATGCTCATGATTTTGAAGATTAAAGACAGGCAATACATTTGCAAACAATGATAATGGGAACAAATATAACAGATTACTTAAATGCTTAAAAAACAACATATATGTGATCTTTCTGTCCATATTTTACCTTTAAATTCATACAATTGAAATTAAAATTAGTTTTATAGTTACTTAGAACAACTATACAATAGAAGACTTTACACATGGACATTACCAGATGGCCAACACTGAAATCAGACTAATTATATTCTTTGCAGCCAAAGATGGAGAAGCTCTATACTGTCAGCAAAAAAAAAGACCGGGAGCTGACTGTGGCTCAGATCATGAACTTCTTATTGCCAAATTCAGACTTAAATTGAAGAAAGTAGGGAAAACCACTAGCCCATTCAAATCCCTTATGATTATACAGGGGAAATGAGAAATAGATTTAAGGGACTAGATCTGATAGACAGAGTGCCTGATGAACTATGGATGGAGGTTCCTGACATTGTAGAGGAGACAGGGATCAAGACCATCCTCATGGAAAAGAAATGCAAAAAAGCAAAATGGCTGTCTGAGGAGGCCTTACAAATAGCTGTGAAAAGAAGACAAGCGAAAAGCAAAGTAGAAAAGGAAGGATATAAGCATCTGAATGCAGAGTTCCAAAGAATAGCAAGGAGAGATAAGAAAGACTTCCTCAGCGATCAATGCAAAGAAATAGAGGAAAACAACAGGAGGGGAAGGACTAGAGATTTCTTCAAGAAAATTACAGATATCAAGGGAACATTTCATGCAAAGATGGGCTCCATAAAGGACAGAAATGGTATGGACCTAACAGAAGCAGAAGATATTAAGAAGAGATGGAAAGAATACACAGAAGAACTGTACAAAAAAGATTTTCAGGACCAAGATAATCACGATGGTGTGATCACTCATCTAGAGCCAGACATCCTGGAATGTGAAGTCAAGTGGGCCTTAGAAAGCATCACTACGAACAAAGCTAGTGGAGGTGATGGCATTCCAGTTGAGCTATTTCAAATCCTGAAGGTTGATGCTGTGAAAATGCTGCACTCGATATGCCAGCAAATTTGGAAAACTCAGCAGTGGCCACAGGACTGGAAAAGATCAGTTTTCATTCCAATCCCAAAGAAAGGCAATGCCAAAGAATGCTTAAACTACCACACAATTGCACTCATCTCACATGCGAGTAAAGTAAAGCTCAAAATTCTCCAAGCCAGGCTTCAACAGTATGTGAACCGTGAACTTCCTGATGTTCAAGCTGGTTTTAGAAAAGGCAGAGGAACCAGAGATCAAATTGCCAACATCTGCTGGATCATGGAAAAAGCAAGAGAGTTCCAGAAAAACATCTATTTCTGCTTTATTGACTATGCCAAAGCCTTTGACTGTGTGGATTGCAATAAACTGTGGAAAATTCTGAGAGATGGGACTACCAGACCACCTGACCTGCCTCTTGAGAAACCTGTATGCAGGTCAGGAAGCCACAGTTAGAAGTGGACATGGAACAACAGACTGGTTTCAAATAGTAAAAGGAGTACGTCAAGGCTGTTTATTGTCACCTTGCTTATTTAACTTCTATGCAGAGTACATCATGAGAAACGCTGGACTGGAAGAAACACAAGCTGGAATCAAGATTGCCGGGAGAAATATCAACAACCTCAGATATGCAGATGACACCACCTTTATGGCAGAAAGTGAAGAGGAACTAAAAAGCCTCTTGATGAAAGTGAAAGAGGAGAGTGAAAAAGTTCGCTTAAAGCTCAACATGCAGACAAGATCATGGCATCTGGTCCCATCACTTCATGGGAAATAGATGGGGAAACAGTGGAAACAGTGTCAGACTTTTTTTGGGCTCCAAAATCACTGCAGATGGCGACTGCAGCCATTAAATTAAAAGATGCTTACTCCTTGGAAGGAAAGTTATGACCAACCTAGACAGCATATTCAAAAGCAGAGACATTACTTTGCCAACAAAGTTCTGTCTAGTCAAGGCTATGGTTTTTCCAGTAGTCATGTATGGATGTGAGAGTTGGACTGTGAAGAAAGCTGAGCACTGAAGAATTGATGCTTTTGAACTGTGGTGTTGGAGAAGACTCTTGAGAGTCCCTTGGACTGCAAGGAGATCCAACCAGTCCATCCTAAAGGACATTAGTCCTGGGTGTTCATTTGAAGGACTGATGCTAAAGCTGAAACTCCAGTACTTTGGCCACCTCATGCGGAGAGTTGACTCATTGGAAAAGACTCTGATGCTGGGAGGGATTGGGGGCAGGAGGAGAAGGGGACGCCAGAGAATGAGATGGCTGGATGGCATCACTGACTCGACGGACATGAGTCTGAGTGAACTCCGGGAGTTGATGATGGACAGGGAAGCCTGGCATGCTTCGGTTCATGGGATCGCAAAGAGTCGGACACGGCTGAGTGACTGAACTGAACTGAGAACAACTATATGTATTTGTACTATAGTAAAGTAATCGTTTCTTCCAAATTTCAGGGGATATTTATTTTAATTCTGACAAAGTTCTTAGAAGTAGTGTTTTATGACCATCTTTACCAAAGGATAAAATGTCTGATTAGTCAGTCACTTTGGATAGCTAGGAATCCTAAGCTCTTTTAGCTGATTAAGGGATTTCCTCATGTGGTAACATTTCTATTATCTGGGATTTTATGCTTTTCAACTAACAGTGCTTAAAGGCAAGAAGTTTTGGTTGTGCTTTCACACCCAAAGGTATAGAAGGATAAGGAGTCATGGGATTGGAAACCAGGAGCATGATACCTATTTTCATGTTATCTGATTGTAAATATCTCCTCTGATTAACTGTGAACTTCTTGAGATTAGAAAGTGAAAGTGAAGTCAGTCATGTCCGACTCTGTGACCCCATGGACTGTAGCCTACCAGGCTTCTCCGTCCGTGGGATTTTTCCAGGCAAGAGTATTGGAGTGGGCTGCCATTTACTTCTCCAGGGATCTTCCTGACCCAGGGATTGAACCTGGGTCTCCTGCATTGCAGGCAGATACCTCTGAGCTTAGGGGTAAGTTATTTTCCCTTTGTTTCCCAAGCACTGGTTTAGGCATGTGGTAAGACAAATAGCATATTATCCCTCTTATATGTGGATCTAAAACAAACCAACCAAGCTCACAGATACACAGAATGATTGGTAGATGCCAGAGGAGGCCGGGGGTGGGGGTGGGGGGGAAGGTGGAGGTAAAAGTTAAGAGAAACAAGTGAACGGGGTCAAAGGTTTAAGAAAGGAAATTTAAATTTAATACTAAAAAGCTATTTTAAAAATGGGCCAAAGAACTAAACAGACAGTTTTCCAAAGAGGACATACAGATGGCTAACAAACAAGTGAAAGGATGCTCAATATCACTCATTATCAGAGAAATGCAAATCAAAACCACAATGAGGTACCATCTCACGCTGGTCAGAAGGGCTGCTATCAAAAATTCTACAAACAATAAATGCTGGAGAGGGTGCAGAGAAAAAGGAACTTACACTGTTGGTAGGAATGCAAACTAGTACAGCCACTATGGAGAACAGTGTGGAGATACCTTAAAAAACTGGAAATAGAACTGCCATAAGACCCAGCAATCCCACTGCTGGGCATACACACCAAGGAAACCAGAATTGAAAGAGACATGTGTATCCCAATGTTCATCGCAGCACTGTTTACGATAGCCAGGACATGGAAGCAACCTAGATGTCCATTGGCAGACGAATGGATAAGAAAGCTGTGGTACATATACACAATGGAATATTACTCAGCTATTAAAAAGAATGCATTTGAATCAGTTCTAATGAGGTGGATGAAACGGGAGCCTATTATACAGAGCGAAGTAAATCAGAAAGAAAAATACCAATACAGCATATTAACGCATATATATGGAATTTAGAAAGATGATAACAATGACCCTATATGTGAGACAGCAAAAGAGACACAGATGTAAAGAACAGACTTTTGGATTCTGTGGGAGAAGGCGAGGGTGGGATGATTTGAGAGAATAACATTGAAACATGTATATGGTGCACTGGGATGACCATGAGGGATGCAATGGGGAAGAAGGTGGGAGGGAGGATCAGGATGGGGAACACATGTACACCCATGGCTGATTCATGTGACTGTATGGCAAAAACCACCACAATATTATAAAATAATCAGCTTCCAATTAAATAAATTTAAAAAAGAAAAAAATTAAATAAAAAGCTATCTTAAACCACATCTTTGTGGACCATCTTGATGAATATAAAATAACGTTTTTATTATTTGTATGAAATAATATTAAAGAGAAAGAGTAGGGGGAAAGAAATATGATACACATGAAGTACACAATATTAAGTAAAGTGTACAGCTCAATGAGTTTTACAAAGAGATACACCAGTGAAACCAATACCGACATCAAGAAATAGAATATTAAAATAACAACCCAGAAACATCCCTTATGTCTATTTGCCCTTGTTACCCAATGGAAAAAGAGTACACTTATTTTACTTTTATCCTCATAGCTTAGTTTTGTCCCTTTTAAGACTTGATATAAATGGAATAATTATTTCACTTAATATTATGCCTGTACATTTAATGATCTTGTGTGTGAAAAGCATACTCTTTTTTTCACTGCTGTATGGTATCGTACTTTATGACTATAACACAATTTATTTATCTGTTTTTGTTTTTGCCATAGTTTTAAACAAAAATAAAGTATACAATAAAAATATTTCAATAAGTACAGTATTCGAATAAACTTTTACAGGGCATCACATGTTTCTCTTAGTCAGTGGGGGTAGAGCATTTTCTATTAAAGGAATAGATAAGAACAGACAGCATGGTCCATAGACAGTGATGAAGTAGACAGGTATATATAGGCTATGGCATACAAGTAAATATGGCTTGCTCTATGAAGTGATGGAAGAAGGAAGAAAAATGTAGAGGCACCTGTGAGGAGCAGTAGTCAATGACAATTATGGGTTATACTATCAGAAGAAACAGGAAATCACTAAACCCAGGATTATCTCTGGTGAACAATGAGAAAATAGAAAATCAGTTTACAGAATTGAAGAGCATGGCATAAGAACAAAGTACCACTATACTGTAGAGTAGAAAACACTTTGTAAAATAGTGAGGGACATTTTTTTTTCTTTTACATTTGTCTGCAAGATTTTTCATTTGCCTACACTGATAACTGGAATTAAAGGTTGTATGATCTGTTTAATGATCCAGAGAGAGACCCAGTGTAACAGCCTTGTTAGAGCTTCACTGAAGCATTAAGTAAGTGCCAATGTTAAGATCTTTTTCACTTAGTCTATGAGCACTGATTGCTGGAACAAAGTTGAGACTATGTGAGCAAAGTGAAATGAAAAACTGAATAATCAATCAACCAAATTCAAAGTAGCTGGTCATTCAGGATAATTCATACACAAAACACCTACATATAATTCTTCTCGAAGAGCTTGTTTCTATGATTAGCTCAATGTTCCCTGATATTCAGCCTTTGTGTATCCAGATAGTAAGAGCCTGCTGCTCCTTAACCTTTTACTTAGCTTCATTCATATATCACTTTAATGAAAACTACAAGTCATCTGTTACAAATGAATTGTTTCATTTATACCACCCATTACAATGGCACAGCTATAATTTTCCTGTATCTCTAGTCTTTATTTAATAATTCACCTTATTCAAATATTCAACAACCTAAAAGCAAGTCAACAATTTTGCTTGTAATTCTATGACATTATCAAAATGATGAGTCATACATACTAAGTGACATTTCAGTATACAAAGAGTGATCTAAACAACTTTGCACCTGCAATTTTCAGGTTTCTTTAAATTTGATTTTTAATCTTATACAATGCATTTTAATAACTTTACTGAGCTCACCCTTCAAAGCATGTAATCCAGTATCATTTGATATATTTACAGAGTTATGTAACCATCACCATAATCTAATTTTAGAACATTTTCATCATCCCAAAATACTTCTTTTGACTACAGCTTCAAATCATAAATATATTTTTTAGTTAATAAAGAAGCCCACACGTTAGGGTTAACCCCTGCTTTCGTTATTTTCCCCACTCAATGACCTCAGTCGGTCTGTCTGTGTGTTTGCACGTGCATGTGGGTATGTAAGTCACAACAGAGTTCACCTACTTCAAAGTTCTAAGTATTATAAAAATCCTCCTGCAACACATTTCTTTATGAATAAAACTATTTCTGTCACCTTTGTTTTTTAAGTAGCAGAAGGGTATATTTAAGGTTATTGGAATCGTACCATAGATTCTTAACTGAAGCTGAAAGATTTTCAACCCTAGAGAGCTTTTTAAAAATGCAGGTTTTCCCAAATGAAAGCAGGATGGCATGGTAACTCCTGGAACTTTTTCCCTATGGCCCTGATGAAATAGAGAATAAAACATATATATTACTGATGAAATGACTAAACAAAAGTTATCATGGAAGATTTTGAGAAAAGAGAAGTCTACAAAATTGAATTAATTATATTTTCTGTACTAACTGGGGAAAAAAAAAAAAAGCTTTCTTCTCTTCTTACCTAAATAGAAATAGGCTATAACTCTATTTTAGCAGGTTATAATGCACATACTTGAAACAACTTCCTAAGTTATGATTCCTCTCTATCACAAAAACATTGAAGCCCTGGAAGCAACTATTTCTCTTTCCGACACTGACTGACTGGATAGGTCTAAGCTGGAACAATCAGGAATTTGAGATTGGGGTGACAGGAGCCTGACTCAATTTCTTTGAGTCTTGAAATACGTAGGCTCAAAGATCAAGCTACCTGTGAGTGTGATCGGCCTTCCACAAAGATCAGAAAAGCAGAGACAGCAAATACATAGGGAGAAAGAGAAAAGAGTGAAACAAGTAAATGCAAATTAACAGATCAGGCGGAAAGAAAAGGGATCTGAGCTGAGCGGAGAAGGAACCCTGCACAGCTTTGCACGTTGTAGTTCCTATACATTTCAGGCTCTACTGAACTTCTGTCCTTTGGTTCTGTGAGATACTTCCTTGTGCTTAAGCCGATTAACTTTGCTTTGTGTTTCTGGAAACCCAGAGTCCTGTAAGTTGACTAGTTTAAAGTGGAACCTAAGCATTTACTTAAGTATCTAAATCATTCATGAGTGACACCAAAGAAATCAAGACACAAAATTTCTGCTTTTGATTAATGTAAAATCTTATTAGGGAAACAGACTAACAAAACTCTCTACAACAATGCAGCCTATTACATAATGAACATTAGGTGGCATAATTATGTGCAGTAAACAACAGAGAAATCCATGTGGGCTCGAGCAAAGAGGGAAGATCTTGGAGTTGCAGTTTTTTGTGTTAAACATTGAACAATGAGTAGAGTTTGGTTGGATAAAAAAAAATTGGTTAAATAAAAATGTGTTCTAGATTAGGATATAAAGAATGAGCCAAGAATGACAGGAGCTGTCTGGACTTCCCGTAACCAGATAAAAGGAAGGAGTTGTAGATCCTTAAGCAAAGGTGTATTGTGACCAAATGTTTGTATACAAAGTCAAATCTGGTTGCGGTACGCTGTACAGTTCAGAGGCAAGTGAACTAACTAACTTGGAAGATATTTTCTCTCTGATAGTGATTAGAGAGAGGGGAAAAATCTAGAACATGTGGAAGAAGAAACACAGACTCAGATCAGTGCTTCTCAAACATTACTGTGTGCACTAATTGCCTTAGAATCTTCTTAAGTGAAGTCGCTCAGTCGTGTCCGACTCTTTGTGACCCCATGGACTGTAGCCCACTAGGCTACTCCATCCATGGAATTTTCTAGGCAAGAGTAGTGGAGTGGATTGCCATTTCCTTCTCCAGGGGATCTTCCCAACCCAGGGATCGAACCTGAGTCTCTCGCATTGCGGGCAGATGCTTTACCATCTGAGCCACCAGGGAATCCTTAACTTAACAATTTAAGGGGAAGGACAGAAAATAAACTAAGTAAAACATATAGTACTGAAGTTGGAAAAATCAAGTAAACAGCCCAAAGTCTATTTTGGCTAAGTTTCATTCAAATAAGTCACATTGAACATCTTCTGTGTTACACAGATATGATAAATTTATAAGGAATCAAGTTATATGGTAAAATTAAAAACTACTTTTAAAGCCTTTGAAAGAAATTTACTGAGTTCATAAAAAATACTTCTGAAAGTCCTGGGAATCTTAGATGTGTCACACCTGGATATATTTTTAATGAAAGTGTGCATCTGAATTTGTAATGGAATATTTTGCAGCTTTCACAGTCATCCATCTCAGAACAAACAACTGTCATACTAATCAGGAGATATATGATCTGCCTGAGTACTCATTTCCCATCTATAAGGGGCCAGTTTAAGCATTCTCTGTTTTTTTTTATCATAGTAGAGAGGAATATCTTTCCAAAGACACTGTATAAATTAATTTCTATAGTAAACTGAAGGAAACACTATGGGATTAGTTAGTCAAAGGAAACAAAAAACAGATTGAGCAATCTGTCTTTGTACGTATGTGTATACATACATATGCATTTACATATGTATGTATTTAGCTATATCTATACTTCTGCCATCTACGAATATGTAAAAGAAAAAACCTGAATAAATAAAGTGTAAATGGAAGCTTATTAAACTATAATTGCTATAAAACAATAGTTTCTCATCCTCTAAAATTTATATTTAAAAATTGCTAAATGTATCTTTGTTCACTAAGCACTTTAATTAACAGCTATAACATGGTGATTATATTATTCAACATTTAAATGCTTAATTTGCAATCTGGAATTGCAGGCATTCCTTGATAAAGACATATTTTCATTTGTTGCACTTGTATTTTTAGTAGAAGACAAAAATAAAAAGATACTTATATGGTAATATGATACTAGATTCATAAACAAAAGTTTTACTCATTTTTTTCATTGCTCTTGAGATTTAAAACACAGTAACAATCTATATTTACACGTTGAGCTGTTTGGATATTTTTCATGTTCTGCGAGGTTTGGAGTACTGTACCTGCCATCTACTGGAAGTCTATGGGAGGTACATTTTGCCACTAGCAACTCAAGGCCTCCAGAGAGCAGTCTAGAAAATGCTCTCAGTTCTATTTGTGGAAATCATGACAGGTTTTAAGGTCCTTTAAAGAAAATTAAACATAAAATAACCTTATTAATCACTGGTGAAAATACAGAAGGAACTCTTATAAATTTGAGTAGGCAAGCTAGAGATTCACTTCTGAAATGTCAAAAGTACTAAAAAGGCCATGAACAAAAAGATCTACAAATTTCCTTCCCAGTGTTTGTATTAAAGGAAGTGTTCTGGCCATAGGAATATGTGTATATAATTCCTAACTATTACAAGTAGCTTTTAAGATCAAGGGAGTCAGGACTCTGAAGCCTTCTCTAGTGATTTTTGTCTATTTCTGGGCTTCGGTGAATTATGTGAATACAGATAAGGGTAATGGGGAAGACAGGATAAACTGAGTCTGCAGCTGAAATGTCGAATGACTGCGAAGAATGAAACACCACAGTCAGTTGTTTAATTGCATTCTTTTTGACTCTATTTAATTCCTTCAGCTATGCTCTGGATCAGAATGGTTAGCTCCAGCCCTACAAGGGCTTACATGTTCAGATGTCTAGACACTTACATGTTCAGATGCCTAGATTTTCCTGTTCAAATCATGGCAGTCTATTTTCTCACCCTAAATAATTTTGATATAATATATCTAATGATCACTTTCTCCTGATTTATAGGAAAGCCCCAGACACTGAGTTACCCTTTAATTAAGTTTTTATTGAACTCCTTTAAAAATTATAATTTAAAAAACTTAAAAACATAAAACCTCCCAGCTTTTAATCACTGTACATTTCTGGTGGCTAGAAGTAATTCTTAGAAGTAATAAGCTCTAGAATTACATGATCATAGAGCAGCAGGGTTTCATACAGATTAACAGTGGCACTAAGAGGTAGAATAATTTAATTCAAGGACGTACAATTTAGTGGTAGAATTTAAACTGTAATTCAGGTTGTTTCGCTCTAGTCACTATTATTTTTACTACTTTGCACTGCCTCAGATAAAATTATAAAATAGATATTGGACTTGAAATTGAAACAGGGAGCTTGAGCTATTGTCATGTGAAAAAAGGGAAGACAAGTAAGGAATAATAAAGATATTTGCCAGGTATGTTCTTATTACTGTACATTAAGCATATTCACTTTTACTTTGAAATTCAAACAAGGCGATCACTAACCCATGTCAAATTTTTAGACTTAAATTAACCCACCTCTTCTTAAACATATCAGTGAGAACATATAGAGACAAGGGATGTTCACAGTTAGTTTCAGAGACAAGCAGCACCCAGACATTTCTAAGCTTAAGTGATGAAACAGTAGGACTTTGTGTCTAGCAACATTACAGATTAGAGACCCTGAAAGTCTTCAACTGCAAACACTTATAAGTATGAGATAATAACTTAACAAATGCTGTTGAAAATGCATAGTCAAATTCATAGAGAAGTTGTAAAATCCCCAGGGGCTACAAGCAAAGAGAAAATTGGAAACCAGATTAGTGAATTGATGCTGATAGTTTAGCAGCTTGAGGGGGTGAGGTACATTAGTCACTTATGTTATTGAAAGTAATTTAATGAACATTAGGTACCAAAACATTGGAAATGCTTGAGTTGGGGAGTTGGACCAGCAAACCTTGCCCTCACAGATGCATACAGAAGTCCAGGACACATGAAGGGTTATGTTCTCAGGGCAAGGGTAGCTAAGAAAAATTTGTGTGCTGGCAAAGAGAAATGAGAGAAATTTTGTTGAGTTAACCTGGGATCTAGGTAGGAAAAAAAAGTCTATAGAAAATTTACATCCACAGAAAAAGCAAATTGCAGAATATGACTCTGGGTGCTTTAGATAATAAGATTGAAAAACACTAAAAAATAAGTATATTTAAACAGATTACAATAAATAGAGGAGGGTGGGGAAGGAGGCTCAAGAGGGAGGTGATACATGTATAATTATGGATGTTGTATGGTAGAAACCCTGGAGGAGGGCATGGGAATCCATTCCAGTATTCTTGCCTGGAGAATCCCCATTACAGTTCATGGGGTCACAAAGAGTCAGACAGGACTGAGCAACTAAGCACAGCACAGCATGGGAGAAACCAACACAACATCATAAAGCAATTTTCCTTCAATTATAAAATAAATTTTAAAAAGTAAATAAATAAGAAATTAAATAAAAATCTAAGAAATTAATAAAACACTATCAGTAATGCATATAATAGATTACTTTGCAGCAATAAAAAAAGATTAGGTAGATCTATATATGCTTATAAAGATCTCCAAAATTTCTTGTAAAAATGCTAGTTACAAAAGCATCATGTAGTATAAAGCCATTGTTGTTTAAAGAATTAAAAAGGCACTTATTTGTTTGCTTTAAGGATATTCATTCTCTTTTTTATTTGAAAAAATTTTTTTGAAATATAATTAATAAACAAAGAGACATTACTTTACTGACAAAGGTCCATCCGGTCAAAGCTATGGTTTTTCCAGTAGTCATGTATGGATGTGGGAGTTGGACCATAAAGAAAGCTGAGCGCTGAAGAACTGATGCTTTTGAACTGTGGTGCTGGAGAAGACTCTTGAGAGTCCCTTGGACTGCAAGGAGATCAAGCCAATCAATCCTAAAGAAGATCAGTCCTGAATATTCATTGGAAGGACTGATGCTGATGCTGAAGTTCCAATACTTTGGCCACTTGATGAGAAGAGCTGACTCATTGGAAAAGACCCTGATGCTGGGAAAAGATTGAAGGCAGGAGGAGAAAGGGATGACAGAGGATGAGATATTTGGATGGCATCACTGACTGGATGGACATGAGTTTGAGCCAGCTCCAGGAGTTGGTGATGGACTTGGAAGCTGCAAAGAGTCAGACATGACTGAGCAACTGAACTGAACTGAACTGAACTAATTAATGAACAATATTATGTTAGTTTCAGGTATTCTACAGGATGACTTGATATTTGCCTACATGATGAAATGATTACCACAATAAGTCTAATAACCATCTGTCCCTATACAAAGTTATTATAATATTATTAACCATATTCCTTATGCTGTATACTACATCTCTGTGCCTTATTTATTTAATAATTGGATGTTTATACCTCTTAATTTCCTTCCCCTATTTTGCCCCAACCAACCCTTCTCCCCTCTAAACAACCCATTTTTTCTCTGTATCTATGAGTCTCTTTTCATATTGTTTTACTTGTTCAGTGTTTTAGATTTCACATAAAATTGAGATCATATTGGATTTGTCTTTCTCTGTCTAAATGATTTCACTTAGCATAATAGCCTCTGGATCCATCCATGTTGTTCCAAATGGCAAGATATCATTTTGTATGGTTGAGTAATATTTATATATATATATAAATTACATCTTCTTTATCCTTTCTTCTATTGATGAACATTCAGGTTGTTTCTGTATCTTGCCTATCGTAAATACTGTTGCAGTGAACAGTGGTGTGCATGTTATCCTTTGAATTAGTGTTTTTGTTTTCTGCAGATAGATACCTGGAAGTGAAACTGCTGAATGATATAGCAATCTTATTTTCAATTTTCTGAGGAACCTCCATACTTTTTCCACAGTGGCTACACCAATTTACAATACCATCAAATGTTCATAAGAGTTCATTTTTCTCCATCAAGGATGTTCAGTTTCCTTATATTTGGCTCCAGTCAATTGTTTTGCTCCCTACAATTTTAAAATATAATGCAAGATGATTTATAATGAAAAAAATTGGGCCAGGCAAATTTGAAAAAAATAATGGAAAATAACTTTTACAAAGAAAAATTATAGGAAAAAATAAATTAAAATTTTAGTCTCTGAAATTTTTTAAAAAAGGGATTAGATATGGCTAAGGATTGAGCTAGTGAATAGAAAGATAAATTTGAAGAAACACAGAGAGACCAAGGAGATGGAAAAATATTTTAAAAAGATTAAGAGATGTGAGGTAAAATGAGAAAGTCACAGATATATGCAAGAGAAATTTCTGGGGGAATAGAGAGAAAATGGTGAAAAATTTATCTATTAAAAGAATGGCTGAGAATTTTACAGAAGTTATAAAACACTTCAGTCCTCAGATTCAAGAAGTAAATCCCAAGCAGTCTCTAAAGCAACAAATACAAATAAATGATTTTTAAACCAAGAGAATAGACAGACCAGAAGCAACAATTAGCCACGTGTTTCTCAGTAGCAATAATGAAAATAGGAAAGACAGTAAATTACCTCTTTCAATGAGCTAAGAAAAATTTAAGTTCTCACAAAAATGGATATTTTGTGCTCACTTAACATCATTTAGGAATGATATCAAAATGGATTGTATTTACTAACAATAGCTATCACTAAAGTGTTAGCCACTCAGTCATGTCTGACAATTTGTGACCCCATGGATTGTAGCCCACCAGGCTCCTCTGTCCATGGATATTCCAGGCAAGAATACTGGAGTGGGTAGCCATTCCTTTCACCAGGAGATCTTCCCAACCCAGGGATCAAACCTGGGTCTCCTGCATTTCAAGCAGATTCTTTACCATCTGAGCCACCAGGAAAGCTCATAACTATCACTAAAGGAATTGCTAATGACTATTCTTCATGAAGAAAAGAATATTGAATTTATAAAGAAGGATTGAGATCAAAAAAAGGAAGGTGAACAAATAAATTGGTAAAAAGTAGTGAAAGCGAAGTCGCTTAGTCGTGTCCACCTCTTTGCCACCCCATGGACTATAACCTATCAGGGTCCTCTGACCATGGGATTTTCCAGGCAAGAATACTGGAGTGGGTTGCCATTTCCTTCTCCAGGGGATCTTCCCAACCTAGGGATCGAACTCAGGTCTCCTGCATTGCAGGCAGATGCCTTACCATCTGAGCCACCAGGTAAAAAGTAGATAAATCTAAAAGAGTACTGACTTCATTAAATATAAGGATAATAATCATTAATTTGGGGAGGAGGAAAAGAACAAATGAGCTTAAATACCCAACAAACAACATATAAGTTGGAGTGGTATTAAAGATTAAGGCCTTTGGGGAAACTCTGATGTGATGATTAATTTTATGTGCTAACTTGACTGGATCACAGAGTAGCCAAATATTTAGTCAACATTGTTCTGGATATTCCCATGAAAGTATTTCTGGATGAGATTAGCATTTAGTAGACTGGATGAAGCAGACTGCTCTCTCTAAAGTGAATGAGCCTTATTCAATCATTTTAAGCCTGTCTAGAACAAAAAGGCTGACCTTCCAATGAGTAAAAGAGGTTTTAAAAGTTTGAGCTCTGGGATATTGGCTTTTTTTCCGGCCTTTGTACTCAAACTGAAACATCAGCTCTTTTGGGGTCTCAAATCCACTGGGCTTTGGACTAAAACTATACCATCAGTATTTCAGGGTCTCAGACCTTCAGATTGAGACTGAAGCTGAACAGTTGTGTTCCTGAACCTCCATTTGTCTGATTAACCCTGCATATACGAGATTTACCAACCTCCATTTTCATACGAGTTGATTCCTTATAATAAATCTCTTTCATTCTCAATCTCTCTCTCTCTTGATTTCTCTCTCACTCTAGTTCTAGCTGAATCTCTAATTCCATCTTTATCTCCCTCTGTATCTCTATCTTACCAATTCTGTTTCTCTGGGGAACTCTGACTAAAACAGATTTTACCAACAGTGGTTCTAGAGGAATAGAATTATAAATTGAATTGGTTCTGGGGTTTCTTGAATTGGCTTTCTATCTGTTTAGATTTTGGGGTTCCCTGGTAGCTCAGCTTGTAAAGGATCTGCCTGTAATGCAGGAGACCCTGGTTTGATTCCTGGGTCAGGAAGATCCCCTGGAGAAGGGGTAGCCTACCCACTCCAGTATTCTTAGACTTCCCTGGTGGCTCAGATGGCAAAGAATCCACCTGCAGTGCAGGAGACCTGGGTTTGATCTCTGGGTTGGAAAGATCCCCTGGAGGAGGGCATGGAAACCCACTCCAGTATTCTTGCCTAGAGAATCCCAATGGACAGAGGAGCCTGGCGGGCTGCAGTCCATGGGGTCGCAGAATCGAGGACACGACTGAATAGAATTATAAGTTGAATTGGTTCTGGGGTTTCTGAAATTTACTTTCTAATCTGATTAGATTTTAAGATGCTAATGATTCCATTTCCATTAGTAAAGACAGCACTGATAGCTCATGATCAGGCATGATCCGGCAACAAAGATAAGCAAAGTATCACTCCTGGAGACTCCTAAACAGGCACTTACAAGAAGCAAGGATCTACATGTCCGTGTATATGACACTTTTTTTGTTGTTTGTTTTATTTTTAATTAAAATTTATTTATTTTAATTGGAGGCTAATTACTTTACAATATTGTATTGGTTTTGCCATACATCAACATGAATCCGCCATGGGTGTACACATGTTCCCCATCCTGAACCCCCCTCCCACCTCCCTCCTCATACCATCCCTCTGGGTCATCCCAGTGCACCAGCCCCAACCATCCTGTATCCTGCATCAAACCTGGACTGGCAATTCGTTTCTTATATGATATTATACATGTTTCAATGCCATTCTCCCAAATCATCCCACCCCCTCCCTCTGCCATAGAGTCCAAAAGCCTGTTCTATACATCTGTGTCTCTTTTGCTGTCTCGCATACAGGGTTATCGTTACCATCTTTCTAAATTCCATATATATATGTTAGTATACTGTATTGGTGTTTTTTTTTCTGGCTTACTTCACTCGGTATAATCAGCTCCAGTTTCATCCACCTCATTAGAACTGATTCAAATGTATTCTTTTTAATGGCTGAGTAATACCTCATTGTGTATATGTACCAAAGCTTTCTTATCCATGCATCTGCTGATGGACATCTAAGTTGCTTCCATGTCCCGGCTATTATAAACAGTGCTGTGATGAACATTGGGGTACATGTGTCTCTTTCAGTTCTGGTTTCCTCAGTATGTATGCCCAGCAGTGGGATTGCTGGGTCATAAGGCAATTCTATTTCCAGTTTTTTAAGGAATCTCCACACTGTTCTCCACAGTGGCTGTACTAGTTTGCATTCCCAGCAACAGTGTAAGAGGGTTCCTTTTTCTCTGCACTCTCTCCAGCATTTATTGCTTGTAGACTTTTTGATAGCAGCCATTCTGACTGGCATGAAATGGTACCTCAATGACACTTTTGAACATTTTTGTCAAACTAACAAATATAAGGAGATGGACTCATTGCTCCTACTGTTGGTGGACAAGATGGGAAAAGAAAAGAATGAGCTCAGGGCTTCAAATTCCTAACTCAAGTGCCACGGATATGATCTGAAAGCTCTGTGTGTGCTCCTTTAGTTGTCGGGCTGAAAATCTAAAGCAGAATCTCAGTCTGCAGCTGGCTGCATTAAACTCCCAGCCTGGTAGGGTGTCTACTATTAAAGGGCCTTGATTGGAAGGGATCCGGATACTGAAAGGAGGAGTGGAGACACATGAAAATATCTCGATGAAGCTAGGGACACTGAGTCCCTAATTCTGATGAATTATTTTGCCAAAGGAAGCAGTCTCTCTACTCACAATGGAAGAGGCCCTTTCAACCCCAGTAGAAGCAGCCTCTCCATCCCTATTTGAGGGGATTAAGCCTGCAATGCCTGATGACACAGTAAAGGCCTCCCCTGAGGCGGCTGCACACGCGACAGGGCAGATTGTTCTCCACTCCTCCAGCTTCTAGACCTACAGCTAGACTCAAGTCCCAAAGCCCCTAAAGCGGAAGTACAAGGTGTGACCCATGAGGATGCGCACTTCATTCCAAAAGCAAGCAAACAAACTCAGTTTCCCAATTTGTACAGACAGAAATTTGGATAACATGTGTAGGAATGGACAAGGATGTGGGGTAATGGTGTCAGAAATACAAAGCTGAATCAAGCCAACTTCATCGATATGGGCTAAGTAGAGATTCTGCATTTAATTACACATCTTAGGGAGTTAGATAGGGATCTAACAATTTGGTTGGTTGGTTGGTTGGCTAAAACATAGATCGAAAGGTGGCCCACAGTAAGCAAGTTAGAAATGCTGGACCAACTTTGGCTTAATGTAGGTGAAGGGAACCAAAGGCTTAGGGAGACTGGACTGCTAGAGTGGATTTGCCACTTAAGAGCTATTCATTCACCTTGGAAACGTTCAGAAGACACACTTTTCAACAGAGCTACAAGGAATAAACCTGTGAGGTGAACCCAACAGCCCTGAAGAGCTCTGTTGTGTGCTCAACTTTCTAAATCAGACCTTACCCTGGGATCTGCTGTCAGTTTGAAACCTAAATGCAACAGAGTAACTGAATCTGGTTCAATTCAGTTCAGTCACTAGGCTCTGCAACCCCATGGACTGCAGCAGACGCCAGGCTTCCTTGTCCATCACCAACTCCTGGAGCTTGAGGACAAACAGAACGAATCCCAGTGGCAGGGGCCAAATGACACCACTCAGCTGCCAAAGAAAGTAACTGTGGCTACTACAGTGAACAGCAGAGTCAAAGCAGCAATTAGAATAGTACGAATCAAGAGGCTGACCATGGTATTCCTAGATGTGAACTAAATAGCAAGCCTACTAAATTCTTGATCTGTATAAGCAGAAATAGTCTATGTTAAGTGACTAAAAGTTTAACTTGAATATAAAAAGAGAGAGTCACAGCCCTTCAATCAGTTCTCAGACATTAGCCATTTTACAGACATAGAACCTTTTAAATGCAACGGTCTTGAGAAAGACCCTGGTACACTGCTAGAAATTTATACTGCTAATCTTTATCTCAGTCCTCCCCTCAAGGGATCTATAGCCTTTTTCCAGGATAGCTGTGCACTGGGAGAAAAGAAATAAGCAAAACTTTCCAGGCTCTGAACTGACACTCATTCCAGGAGAAAAGCATCACTGTGGTCCACCAATTAGAGTAGGGCCTTATGGAGGTCATGTGATCAATTTTAGTTCAAGTGTGACTCACAGTGAAGATAGATATGGATGTGGGTCCCCATGTCTATACTGTGGCTATTTCTCCAGTTCTGGAACATAATAATTGAAATAAACAAACTGCAGCTGAGAGATTACTCAGATTGGCCCTCTGATCCATGGTAAGAAGGCTATCCTGGTGGGAAAGGTCAATTGGAAGCTAGCAGAACTGCCTCTACTAGGAAAATAGTTAACCAAAAGCAATTCTACATTCCTGGAGAGAATGCAGAGATTAGCACCACTATCAATGGCTTGAAAGATGCAGATATGGTTATTCCCACCACATTCCCATTCAACTTTCCTACTTGATCTGTGAAGAAGTCAGAGGGATCGTGGAAAAGATAGTGGATTATTGTAAGTTTAAGTGAGTACTCCAGTTGCAGATGGGGTTTCATTGTTTTACCAATACACTCTGGTATCTGGTAATCAGGTATACAGCTTTGATCTGGAAAATGTTTTTTTCCGCATAGCTGTCAATAAAGATCAACAGAAGCAGTCTGCTTTCAGTTGGCAAAGCCAGCAATACAATTTCACTTTCTTACCTTAGGGGGCATCAACTCTCCAATCCTATGTCATAATTTAGTTTGCAAGAATCTTGGCTGCCTTTCCTTTCCACAAGAAATCACTCTGATTTACTACATTGATAACATTAAGCTGATTAGATCTAGTCAGCAAAAAATAACAACTACTCTAGACTTATGGGTAAGACTAGTGTCAGAGGGTGAAAATAAATCCTACAGGAATTCAGGGACCTTCTACATCAGTGAAATTTCTAGGACTTCATTACTGTAGGCCATGTTGAAATATGCCTTCTAAGAAAACCGAGTGCCGAAGAATTGATGCTTTTGAACTGTGGTGTTGAAGAAGACTCTTGAGAGTCCCTTGGACTGCAAGGAGATCAGGCCAGTCCATCCTAAAGGAAATCAGTCCTGAATATTCATTGGAAGGACTGATGCTGAAGCTGAAGCTCCAATACTTTGGCCACTTGATGTGAAGAACTGACTCATTTGAAAATATCCTAATGCTGGAAGATTGAAAGCAGGAGGAGAAGGGGATGATAGAGGATGAGATGGTTGGATGGCATCACCGACTCTACGGACATGAGTTTGAGGAAGCTCTGGGAGTTGGTGATGGACAGGGAAGCCTAGCTAATTTTTCTTACAGGCTTATGTGTTTTAGATTTCCCCAGTGTTATTAATCTGTGAATATTAATCTGTGTTATTAATCTGTTAATTGAACTCTGGTGTTGGAAAAGACTCTTGAGAGTCCCTTGGACTGCAAGGAGATCAAACCAGTCAATCCTAAAGGAAATCAGTCCTGAATATTCATTGGAAGGATTGATGCTGAAGCTGAAGCTCCAATACTTTGGCAATCTGATGGGAAGAAATGACTCACTGGAAAAGATCCTGATGCTGGGAAGGGTTGAAGGTGGGAGGAGAAGGGGACAACAGAGGATGAGATGGTTGGATGGCATCACTGACTCAATGGACATGAGTTTGAATAAGCTCCAGGAGTTGGGGATGGACAGGGAAGCCTAGCATGCTACAGTCCATGGGGTTGCAAAGAGTTGAACACAACTGAGCGACTGAACTGAATTGAACTGAAGATGAAGGCTAAGTTATGCAACAACTGAAACAGAGACCCAATGCCTCGTGGACTTCTTTGGAATTTTGAAGAAACATATTCCACACTTGGGTGTGTTATTCTGGCCCATTTACTGAGTGACCTGAAAAGTTGCTAGTAATCATGGATTAGGGAATGAAATGCTTGAGGAATTTCATAAGTGCACTTGCCTTCAGCCTCCACAAAATAACTGGGAAGCACTGCAACTGGATAGCTACAAATAAAACAGAAGGAATAATTTTCAAAAGAAAAATCAATGGCGGGCTTCTCTGGTAGCTCAGTGGTACAGAATCTGTCTGCCAATGAAGAAGACACACACTTGATCCCTGATTCCAGGAAGATGCCACATATTTCAGATCAACTAAGCTTAAGCATCACAACTATTGAGCCCGTGTTCTAGAGCCTGGGAGCTGCAATTACTGAGCCCACATGTCACAACTACTGAAGCCCGCTCACCCTAGAGCCAGTGCTCTGCAACAAGACAGTAGTACCCATTCCCTGCAACTAGAGAAAAATCCATGCAGCATCAGAGACCCAGTATAGTCATAAATAAATACATAGAATTATTTTTAAAAATGAATGAATATAATCTATCCTATGACAGATGAATGAAAGAAATCTGATACTCTTCTGTCTCCGAGTGTCTGAGCTAGAAGTTCCTTTCAGTAGCCCCTTAAAATAACAGGCACTGTGCTTGGCAGCATATTATTAGGGATCCTTCATTTATTTGACACATAACCAGAATTTTTAACAGATAACACATTTCTAAGTCAGATATAAAACACAGAAACCACTAAAGAAAATAAAAAGAAAGATTCATGTACTGTTTGAAAAGACTGAAAGATAAACAGAAAACTAGGCATAATTTGTAACATATATGTAAGACAATGGATTGATAACCCTAAAATAAAAACAACTTATGAATCATTAAGATAAAACTAAACATTCCAAGGGAATAAGATCATGAACAGACTATTGATAAAATACACATATCTAATAAAGATGTAGAAAATATTTATCTTCGTGAATGATTTAAGAAAAAAATTTCTATCATTGATGCAGTCCAAACAGGTCAGACTCCTAGGTCACAGAGAAGGGTGGGAAAATGAAAAAATAATCTGAGGGAGCAAACAGAAAATATCTCACACAGTAAGCTTTGCTAAATAAAGTCTCTGAGATTTTCCAATAAGATATCTACACATTTGCACAAAGGAAATATGGAGAAAATTTGCAAACCTTTGTTTGATACCATTTGCTCCTTTTGATAGGTATGCCTAAACTATTTTGGAAGAGGCAGGAACCACTGTTTCCTTAATAAATCAAAATAAAAGCTAGTGGGATTTCCCCATTGGAAAAAGCCTAGTGGGATTTTACCATCAGCAAAAATTGTAAAAAAAAAAAAAAAAAACAATTTACTTACCCTAGAGGATTTCCTCTATGCTGCAGGAGTGTGGTATAGTCCTCCCATCATAGAGTGAGCAATTTGTAGCTCCTGAAACTAGTACAATTTGATCAGTTGAATTTCGCCACCTCCAGGTATAGAGCTAAAAATGAAGAAGAAAAATGCCTTATTATTACTTGGAAATTACATCCAATTGAGAGTTACATACATTGAAACTATTGATCAGTCACAGTGAATATTAATATCCTGAATTTTTTTTCCAATTAAGACATAAAGATTCAAAGCATAGTCTAGCTCAGTAAGGCCCAGTTTCTAGGATGGCGCTGGGGAGAGGGCCTAAGCACCCAGGCATTTTCAATTGTGGAGGCTTCTATTGACCTGGGGCAACTCAGGCATATCCCTGTAGTCCACTAGCTGCCATCACTCACAGCAGATGGGGGATGACTGCACTGGCCCAGGAAACAGAATCTGTGTCTACTGCATTCCACTGTTTACACCATTCAGACCCACTTGGTTCTCACATTACATTCATATCATGATGGCACAACTTCTCCAGGATTTGGGTTGTTCTAAATTCCTGGAGAAGCTTCCAGAAGGAGGGTTAGTGAGACAAACTACAGTCCCCACTGTACTAGTACTGGCCAGTTGCCTTCTCTAGTCACCCTTTCTATTCTAGAGTCCTTTCTGCCTTGGATAATATTTTTGTTGATTCAGGTAGCTTGCCAGTAAGGTGACCAACACTGTCAGCCCTGGCAGATCTGAATCCCTGGTTACCCTGACCATTCTAGGTCATGGTTGCTGTATTAACCCACTTACCGTTACACATGCACATTAAAGTGGAGCATGGGATACCAAGAGATGACTCATGGGGTCACTTGTGTACCAAAAATATTCCTCCCTACCCCACAATACAATATGTCTTACTTCCTGCTTATCAGGGTTGTTATCCCTTCCAGTATGGTAATTTCTCTTTTTTCCTGCTGGTTTATTGGTATAAGGAGCCCAGAATAACCAGTGGCAGCTGCAGCTTTAATTTCAGTGGAAAACTTAAAAAGCAATCCTCTTCTTGAGGCCTCTAGACACACAAAGCCTAAATATGCAGGATCATAAAGCACAAATTCGTCAAGTGGGTTACTGTCAGTTACAGGTGTTGGCTGATTCCCACTTAACCTCCACACCTTGATGACCAGATCCATATATCCCACCTGTTGGGGACACAGCACCATGTCACAGGGTGTCATCTTCAAGCCTCAGCTCACCTTCAAGAGGCCATTCCAGCACTCTGTCCCGCTGGCAGCTTCTGAATGGTAGTACATAGTAGGAACAGTACACCTCATTTGTCATATATGGGTCTTGGTTCACAGCAATATCATACTGGATTTCATGCTGGTAGATCAGACCTTTGAATTGTGGGTGCTGGCTGAAGCACAGTGAATAGGAGATGCAATCTTATATCCGGAATATGAATTAATCACCATCAGATTAAATGGTTTCTCTTTCTTGGGTAAAAGGTGTCCACTTTTATCAGTTTGCTTAAATTGACTGGGGGCTCAGTGCTGGTCTTTGGGGCTGACAGGTTAGATAGTCAGCCGTGGTAGTAGCCAGATGAACTCTACTGAGATGGAGCCTGTTTTAATGGGCCCATCCCTATCAGGGCTCTGACTCGTACCACAGGCTTGCTGAGGCGATGAAATTGCCTCCTTTAAATGTCTGCCACTCTTAACAGTTAAATCCTATGTCTGGTTGCCAGTTCAGCCTGCACTTTGGCAACAAGAGGCATAGGTCTCTAACTGGAGTCAAGAAAGTATGTTTTACTTTAAATTGGAGATGGAGTCTAAGCCAGTCATTTCTCTCTTTAAGGCATTAATGGCACGTAGCATCAGTTCCCAATACCTCAATCTTCGTAGTTATTACTGACCTGAAATTCTTAAGCCTCAGAACATTACACAAGCTTTGTCTACCCCATCCAAGATCACCAGAAGTGAAAGTCTCAGCAGTTGTGTTGCTACAGAAGGTCAGACTTTGTGGCCATCTGGCTGGTGAATGATCTGACCTCAGCCTGCCATCCTTAGAGACTGCTTTCTAAGATCATTCCTGGTACCGACTATCTTAGGTTGGCTTTTCTGAAAGCAAAGCCAGAGATAGGGATTCTTGTGCAAATGATTTGGTGAGGGAATTCTCTCAGAAGAAACCTTTAGTGAGGAAAGCAGAATAAGGCAGAGAATGAAGCTAGGCAGAGAGATAGCAGAGATCTAGCCTGAGCAATAACCTGGTAAACTCTACAGCATGAGGGGCACGCTGAGTAGTCCCACCTTGAGGCAAGAGGGTAGCCTTTCATCTCCCCATGTCATCAGTTCTGGGACAGAGGACATTTCAGATATTTTTGAGTGAGGAGGATCCTGTTGGTGGGATGCAATCTCTTGGTATTAATAAAAGGGATCTGGTCTGGGCACCAGCAGCTCTCCTATAGGAGGAATGAGAAGCTATTTGCTAAGGAATTAGAAAAGATTTTGTCATGAAGATGATACTTGGCTTGTTAGGAAGAGAAAAGAGGTAATGTAATTAGGCTAAAAGTGGAGTAGCCAAAGTAGGGGGGTGAAGAGTAATTCAGGCACAAGATCACTGACTTCAAATCTGAAGGAGATTTGTGCTCAGAATCATATGTACTTGATTTCAACATTCTTCTGAACTCAGTGGAAGCTCGTCTACTAGGTGACAATTTTTATTTTTATTTAGTTTCTTTTCTTTGTTTCTTTTTCTTTTCCATTTTTTCCTTTTTGGATTATTTTCTTTAAGCTATAGGCTGCCAATTCTTCCTGGCAGTAGTATTACTGAATACAGCTAGTTAATGAGATATGCTGGGGTTAGTTTACAACATTTACACTAATTAAGGTATTTAAACATCTCACTAGAATAATAATAGACACCTTATAGAAAGGCTGTATACTTTGGCAGATGTTAAAAAGGAAAAACTGTGTATGAGAGGTAGTCTTGCCAGGGGCTCCAGAATTTCTGAAACAGTGTAGTATATAAAGGTTTATATTTAAAGTAACACTGTAGCAAAATGGCCAAACTGGGTTAGAAAAAGAGGAGACTGTATACTTTTGGATTATCCCAATTTATTACTTGCAAGATATAACACATAAGAAAAAAACACAAAACTGGCATTTGACCAATAGCATTACATTTTGAAATCTCTACATTTGGGACTGATAATTTGAGTAAAAATGCTGTCCTTCATATAGATGTTCGGATAATCACCATCATTCAGTTGAGTTATAACCTTCTGGGAAAAGGTGCAGGGAAGGAAAGACTCAAGGCTAGGTATTTGCAGGTGCATTTGGGTGAGTGCGCATATTTGTATGCCTGTCTGTGAAGTGAGAGAGACTTTTTGTATCTGTGCCATTTCAAAACCAAATACAAATAATCTCCATTTTGAACTCGGCATACCTGTGTATCTCTGGTGTAGTGTGTAGGTAATCAAGATTTAACACCACAATAAGGCCAGCATTTGAAATTAGAAGAGGAGAAAAGACTTTCTTTAGAATCTACCAACCTGGAACTAGTGCTATGCAGTCAGAAGCTTTGGTTATTAAATGAAATCAAAAGCATATCAGGCCGATCAACATCTTAAAAACCATTAGTGTTTCATTTGGAGAGAGTGTCTTGTTTCTGAAATATTCATAGCTGGAGTCCACCACCACTGCTGAGATTTACATCTCCTCTCTTCCCATTATGCTTGCTGAATCTCTTTACTTGCTATTGTAGGAAAAATATTCAAAGATTTATAGGCAGCAAAGAGAAGGCAGCAAATTATGACATCCATTATTGGCATCTGCTCTTGTCTGTATCCCCAGGAAATGCAAATACAAACGAATTCCAATTTTCTGCTACAACTGAGTTGCAAAGGGAACTGTTATATGCAGATGAGGCAACTTCTATTTGGACAGAGATAAAATGGAAGAAATTTCAGTCTACTACACTTGGCATACCATTTGCATAACTCTGAGAAAACTGTCACAAAGGGATAATAAAAAATCATAAGGCTCTTAAAGAATCACATAAAATGCCTGTAGCTAGGCTGCTTATAAGAGAAACAGACACAGCTTTAAGTTGTATGGGTGGGTACAAGATCCAAAAACAAAAGGGTGATTAAATATAGATGCTTCTATATTCATTGGTAAAAGTGATCCCTCTTCTCATGTTTGGCAAAGGGATTATTACACTAGGTTTGAAAATAACATAATCAAGTATTCAGTAAAGACAGACCTAGCATAAGCCATTGTTTCTCCTGAAGGAATGACAATGACAACATTTTCCATTATGTTATCTTGGCTCTTTGAATGCCAAGAACTCTTGTATCCACTGATGTCCTATATCCTCAGTGTCTAAAGTAGTTTTGAACGTGATAGCATCTCCAAATAAAATGTTCAATGATAGGAATTGAAGGAATCAAGGTAGGACAGAAGTGGGACTCAGGAGATTAATGTTCTAAGTTCTCTGTCTAGACTTTGAGAATTTGGCCAGGTTTCCCTATTTCTATGGGCCTCACTCCCACCTCTGAAAATAAGGAGGCAATAATATCCATCTTAATTGGTTTGGGAAAGAATTAAGTGAAGTATCTGTGTTCAGTATAACATCTGGCATAGATCTGTCTCTTAAGACCCGAGTCCTTTTTTCCTACCTCCTGCAACTCTGCTATATGTCTCAGCTGAGGATGAAGAACGTCAGCAGTTTCTGACAATCTTAGACCCCAGGCACACGGCTCATGTTACCTGTTATCTGTCTGCTCTTATCTTAACGCTCCATTTGCCTCAAAATTCCTTTCCAACATTTACTAAAACTTTGGTCTCTGACTCTCAATTTCCCTCCTACTCAAGTCCTGATGTCATATCACACATGCTTCTCTTGTCTATCTGGCTTTTCCCACCAGGGTCACGATTTACCTCAACTTTCAGGGCTCCACTCTCTCCACTCTCTTTCCCATGCACCTGCCGACTCTTTCCTCCTCTCTGTCCATATAAACCTGACTGCTTTCATCCGTTTACCATCTCCAGGTAACACAATTAAAATGTGAATGATCTTGGTGAGCTATGTAACTTTACATCTCTCAAAGTTTGCTATACAAAGCTTTCTCAATTTCTGCCCCAAGATTAATCATTCCTCTGGATGACTGACAGTGGGAACATTCATTTCCTTCAGAAAAAACACCACTTGCATTCACTGGGTATCATCTTGTCCAGGTGAACAATACAACCAACTGTTTTAATCACCTTCTATTCAGAACCCTGTTGATGAGGGAGGGACTCCCACCATGGAGTTAGTTGTAAGGATGGTCCCAAAGAACATATGATACTCCTGGTCCTCACAGTTCAGGAAAGCAGGACGCTATCTGCCAGGCCAGGCCACATGGGCTTGTGCTTGGGAACAGAGTGAACTTCTAGGGACAGAGGGTTAGTACCCCCTGGTTCCTAGGAGGGGGGGATTGACTTGCTGGAATAATTCTATGGGATGGCAGGGAACTGAAATCTGCTACTCAGGGATAAGAGGAACTGCATCTGGTCTTCATGATAAGGAGAGCTGTTTGGCTAGGGCCTCTTGGCTCTGAGAGCAGAGTGCGGGTGGGGGGAGTTTGTGATTAGGGTATTTGAGGCCCTTCTTATTTAACCAGATGTCAAGGCAGCACATCATATTCAGCCTTAATTTTAGGCTTTATTCCCCACCAACTCAAAATTCCTTTTACTCCTAATTCCAAGGACTTTCACTTCTGTTCTACGTTGATAGGGCTTACATTTCCAATCTAAAGCTCAGAATAATAATTTCCAACCTCCCATTTATTTTTTTTAATTGGAGTATAATTGCTTTACAATGTTGTGTTACTTTCTGCTATACAACAAAGTGAATCAGCTTTATGTATAAAACCTCCCACTTTGTATTATCTTTAGAGTTCTATCTTATTGCTCTGCCATTTCCTCCCTGGAAAAAAACTCAGCTCTGAATCTACTGCATATTCTTTTGAGAACTATGGGATAAAGACCACATGGAAGATGAGATTTCTGCTGTTATATTTTCATAGTCTTTAACTGTCAGTGGATTATTAATATTGCCTAGAATCTCACAGCCTTGTTCTCTCAATTCACAGAGAAGCTGCTCCACATTTCACTGCTATTTTCAAGGTTCTGCCTAACCTTTACCCAGTCATGCTTATCAAAGCATCTGAGATAAGAATTCTATCTACACAGCAATTCACCTTAAGCCTCAGAAGAAGGGCCCTTTCTCTTGCTGCTGCTGCTACTGCTGCTAAGTTGCTTCAGTTGTGTCTGATTCTTTGTGACCCCATAGACGGCAGCCCACCAGGCTCCCCCGTCCCTGGGATTCTCCAGGCAAGAACACTGGAGTGGGTTGCCATTTCCTTCTCCAATGCATGAAAGTGAAAAGTGAAAGTGAAGTTGCTCAGTCGTGTCTGACCCTCAGTGACCCCATGGACTGCAGTCTACCAGGCTCCTCCATCCATGGGATTTTCCAGGCAAGAGTACTGGAGTGGGGTGCCATTGCCTTCTCCGTTTCTCTTGCTACCTATGTTCAAAGGCAAAACTGTGCTCTGAATCCCTCCCTCCCTCATCTCCTTAACAATCACATTCCATCAATTTTTCTCTTCCCTCTATCCTCAATCTTCCCCTCTTGATTCTTTTTTCCTTAGCATATAAACATGCTCAAGTCTCTACTTCCAAAAAAATTCCACCTGTTAACTATACAGCATCTCTTTTCTTCCTCTTACAACCAAGCTGCTTTAAAGAGCACAATAGAATTTAAATATTCTCCAGCCCCCTAAAAGGAACCCTCCTACACCACTGTGGGAATGTAAACTGGTTGTACCCACTATAGAAAACAGTATGAAGGTCCTTTAAAAACTAAAAATAGAGTTACCTACCATGTGATCCAGTAATCCAAGTCTGGGGCATATGTCCAGAGAAAATTATAATTTAACTGTTGGTGGGAATGCAAACTAGTACAGCCACTGTGGAGAACAGTGTGGAGATTCCTTAAAAAACTGGAAATAGAACTGCCTTATGACCCAGCAATCCCGTTGCTGGGCATACACACCCAGGAAACCAGAACTGAAAGAGACACGTGTACCCCAATATTCATCGCAGCACTGTTTACAATAGCCAGGACATGGAAGCAACCTAGATGTCCATCAGCAGATGAATGGATAAGAAAGCTGTGGTACATATACACAATGGAGTATTACTCAGCCATTAAAAAGAATACATTTGAATCAGTTCTAATGAGGTGGATGAAACTGGAGCCTATTATACGGAGTGAAGTAAGCCAGAAAAAAAACACCAATACAGTATACTAACACATATATATGGAATTTAGAAAGATGGTAACGATAACCCTATATGTGAGACAGCAAAAGAGACACAGATGTATAGAACAGTCTTTTGGACTCTGTGGGAGAGGGAGAGGGTGGGATGATTTGGGAGAACGGCATTGAAACATGTATAATATCATGTAAGAAACGAATCACCAGTCTAGGTTCGATGCAGGATATAGGATGCTTGGGGCTGGTGCACTGGGATAACCCAGAGAGATGGTATCAGGAGGGAGGTGGGAAGGGGGTTCAAGATTGGGAACACGTGTACACCCGTGGCGGAATCATGTTGATGTATGGCAAACCAATACAGTATTATAAAGCAAAATAAAGTAAAATTTAAAAAAATAAAAAAATAAAATGAAAGTGATTCGCAAACAAAAAATAAATAAATAAGATTAAAGCCATGCTCCACTAAAATAAATAAATAAATAAAAAGATACATGTACCCTAATGTTCACTACAGCACAACTTACAATAGCCAAGACATGAAAGCAATGTGAATTTCCATTGACAGATGAATGGATAAAGAAGATGCGAGATATATATATGTGTGTGTGTTGTGTGTGTGTGTGTGTATGTGTATAAAATTACTCAGCCATAAAAAAGAATGAAATAATGCCATTTGCAGCAACATGGATGGCCCTAGAGATTATCATACTAAGTAAGCCAGACAAAGATAAATATCATATGATATTGCTTATATGTGGAATCTTTAAAAATAATACAAATGAACTAATTAAAAAATAGAAATAGACTCACAGACTTAGAAAACAAACTTCTGGTTAGCAAAGGGTATAGTGAATGATGGGGGCTAAATTAGAAGTTTGTGATTAACATATACACACTACCATATATAAAATAGATAATCACCAAGGATCAATTGTACAGCATAGGAAACTAATCTTGGTATTTTGTAATAACCTATAAGGAAAAAGAATCTGAAAAAAATAGATATATATGTATATATATCTGAATCACTTTCTGTACACCTGAACCTAATACAATATTGTAAATCAACTATTCTTCAATAAAATAAATAAATTAATTTTTAAAAAAGAAAACCAACATGGCACAGGAATGGAAAAAGGAAGTATGGGATCAACATATACATACTACTATATATAAAATAATACGTGAGCTGTGAACTTCAAGATGTTCGAGTTGGCTTTAGAAAAGGCAGAGGAACCAGAGATCAAATTACCAACATCCGCTGGATCATCGAAAAAGCAAAAGAGTTCCAGAAAAACATCTATTTCTGCTTTATTGACTATGCCAAAGCCTTCGACTGTGTGGATCACAATAAACTGTGGAAAATTCTGAGAGAGATAGGAATACCAGACCACCTGACCTTTGAGAAACCTGTATGCAGGTCAGGAAGCAACAGTTAGAACTGGACATGGAACAACAGACTGGTTCCAAATAGGAAAAGGGGTATGTCAAGGCTGTATATTGTCACCCTGCTTATTTAACTTATATGCAGAGTACATCATAAAAACACTGGGCTGGAAGAAGCACAAGCTGGAATCAAGATTGCCAGGAGAAATACCAATAACCTCAGATATGCAGGTGATACCACCCTTATGGCAGAAAGTGAAGAGGAACTAAAAAGCCTCTTGATGAAAGTGAAAGAGGAGAGTGAAATAGTTGGCTTAAAGCTCAACATTCAGAAAACGAACATCATGGCATCTGGTCCCATCATTTCTTGGCAAATAGATGGGGAAACAGTGGAAACAGTGTCAGACTTTATTTTGGGGGGCTCCAAAATCACTGCAGATGGTGACTGCAGCCATGAAATTAAAAGATGCTTACTCCTAGGAAGGAAAGTTGTGACCAACCTAGACAGCATATTCAAAAGCAGAGACATTACTTTCCCAACAAAGGTCCATCTAGTCAAGGCTATGGTTTTTCCAGTGGTCATGTATGGATGTGAGAGTTGGACTCTGAAGAAGGCTGAGCTCTGAAGAATTGATGCTTTTGAACTGTGGTATTGGAGAAGACTCTTAAGAGTCCCTTGGACTGCAAGGAGATCCAACCAGTCCATTCTAAAGGAGATCAGTCCTGGGTGTTCATTGGAAGGACTGATGCTAAAGCTGAAACTCCAGTACTTTGGCTACCTCATGCGAAGAGTTGACTCATTGGAAAAGACTCTGATGCTGGGAGGGACTAGGGGTAGAAGGAGAAGGGGATGACAGAGGATGAGATGGCTGGATGGCATCACCGACTCGATGGACATGAGTTTGGGTGAACTCTGGGAGTTGGTGATGGACAGGGAGGCCTGGTGAGCTGCGATTCATGGGGTCGCAAAGAGTCAGACACGACTGAGTGACTGAACTGACTGACTGACTGATATATAAAATATATGTAAAACAGACAATCAACAAGGCCGTACTATGTAGTGCAGGGAAACGTATGTGTATTTTGTAATAATCTCTGAGAAAAAAGAATCTGAAAAAGAACATATATATATATATATATATACAATATATACATATATACACATATGTATGTGTATATATATACATATACATATCTATATATATACATATATATGGGTTTCTCTAGTGGCTCAGATGGTAAAGAATCTGCCTGCAATGTAGCAGACCTGGATTCAACCCCTGGGTCAGTAACATCACCTGGAGAAAAGCATGGCTATGCACTCCAGTATGCTTGTTTGGAGAATTCCATGGACAGAGGAGCCTGGCTGGCTACAGTTCATAGCATCAGAAAGAGTCAGACACGACTGAGCAATTAACATACAGATATACATAAACTGAAAAAGAATATATACACACACACGCGCACACACACACACACACACACACACACACACACACACACATACACGGGCTTCCCAGGTGGTGCTAACAGTAAAGAACCTGCCTGCTAATACAGGAGCCATAAGAGGTAAGGGTTCAGTCCTTGGGTCTGGAAGATCTCCTGGAGGAGGGCATGGCAACCCACTCCAGTATTCTTTACTGGAGAATACCACCAACAGAGGAGCCTGGTGGGCTGCAAGTCCATAGGGTAGCAAAGAGTCGGACACAATTGAAGCAATTTAGCATGCGCACACACACACACACACACACACACATAAAACTCAATCACTTTGTCTACACATGATAAACAACATTGTAAATCAACTATACTTTAGTAAAGACAAATACATGAATAATTAAATATCCTCCAGCCCCATTCACTCTCAGTGAATTGCAGCAACAGTCAGTCAACATACATCAATAAACTGGCTCTCATCAAACCTAGTGTAGGCCTTTCAGTCTATCCTGGGGCCCTCTAGAACATGGGATGTTGTCAACTCCACACCCGTACATGCAAGCTTCTGGGACACTTCTAACTCTCCAACCACTTGTTTTCAGTCATGTCTTCCTCTTCTTGCTATCCTCCACCTGCCCTGAATGTTGGAGCTGCTCGGGGTTCAATTCTCAGCTATGTTCCATAGGTCCTTTTATCCATACTCCATGAATGCTGACTCTTAAAGCATATGTCTTACCCAGAGCTTTTCCCTGAGCTCCAGACGTCTCACTCTAACGGGCTACTGATTATCACCAATTGCTTCAGATTCTGCACACGTTAAACTCACTACTCTTCCCATACATTTGCTTTCTACTTCATCCTTCAAAGATGTCTCTACTTCATTTTACATCCTTGCTTTGTTTTTTATTCTCCTATCCCTTAATCCAAAATCCTGAGTAATATGCAGATCTCCTCTTACCTTTGTCCTCTATTTTTACATCTTTATTCTTCTACTTCAGAGTGGACTATTACAATAGTTTCCTAGCATCCTCCATTAAAGGGTCTTTAGTCCTCCAAAGAGTTTGGGATATATAGTGTAGTCAGGGGTTTCCAAATCTGATTTACCCAGAGAACCTGAGGAAGATTATTTAAAAATACAGGTTTGTTATTTGTACACCTATCTGTCTCCCACCTTAAACATATTGAGTCAGAAATGGTATAGAAATATTCTGTATTTTAAAAATTTCCCAGCTGATTATCAAGTAAACTTCTGTCTGATAAATACTGGCCCTTGGTGAAGTATTAAACAATGATGTTGCATATAACGCCGTGCTTTGAAAAGTTCAAGAAGCAGTCTGCAGTCTGGACTAGAGGCTGACTAAATGTTGCCTATGTGTTTTCTTGAAGATAAAAATGTTAAAGGTACAACTGCATTCACAGATAGTGGTCCTTGTCAATAGTAAATCTACTTGTATTCCTATCATTATCAGCTATCAATCTCTTCTAACTATAAAACAGATTATTAACATCTGTGCTGACTGCCCACAGTGAGCAAGAAACTCAGAAATATTAATTAACTTTTGTGAAATCACACAATAACTCAGTAATATAAACAAAGATCAGATTTTTATGATTTTCTGACTCCTTGTCTTTTGCAGTCTTCCCTTAGCCAGTAAACTGTCTTGAGATGGTTTATCATTATATCTTCTTTAAATAAATCTTTACAGTGGCTTTTGGAATTAACCAACACCTCATTTCCCCATTATGAAAGTGTTCAGGCAATCATACCCACTCTGAAGCCCGGGCCTTCCAAATCCTGTGAAGAAGTTCAAATCTGAGAAGTGAATACATTTTATCTAAGCAGAGCCTATCAGAACATTTTTAATAAAAACCTGGCCCAATTTCAGAGCTTTCTTTTCATTAGAGCAGGTCTGAAAGCAAAGGCCTTGAAAGTGGTTAGAAAAACATAGTGTAATCACTATGGTACCATTATCCTGTCCCTGGGTAATCATTAGGCATCAGCTTGCCAAAGCGAAGGGCGGCAAATTACTCATTTATTGTTACCTGAGCTGTGCAGAAGATTGAAATCTGGACTACTAATGATTTTTTTTCACCTTGTTTGGGAGATTCTGTAGAAAAGTTCACATGTAGCACAGATGCAAGCTGGATGGCGAAGGTGCTTTCAGACAAATATGAAAGGGAAGCAAAGCATCACCTTTCTTCAAAAGTAAAGCTGAAAAGCTCCATATCCTTTCATAAAAGCAGCTCTAAGGGGAAAATACTAAAAAGTCATCAAGATCTATAATGGGAGAAGAAACTAGTTAGCTGACTTTCAGTAGATTTGGATCTGCTCTGAAAGCTATTAGACACTCAGAGTACAAGTTGGATTTAACACAAATAAAGTTTAAGGTAAATATTTACCAACAGTTTGTAGGGAAAAAAAAAATCTTAGTGAGATCATCTAATGAATTAGATTTGTGTGTGTTTGTGTGTGTGTGTGTGAAACTTGCTTTAGCAAGTTTCAAATCTAATAAAGGCTCCAAGTTTAGGTGTGGTAAAAGAGAACCAAACCATTCCTAATCTTGTTAAAGTTGAAGCATTTACAAGTTCTAGTACAGGCATGTATAACTAGGAACATGAAAGACAGCCATTACAATATCTGTGCCCACACCTAAAACAGACACCTCGAGTGAACTTCCAAGTAGTTCCTGATGCTAAGGATGATGGATGTAGGCCGGGAAGAGAGTTCAAGATAGTTTTAGACAGTTTTGTGAACATGAAATGTTACATTCAAGAGGAAAGATCGATTTGCTTCTATAGGAAAAAGTCCAGTGTCTGGAATGGGGACGTGAGAATCAAAAAGCATTGATTTCTACTGCTGGCTCAGCTGGTGACTGCTTCTGTAGTCAGAGGCAATTTTCCTAGCCGATTTGTGACTAAATCTCAGCATCTACAAAATGAGGTTAGGAATCTTTTCTGTTTGAGACCCAGCTAGGATTATTAGGACTTTTGTTCATGTTATTAATGTTTATGATGCCTTCTGGGATTTTCAGATAAAAAGCATTAGATAAGCCCAAAGTGCTATTAATATTACTTTTTATGTTATTCTAAAAGGGTATTGTGGAGGCTGATGAAATAACACTTGCAATATTCTACTGAAAGGGTTGGAATAAACAGTGTTGGTATTATTTAATGCATAAATTATCCCTTAAAGAACATGCAGAAAACCTACAAGTGATATCTTCCTTATCAACCTGGTATTAGGCTTATACCAGACTCTCAGTCACCCAAAGCATTTGCCAAAGATTATACATATATATCTATCTTGCCATCTAAACTCATGATGCCAGTCTACCCATTCCATCTAGAAAGGTGAAGTAATGTGCCATGAAGTTTCACTTGTTCAGAATTTTGAAATAAGCTAATAATTTGTGAGTCATAATTTATCCTTTGTTTCACTGTTGATTTCTTAACTGTTCTTGATGCCTTGTAATTCAGTTTTCTCACAGATGGGGTGTTAGCACGGTGGCATCCTTTGGGGCTTTGGATTTTTGTCAGAGGTTTGCTTCATGTTTAATGCCTTATATGGAACACTGGGCATATTTTTATGATGCCTGGCTTTGAATGGCTATTAAAGTGTATATTACAGGCATAAGGCACCTTCAATTTACAGTATTTTACCTACTTATACCATTTCCAGGGCTCTCTATTGTAACATTATCATTAGGGTTGCTGGCCCTTTGCTGCCAACAACATGATTAAATCCTATTACAGTTACTCTTGTTATAAAATCTTCTCATGCTTCTTGGCACTAAGGGTGCACAGAGCCATGCAGGTGGCCACATAAAAAGGAGCAATGTACTCTGAACCGAAATGTGAGGAGAGCTCTACCCTAGAGAAGGCAAAGAGATCTTCAAAGTAAGATATTGCTGTATTACTGTACCCTCTGGGGATGGGTTTTCTTCTGAAGTTTAGTTTATAATACTAAAGAGGGTTTTGCTCTTATTTTGTTTTTCTCCCTAGGGGAGTTAAAGAGGGGGATGTAATCTGGAGGAATTCCTCCCAAAGAAAGGCTCAGAAAAAGGGCCAGTGATGACTAGAAAAATGACAGGCTGTTTTAAGACAAAGAGGAGAGAATCTAGTCCAGGAAATAATGCCTCCTATTTCGTACACAATAATGGTGCTTCTTACACCTGGGAATAATAAAATGTGCGTTGGGATTTCTTTCCCTTCATGTGGTGAAGCATTCTGCAGTGCTTCTCACAACCAGAAGCAGCAACTCGTAACGTGGAGAGGCACTCACATTATGGAACTGACCTGTCTTCAGAACTATTTAACCTGATCTTATTAGTCTTTCTGTCTAAGCATCTACATTCTGAGAAAACAGACAGGTCCCTGCACAATGGGTATCTCTGCAGGACTGTGTGAGGCAGTGCAGGGGGCTGGTTGCACCAGTTGCCTGTGTTTACTTCCTGCCTCTGTCACGTGTTAGCACGCTTCCCAGCAAAATGCCTGTGCCTAGGTTTCAGTTTCCTCATCTGTTTCCTCATCCTCATAAGGTGGTTGGGAGGACTGAAGTAGTCGATAAAACACTTAGAAAAATGCATGACCTGGGAAAATGTGCTCCTCTCCGAGCATCAGTGGCGCACGGTGGCACTGAAGTAGCCCCTGGAGTGGGCCTGTTCACACACACATGAGGTCTTTTGGCACAGAGGAATGCTTCTACTTTTTCTTCCTCTGCCTGATGAATATGCAGTGTGAGGAAATTTGGCAAGAAAAAAAAATGGAGCATATAAAAGCATACCCGATTCACTGTAATACAGAGCTATGTAATATAATAATAATAGTTAATGATTATTGGACATGGACTTCTGCTGGAGTGGGCGCTTCATGTGTATCATTTCACTGAGTTCTCTAATAACTCTATGAGAGGGCATGACTGTTATCAGCAGTTTACCACTGAGGAAAATGAGGCACTGAGATGTGAAAAAGATACAACTTATACATGAAGAGCTGGGACTAGTTTATCTCACTGCTGGCTTTCTAATGATCTCCCTCCTCTTCCTAGACAGATAGATAGGAATAAGAATTATTAATTTTGTGCTTAACTTTGAATGTCTGTATAGTTACAAATATAAGATATATATGTGTCCATACATTACATATTTTCTCAGAAGTAGAACCAGAGGTTACAATCAAAGAGTTCATTTATAGACATGTAGCTCTAGACTCTATTAAAACAACTGTCTTTTCATTTTTAAAGCATATTCATTTGTATAAAGGGGCATATGAAGTGTCTACTCTCTTGGGCCTCTATATGCATGTCTTGTCTATTCTCCTTAATGCCAGCAGCAGAGTAAGGTGAGGGTGGGGTAGGAGTATGGTCTGCCCCAGGTATGGATTGTAAGGAGGCACACTGTCTATAGGGAATTGAAAAATCATAATAAAACCAACTAAAAATCTGCTTACTTTTTCTTTCCACCATGCATTTCTAAATCACATAGGTGACAGATTACTGCTCCTTACCAGGGCAGGCCTCTAATCCTCTCCCAACTCCCTCCTTTTTGGTTTGCCACTGCATATCTGCCTTAGGGAAGCAAATTAAAGAGGGATGCAAAGAAAGGGTATATTTTCAATAGTAAAAATACCTATTAGCTATCTATTAGACATTTGTTTAGCACATAGATATTTATTGTTAATGACTGTGGTTAGGACACTTTTACAGAACAGAGAAAAAAGAAACAAAGGCAAATAATTGCCAGAAAAACATCTTTGCTCAATCCATCCCTTTTAACATCCAGAAAGGCCTGATGTCACATATCCACTTTGTTTCGTTCCTGTTGTTAGTCAAGAAGGTGTGTAGTTCTTTGATGATGAGATGAGAATAGAAGTAGTTAAGGATAAACCCTCTCCTATTTAATGGCTCCATTCTTTCTTCTCCCCAAGGTGACGGATGATGTACGGAAAGGAATAAGAATTCAGAACAGTGTGACTAAATCACACTTGTTAAAGTTAGAAAAGCCCTGAATAGGTCAATTTTACTGACTTCATAGAGGGAAAAAAGCACAAGAACCTATTCATGAGGGGTAAAAGGTGTTGCAACTCCCTACCTGAGCTTACAATTACTGTTTACTCACCTGCCTACTACCATTATTGTCATCACACTTTATTGATAAGGTCATCCCAAGGCAAAACTAGAAAATATAAGGAGTTTTTCCTTGGCTATCCCTACTTTTAGAAGACTTCTACAGGTTTTGAGAGCTCCCATCTTGTTACCTGTGGCTGTTCCCCGGCCTTCAGGACCACCACCATCATCACCATCTCCCACACCTCCATCACCACACATAAGATTTCGAGAGCTTTGGCACTAACTCACGTTCCCAATCTTCTCCATGTATTTTCTCCCATCAACGTTTTCCCCTCCTGTGTCCCATTCCCCCAGATCTCTGCCATGAGAAGACAGCTGGTGATAAATCAATCACACAGTCCAAGTCCTGAAGCTGGAATACAGTCATCCTTGGTATCTGTGTGGAATTGGTTTCAGGACTCCTGCAGATATTAAAATCTGAGAATGCTCAAGTCCCTTAAATAAAGTGGCCTATATTTGTATATAACTTAAGTATATCCTCCTGTATATGTCAAATCATCTCTTGATTACTTTTAATATCTAATATTAATGCAATGTAAATGCTATGTAAATAGTTGCAACTACAGTGTGTTATGTAAATAGTTGCCAAAAATTCAAGTTTTGTTTCTTGGAACTTTCTATAATTTTTTTCTGGAATATTTTCAGTTTTTGGTTGTTTGAGGATGTCGAACCCATGGATACAGAAGGCCAACCATATAAAACAATGATGTTGCTGTTGTTGTTGAATTGCTAAGTCCGACTCTTCTGCAATCCCCATGGACTGTAGCCACCAGTAAAATACCTGTTAGCTATCCTAATAGGTATTTAGAGATTTAGTACTATCCATTTAAATCTCCTCTGTCCATGGGATTTCCCAGGCAAGAGTATTGGAGTGGGTTGCCATTTTGTTCTCCAGGGGATCTTTCCGACCCAGGGACTGAACCCATGTCTCCTGCATTGCAGACAATTTTTTTACCACTGAGCCACCAGGGTAGGCCAAAACAAATATACATCAAATAGGTGTTCAGTTCAGTTCAGTCGCTCAGTCGTGTCTGACTCTTTGCGACCCCATGAATCGCAGCACGCCAGGCCTCCTTGTGCAGCACCAACTCCTGGAGTTCACTCAGATTCGCGTCCATCGAGTCAGTGATTCCATCCAGCCATCTCATCCTCTGTTGTCCCCTTCTCCTCCTGCCCCCAATCCCTCCAGCATCAAAGTCTTTTTCAATGAGTCAACTCTTTGCATGAGGTGGCCAAAATACTGGAGTTTCAGCTTCAGCATCATTCCTTCCAAAGAAATCCCAGGGCTGATCTCCTTCAGAATGGACTGGTTGGATCTCCTTGCAGTCCAAGGGACTCTCAAGAGTCTTCTCCAACACCACAGGTCAAAAGCATCAATTCTTCACAACTCAGCCTTCTTCACAGTCCAACTCTCACATCCATACATGACCACAGGAAAAACCATAGCCTTGACTAGACGGACCTTAGTCGAAAAAGTAATGTCTCTGCTTTTCAGTATGCCATCTAGGTTGGTCATAACTTTTCTTCCAAGGAGTAAGCGTCTTTTAATTTCATGGCTGCAGTCACCATCTTCAGTGATTTTGGAGCCCCCCAAAATAAAGTCTGACACTGTTTCCACTGTTTCCCCATCTATTTTCCCATGAAGTGATGGGACCGAATGCCATGATCTTCATTTTCTGAATGTTGAGCTTTAAGCCAACTTTTTCACTCTCCTCTCTCACACTCATCAAGAGGCTTTTTAGTTCCTCTTCACTTTCTGCCATAAGGGTGGTGTCATCTGCATATCTGAGGTTATTGGTATTTCTCCCGGCAATCTTGATTCCAGCTTGTGCTTCTTCCAGTCCAGTGTTTCTCATGATGTACTCTGCATAGAAGTTAAATAAGCAGGGTGACAATATACAGCCTTGACGTACTCCTTTTCCTATTTGGAACCAGTCTGTTGTTCCATGTCCAGTTCTAACTGTTGCTTCCTGACCTGCATACAGATTTCTCAAGAGGCTGGTCAGGTGGTCTGGTATTCCCATCTCTTTCAGAATTTTCCACAGTTTATTGTGATCCACACAGTCAAAGGCTTTGGCATAGTCAGTAAAGCAGAAATAGATGTTTTTCTGGAACTCTCTTGCTTTTTCCATGATCCAGCAGATGTTGGCAATTTGATCTCTGGTTCCTCTGCCTTTTCTAAAACCAGCTTGAACGTCAGGGAGTTCATGGTTTACATATTGCTGAAGCTGGCTTGGAGAATTTTGAGCATTACTTTACTAGCATGTGAGATGAGAGCAATTGTGCAGTAGTTTGAGCATTCTTTGGCATTGCCTTTCTTTGGGATTGGAATGAAAACTGACCTTTTCCAGTCGTGTGGCAACTGCTGAGTTTTCCAAATTTGCTGGCATATTGAGTGTAGCACTTTCACAGCATCATCTTTCAGGATTTGAAATAGCTCAACTGGAATGCCATCACCTCCACTAGCTTTGTTCATAGTGATGCTTTCTAAGGCCCACTTGACTTCACATTCCAGGATGTCTGGCTCTAGATGAGTGATCACACCATCGTGAAGATTTTTTTTGTACAGTTCTTCTGTGTATTCTTGCCACCTCTTCTTAATATCTTCTGCTTCTGTTAGGTCCATACCATTTCTGTCCTTTATTGAGCTCATCTTTGCATGAAATGTTCCCTTGGTATCTCCAATTTTCTTGAAGAGATCTCTAGTCTTTCCCATTCTGTTCTTTTCCTCTATTTCTTTGCATTGATCACTGAAGAAGGCTTTCTTATCACTTCTTGCTGTTTTTTGGAATTCTGCATTCAGATGCTTATATCTTTCCTTTTCTCCTTTGCTTTTCATTTCTCTTTTTCTCACAGCTATTTGTATGGTCTCCCCAGACAGCCATTTTGCTTTTTTGCCTTTCTTTTCCATGGGGATGGTCTTGATCCCTGTCTCCTGTACAATGTCATGAACCTCATTCCATAGTTCATCAGGCACTCTGTCTATCAGATCTAGGCCCTTAAATCTATTTCTCACTTCCACTGGATAATCGTAAGGGATTTGATTTAGGTCATACCTGAATGGTCTAGCAGTTTTCCCTACTTTCTTCAATTTAAGTCTGAATTTGGCAATAAGGAGTTCATGATCTGAGCCACAGTTAGCTCCTGGTGTTGTTTTTGTTGACTGTATAGAGCTTCTCCATCTTTGGCTGCAAAGAATAATCAATCTGATTTCGGTGTATTCATAAACATTTATAGTTGTTTTCATTTTCTGAGTTGTTTCCTCCGAGTTAATGAGCACTTTTAAGGCAAACTATCATGTAAGCTTTCAGGCAGTGGGCATAGCATATTCTGTTTCCACTGCTTTCAATGAAAACTCTACTGTACTCTTTTAAACTGAGTGTGCTTGACATCATTCATTCTTGTTTTATATATAATCTTATGTGTTTTAAAAAACTGAAGAAATAAGGAAAAAAATGTTTGCACAGTTCTGTATTTACCCACATATTTACCATTTCTGACGTTATTTATTTCTTCCTGTGGATTCATGTTAGTCTCTGGTGTCATTTCCTTTCATCCTGAAGATCTAGCTTTAGTATTTCTTGTCAGGAAGATCTGCTAGTAATAAATTATTCCAGTCTTCATTGTTGAGTAAATATCTTTGCTTTACGTTCATTTTTGCAGGATAATTTTGCTGTATATAGAAATTTGTGTGTCTGTTTTTAACAGCTTTATTGTGATATAATTTATATATAATTTATCCATTTAAAGTATATATGTCAATGGCTTTTAGTATATTCAGAGAGTTGTGTGACTGTCACCACATCAATTTTAGAACATTTCTGGATGTAGAATTATATGTTGATAGTAGCTTTCCATTTCTTTCAGTACTTTGATAGTACCATTCCGTTGTCTTCTGGCCTCTATTGTTTCTGATGAGAAATTAGTTATTAATCATATTGTTTCCCCTGTATGTAATGAGTCATTTTTCTCTTCTTTCAAAAAAACTTATTTGGTTTTTCTACTGATTGTCTTCATATTCTCTGATTATTTCTCCTATTATTTGAAATCTGTTGTTAAATCCCTTTAGTGAATTTTCTTCTTTTTAAAAAACATAGTTATTTATTTTATTTATTGGCTGTGCTGGGTCTTCTTTGATGTGTGGACTTTTCTCTAGTTGTGGCAACCAGGGGCTACTCTCTAGCTGTGGTGCGTGGGGTTCTTACTGAGGTGGCTTCTCTTGATGCGGAGCAGAGGCTCTAGCCTGTGCGGGCTTTAGTGCTTGCAGTTCCTGGGCTCTAGAGAGCAGGTTCAGTAGTCGTGCACAAGCTTAGTTGCTCCACAGGCATTTGGGATCTTCCCAAACTGAGAGTCACTCAGTGGTGTTCAATTCTTTGTGCCTCCATAGATTGCAGCCCACCAGGCAATCAAACTCAGGGCAGACTCTTTACCACTGAGCCACCAGGGAAGGCCTAGTGAAATTTCTAGTTTGCTTATTTCACTTTTCATCTCTAGACCTTCTACTTGTTTCTTTGTTATAGTTCCTGTTTCTTTACTGAGATTCCTGGCGTGTCACTGTCATCACATTTTCTTTTAACCACTTATATTTTTATTACCTGAACATGATTTCTTTCAATCTTTCAGCATTTATAACAGCGGCTTTGAAATCTGTATCTGGTAAATCCAAAATACTGTATGCTGCTGCTAATGCTAAGTCGCTTCAGTCGTGTCCGACTCTGTGTGACCCCATAGACGGCAACCCACCAGGCTCCCCGGTCCCTGGGATTCTCCAGGCAAGAACACTGGAGTGGGTTGCCATTTCCTTCTCCAATGCATGAAAGTGAAAAGTGAAAGGGAAGTCGCTCAGTGTCCGACTCTTTGCAACCCCATGGACTGCAGCTCACCAGGCTCCTCCATCCATGGGATTTTCCAGGCTAGAGTACTGGAGTGGGGTGCCATTGTCTTCTCCAAAATACTGTATAAGCCCACTCAAAGACAGTTTCTGCTTCTTGTTCACCATCACCTCTGTACATGTTACATTTACCTGGTTTTTTGCATGTCCTATTTATTTGTTGTTTGTTAAGTACTGGATAGTCTATTTTATTTTTTTAAGATTTTATCTATGTTATTTATTTCAGCTGTGTTGGATCTTCATTGTTGTGTGCCGGCTTTCTCTAGTTGTGTCAAGTGGGGGCTTCTCTTGTTAAGGAGCAGAGGCTTCTCTTGTTGAGGAGCACAGGCTGAATGGCACTGCGCTTCAGTAGTTGTGCATCGTGGGCTCTAGAATGCAGTCTCAGTAGTTGTAGCTCATGGACTTAGTTGCTCTGAAGCATGTGGGACCTTCTTGGACCAAGGATAGAAGATCAAACCCATGTCCCCTGCATTGGCAGGCAGATTCTTAACCGTTAGACCACCAAGGAAGCCCAAACATTCTAGATAGCATATTATAGTAACTCTCAATTCTGGTTTTCCTGATTTTCCCCATTGAGTTGTTCTGTCTCTTTCAGCCCTCTCTCCCTTCCCTTTCTCTCTCCTTCCTTTCTTTTCTCTTGTTTTATATGTAACTTCATTGAATTTATTCTGTAGTAGCTATCTCTTCTGTAATGTGCCATCACTAATGTTTCTGCTAAGATTTTTTAATTCTTATTTCTATTTGTGAGCCTGGCTTCCTAGGGATCACCCTGAATAGCTTAGTGGCCAGTCAATAAGCTACAGCCTAGTGGTCAGATATTGTTCTCAAATACTTTAAGCCCATAAAACTTTTCTTCTGCCAATGGATCTCTGTGTGATTTGAAGAAGATAGGAAATCAGTCCTGAATATTCTTTGGAAGGACTGATGCTGAAGCTGAAAACAATACTTTGGCCACCTAATGCAAAGAACTGACTCATTAGAAAAGACCCTGATGCTGGGAAAGATTGAAGGCAGGAGAGGGGGATGATAGAGGATGATATGGTTGGATGGCATCACTGACTCTATGAACATGAGTTTGAGCAAGCTCCGGGAGTTGGTGATGTACCAGGAAGCCTGGCGTGCTGTAGCCCGTGGATCACAGAGTCAGACACGAATGAACAACTGAACTGAACTGAACTGATTCAAAGTTCAGACAGTTTTCATGTCTGTCCCAGATTTTATTTTCCTCTCAGCTCTCTGGAGTCCCTCTGCGTTTTCACACAGATGTCAGCTGGGGATGTGTGGAGAACATATATAGCCTTGCTACAGTTCTCTCAATTCGAAGATCTCCCTGTTAAATTTCTGACTGGTCTGTGGGCCTGCCACCCATCACAGTCAGGAAGGACCTCAATCTCCGGCTAGCAAAGCTAGAAGCTTGTTTCATTCATTTCTTACCAAGTTTGCTGCTTTTACCAAAAACACCTCTCAGCCACGGGATTTTGCGTTCAGTTACAGACCAATTTCACTCCTTCTGGCAGGGAAGTTGCTGGTTTCATAGAAAATCTTATCCTTGTCTAAACAGGGTGCGAGAGAGAGACAAGCAGCCACAGGCAAGAAGGCCACTGTCTCCCATTGTTTTTACCTAAACTCCAGCGGCTTTTCATAAATAAATGGATCTCTCTTTATTGTTTGCCTTTGGTTGATTTCTAAAGCCCAGAAATGCTTGGGGGATTTGCTTTGACAACTTGGTAGTTTTACAGTCGGCTTTTGAGAATAGGATTTGCTGACTTCCTCCTTCCCCCACAGTTCAGAGTTCTACCTTCAGATCACGCATTTCCTTATTCTACAGTGGACCCCTTTTTCACCATGTAGTTTCTGCCCTGGGGGCCAATTTTGACACATATGCCTGACTACAGTGGTGCAAGAGACAGGGCTGAGCCTGTCCCAGATAAACAAAGCAAGAGAATCATGATGGATTTCAAAATGCAAATTTTATAGGTAAGTTCTCTTATCAGTGGTTTGGGACTACTAAATGATCTATAAAGGATGGTAAAGGCTAGAAAATCAGAATATTATTAATGGGGATTCACAATACCCTTGTTATTATGAAAGGCACCATGACATTATGACATGCTAAGAGCATAGCAACCTAGAAGCACTGACCAGTAATTGTGTGAAATGGTGGCTAAAAAAAAAAAAAAGACATAAAATATCATGATTTATGAGAATTTTAGGAGAAAGGATTATTGCTGCTGTTCAAGGTTGGGGTTACCGATCTCTATCCCCCAATAGTCTAATTCTGCTCCATGTCTGCTTCCAGAAACACATATTCCTCATGAAACAGAGCATGTCAACCTATTTTCTGCAAAAATGTGTAGGCTTTTGATTTGAAAGGGGATCAATAGAGGAATTTGGCTTACGGATGAACAGACAGGCTCACAGGAATTCAAGAATGGGAAACAATAACATCAGGATTTATGGGATGAGATCCAAAAGGTCAGGAAAAGCTGTTCACCCTGGCTTTAATGTAGGTTCATGCTAGTGGGTCTCTGCTTCTCCCCTTATCTCATTTGTCCACCTACTTTCCTCTATAAACCAGTTTTCTTTGTTAGCTCATGGTCTCTCTGCTCCCACAAAAGACCACAGGACTTTGGCTTGGCAAGAACTGACTTTTATCCATCTTTACAGATGTTACAGCTCTTCTTCAAAAACTGACTTAGTCATTTAGTGTTCACTTTACAATTCTCAAAAGAAAAAAATCTGATTCATCCACTTTGGGTCAATAATCTCTGGCCAGTGGGTCGAGGCTATTTATGTAATTATGCTTTTCTATGGCCACCTTTTCATTAGGGGCCATGCGGTAGAGATCTCGTTAGGAAGGTGCAGAGACCAGCAATGAAGGCAATGACTGACATCTATAATATAATGTTTCTTCCTAAGTGAGTTTCTCTATTCCTCAAGTGCTAAAAACTTTGCTGGACTTTTTCTAAGGCATATACACTCAGAAATTGCTTGCAGTGAGCTCTTAGAATGACTTTGATAACAAATACTATACACTGCTTTAATTTCAACTTGCCAGAGCTTACTTTTCCATCTCATCTTTGTTGTTGTTCTGTCACTAAGTCATGTCTGACTCTTTGTGACCCCATGGACTGCAGAGCGCCAGACTTCCCTGTCCTCCACTATCTCCTGGAGTTTGCTGAAACTCATGTCCAGTCGGTGATGCTATCCAAACATCTCATTCTCTGTCATCCCCTTCTGCACCTGCCTTCAATCTTTCCCAGCATCAGGGTCTTTTCCAATGAGTCAGCTCTTCACATCAGGTGGCCAAAGTATTGGAGCTTCAGTATCAGTCCTTCCAGTGAATATTCAGGGTTGATTCCCTTTAGGATTGACTGATTTGATCTCTTTGCTCTTGCTCTTCAAGGGACTCTCAAGAGTCTTCTCCAACACCACAGTTCAAAAGCATCAATTCTTCGGCACTCAGCTTTCTTTATAGTCCAACTCTCACATCCATACTGGAAAAACCATAGCTTTCACTAGATGGACATTTGTTGGCAAAGTAATGTCTTTGCTTTTTAATATGCTGTCTTGGTTAGTCATAATTTTCTTCCAAGGAACAAGCATCTTTTAATTTCATGGCTGCAGTCACCATCTTCAGTGATTTTGGGGCCCCTCAAAATACAGTCTGTCACTGTTTCCATTGTTTCCCCTTCTACTTGCCATGAAGTGATGGCACCAGATGCCATGATCTTGGTTTTCTGAATGTTGAGTTTTAAGCCAACTTTTTCACTCTCCTCTTTCACTTTCATCAAGAGGCTCTTTGATACCTTCTAGCTTCTGGTAATTGGCAATTCATGTTCTTTGATTTTCAGATACATTGCTCCAAGTTTGCTTCTGTCTTCGTATGGTTGTCTTTGTTCTACATGTCTGTGTCTGTCCAAATCTCTTTTTCTTTATAAGGATACTAATTCTTGGATTGAAGGTTCTAACTCAGTATGTTCAGTTCAGTTGCTCAGTCATGTCCAACTCTGCGTGACTCCATGAATCGCAGCACACCAGGCCTCCCTGTCCATCACCAACTCCCGGAGTCTACCCAAACTCATGTCCATCGAGTCGGTGATGCCATCCAGCCATCTCATCCTCAGTCGTCCCCTTTACCTCCTGCCGCCAATCCCTCCCAGCATCAGGGTCTTTTCCAATGAGTCAACTCTTTGCATGAGGTGGCCAAAGTACTGGAGTTTCAGCTTTAGCATCAGTCCTTCCAATGAATACCCAGGACTGATCTCCTTTAGGATGGACTGGTTGGATCTCCTTGCAGTCCAAGGGACTCTCAAGAGTCTTCTCCAACACCACAGTTCAAAAGCATCAATTTTCGGCACTCAGCTTTCTTCACAGTCCAACTCTTACATCCATACATGACTACTGGAAAAACCATAGCCTTGACTAGACGGACTTTTGTTGACCAAGTAATGTCTCTGCTTTTGAATATGCTGTCTAGGTTGGTCATAACTTTTCTTCCAAGGAGTAAGCGTCTTTTAATTTCATGGCTGCAGTCACCATCTTCAGTGATTTTGGAGCTCAAAAAAATAAAGTCTGTCACTGTTTCCATTGTTTCCCAATCTATTTGCCATGAAGTGATGGCACCAGATGTCATGACCTTGGTTTTCTGCATGTTGAGTTTTAAGCCAACTTTTTCACTCTCCTCTTTCACTTTCATCAAGAGGCTTTTTAGTTCCTCTTCACTTTCTGCCATAAGAGTGGTGTCATCTGCATATCTGAGGTTATTGATATTTCTCCCGGCAATCTTGATTCCAGCTTGTGCTTCTCCCAGCCCAGCGTTTCTCATGATGTACTCTGCATAGAAGTTAAATAAGCAGGGTGACAATATACAGCCTTGACGTACTCCTTTTCCTATTTGGAACCAGTCTGTTGTTCCATGTCCAGTTCTAACTGTTGCTTCCTGACCTGCATGAACAGTATTAAAAGGCAAAATGGACTGGAATGGGTGAATTTAACTCAGATGACCATTATATCTACTACTGTGGGCAGGAATCCCTTAGAAGAAATGGAGTAGCCATCATGGTCAACAAAAGAGTCTGAAATGCAGTACTTGGATGCAGTCTCAAAAATGACAGAATGATCTCTGTTCGTTTCCAAGGCAAACTATTCAATATCACAGTAATCCAAGCCTATGCCCCAACCAGTATTGCTAAAGAAGCTGAAGTTGAATGGTTCTATGAAGACCTACAAGACCATTTAGAACTAACACCCAAAAAATATGTCCTTTTCATTATAGGGGTCTGGAATTCAAAAGTAGGAAGTCAAGAAACACCTGGAGTAACAGGTAAATTTGGCCTTGGAGTACGGAATGAAGCAGGGCAAAGGCTAATAGAGTTTTTCCAAGATAACTAACTCAGTATAACCTCATATAAACATCCACAAAGATACCATTTCCACACATAACCATATTCACAGGTACCAGTGGTTAAGTGAAAGTGAAGTCGTTCAGTCGTGTCCGACTCTTTGCGACCTGATGAACTGTAGCCTACCAGGGTTCTCTGTTCACGGGATTTTTCAGGCAAGAATACTGGAGTGAGTTGCCATTTCCTTCTCCAGGGGATCTTCCCAACCTAGGGATCAAACCCAGGTCTCCTGCGTTGCAGGCAGGTGCTTTACCATCTGATCTACCAGGGAGGCCCCTAACCAGGGGTTAGGACTTCAACAAATCTTTCTGGGAGACACAATTCAACCCACACCAATCCTGTTAGGAAACTAGCCTGAATGAAATGGACGACATGTACTATGGAAAAAATGATGATAATCATGAAAATGGAAATCATGAGACCTGGGTCATAAATATTCATTGTGCAGATGCAACACCATATTAATCAATTCCAAAGGTGTCTTTCCCAAAATAGCCTACATAAATTTGAAGTATTAGAAATATTTCCTCTAGAACTCTTCAACAGTTTTGAGTTTTGTTTGATTATTCTTTGATGCTTTTGTTTCTTCTACTTTGCTGGGCATTTCCAAAGATTTTCCTAGATTTTCCCCAATATTTCCTATTCTTGAATGTTACCACAGATATACTGTCTAGTCTCTTTATCTAAAGCCTGTCTGTAACTCTCTACCCTAAATCCTGTAATTCAGCCAATATCCCTCCCTGACATTCCTATTTTTACTCTCAACTGGATCATTGCCACCAACACGAATAAAGATACTTTTATTCTGCACATCTCAAAAGAACTGTTGAACCCACTTTCTCTGCTAGATGCTGCACAAAAGATTTTATTCCCTTTGTAACAAAATTCCTTGAAACATATCTATATTCCCTTCGCCAAGTCCTCTCCTATACATTCCTATTTGACTCTCACTCCACCATTCCACTCAAAACCTTCTAGCCATAGTTATCAAATAGCTTCACATTGCTAACTCCAATGGTTAATTCTCAAGCTTCATCTTTCTTGACCATTCAACAGCATTTGACACAGTTGACTACTCTTGTCTTGTAGATACATGTGCCTTCTGAGACAGCACACTCTTCTCAATTTCACTTCACTTCACTAGTTACTCCTTCTAGTTTTCTTTTCTGGTGATTCTTCTTCAGCTTCTTAATATTTGAACATACTAGAGTATCCTTGAATCTCTTTTCATACAGGCACGCACACACACACAAACACACTCACACACTTTTGGTATCTCATCCAATTTCTTGGCCTTAACATCTGTATGCTAATGAGTCCAAATTTTATATCATCAGTCTGGACCCCTCTTCTGTACTTTAGACTTACATATCTAACTGCTAATTCAATATGCTTGGATGTGAAATAGACACTTCAAACTCACTATGTCCAAAGCTGAAGTCATCCTGCTACCAAACCTGCTCTGCTTATAGCATCTCCATCTCTGACGATGGCAATTCCATTCTTTCAGTCATTTTTGTGCCCCAATCACAGTCTATCTTGGCTTCTTCTTTTTTCTCACACCCCATAAAAAATCCACACAGATTTGTTGTTCAAAATATAGATTCATGATGCAATCAGAATCCAACCACTTCCTCTATCTCCACTGATTTATCCTCATAAATCCACTATCATCTCTCACTTAAATTATTACTTTAATGTTCCTCTGACTGGCCCTTTTCTGCCCTTGTCCTTCTACAGTTTATTAATACCATAGCAGCCAGAGTAAAGTTGTTAGAACTTAATGTAACATCTCTCTTCTTAAAATCTTCCCATGCCCTCACCGCATGTAGAATAAAATCTGATTTCTTTACAGTGGCCCAGTCACTAACTTCACACCAGCCATAATGTCCTCCTAACATTTATCAAATGTGTCAGATTTACCCTTGCCTTAGGGCCTTTGCAACCACTTTCCTTTCTGCCTAAAATGCCTCTTCTCCAGATACTTGCAATTTCAAGCTCCTCATCCTTCAAGTCTGAGTAATTATTCACTTTTCAATAAGCCTTACCCCAACGTACATCAACACCTCCTCTAAATATTCATTATTTTGTACTACCATCTTACTTATACAATATAATGTATTTATTTCCTTTGTTTATTGTCTATTATCTTCCTCCAGAATATAAGTTTCATGAGGACAGGAAATTTTGTCTGGTCACTGATGCATTTCAAGCACCAAGAACAATGAATGCTTGTTGAGTGAATGAATGCTTTGTCTAATTTTTAAGGCTAGACTAATAGCTTCTGAAGGCAAAAATAAGTTTTATTTTTCCTCTAGTGATCTCACCAATTGATTTATAATTAAGACTAGCATAACACCAAAAATTGACTTCAAAACTAGACCTCATCACTGATACTAGCAGAGAACAGCTTCAGAGTATGCTGAGGGGCACAGCAATTTTTGGGTCTCGGAAAGGTTACTGTTAAGCAGATGTAAGCTGCAGTGATTAATGGTCCTTTGCCTTATTGTGCATTGCAGCATGGCAGGGGTGACCCTGTATCCTTGGTGTACAGTTGGACTCCACTTCTCAGCCTTGGCAGTCTTAAGTAAGTCATGAGAGTAGTTCTGTACAGTAGAATATAGTAGACATTCAATAGAAGAGAACTGCACTTTTCAGGCTGAGTCCTAAAACTTCCCTTTTGATTTCTCCTTCTGTTCCCTGGTCAGAAGGAGAGGATGCAGTGGAGGATTCAGATGATCTAGAAGCTGATGGAATTACCGCATGAAAGGAGGCTGAGTCTCTAAATCACAGGGTAGAAGATGTCTCACCAAACTATTGGACAATGAAATGAATGATGGCTAAAATCTTTATATTTTTAATGTACTGATAACTGGGGTTGATTTTTAGGTCTAGTCCACATGGCCAACGGAGTCAGTTCCTCACATCATCTCAGAAAGGTAGTATGAAACTTGTTTACCTAAAGCTATGAAAATGGCATGTGTTAGCATCAAGGAAACTTGAAATTTTTTGGCAAAAATCTTTGCTTTTAACTAAAATGCTCCAATATATTAGCATTTCTTCTTGGAATAAATAGGTTGCTGCTTTCTGGACCTGAGATGTGAATCTCTGGCCTAAGTTAGGATTCCTCTTTGAATTCAATGGCAGTGTCAATAGGAGAGCAAGTTGGCTGTTTGTGCTTGGCACCACCTGGCTGCAGTTACATCGCTCAGCACTAAACACACTGGCTGTGTCAGAGTTGAGTACTGTCATTCTGATGAAGTGGGGAGTGTGTTGGCCTGGTGGGAAGCCTTTTAAATTGAATGACAAGGTTTTTCTTATTTGTTACATCCCCAGGCCATTGTCAAATCATATAATGCCAGCCCAGGAAAGTAATTACAGAACTGTTGTGAGGCTGTTAGCAGCTGCTTTTCATTTTTCCCCATTGTGACTCGGATGTGGTGGAGAAAAATTGGGATGACTAAGAACCACAACATAAACGCCACCCAATCTGTTGGCCAGTCACATGTGGCACTTACATTCAGTCAAGGGAAAAGAGCAGGTTCCTGAAATGTTGTTAGATATAGATGCCAAATATAATGAAGAATCTACAGACAACTATCAGAGACCAAGTCATGAGGACAGGTGAATTTCATTTATTAAATCATTACTAAAATCATCAGGCCTTAAAGTCTAACTGTTAAAAATAAAATCATGTGTTGACCTCATCGAACTACCCCTTTCCTCTTAGCTGTTTCTTCTCTCGTTTTCTTTTTTTAAAGTTATTTTTGTAAGGACCACAATGAACCTTCAGCTAATGATATGTAATTCAAAGTTTCCAACAATAAATGCAGATTCTCATAAAAAGCAACTACCAGGATATATGAAGGGGAAATGGACAATACTAGATGTATTTTCATCTTATCACCTTATTTTAATTTGGTCCTTTTGAACAGGAACTTTATAAGCTGGCTAGTGCTTATTTCCAAGGTTAATTTATTTCCTAAATTCTACTGAGTGAAGAACGGCACCGCTTTTGATAGGCTACTGATGTAAAGTAAAATATGTATTGTTTTAAAGTTATAAGTGTTTAAAGTTAATGGAAACTGCTTAAGATTCTTAACACAACTGAGTGTTGTGTTTCCAATCAGGTGACAATCTAATCAAGATGAACCCTAAGTGATTATTCATTATTCATTTTCTTTGAATGAAATGGTTTAAATAGCATGGAGCTATGCTGGCAAGTTATTATGTTCACATGTAACCCTTTCTTGTTCTGAAAGTCATTTCTTTCCTCTCTGAGGTTATGGAAATATAATAAATACATTTATATGTCTCTGTAGGTTGCAGAAGGCAGTTATTTCCCTATACTCTACACAAACTTCCTTCTACTAACAATGTGTTACTAACTTTCATGAAATAATTTGTTTCTAAATGATGAAAGTGGTCAAAGGCTTAGGATCCAACAGTATTCCGAATGAAAATAATTAGATTTGTGGTAAAGATAAGAGTGAGGTTTGAAACCTGTCGGTACATATCACTAGGTAGAAATAAATTATGGCTTGTCAAAAATGACACATTTCAACAAGGTGCTTCCTTTTCACTCCGAGTAAGACCTTTTTCCACCCAGCAATTAACTTTATTCCCATTAATATTCAGTAGCATTGACAAGGCTGACAGAGTAAACCTGGGTTTTATAAAACTAAAGACAGATTGATAGAGACTCATTACGTTGTCTAATAATTTCATCATTGTTTGGTAGATCTTAATAAATAAAGAACAAAGCTGTTGACTATAGCATTGATTTGTTGTGCCAAGTAAAAGACTCAAATTTTCTGTGTATATTTTCTTTTTGTGACTCATAAATTTATTTTTGAAAATAAACAGTAATTTTGCCTAAAGGGATGCAGAGGTGACACAATAATACATTTATACCATACCATAATATGCTTAGCACTGGCATAGTTTTCTTTAGGTATTTCTTCACAGTCTATAAATAATAATTATGCTACACAGTTAAATTAAATAAAATGAGTAACTGCACTCAAACGACCCTTTGATTATAGATTGAGAAAGCTTAAGTGCAAGTATACGCTTGTGGTGTGGTAGAAAAAGAGCAAAGAATTAACTAACAGCCCATGGGAACGGGAAAATCAAACATTTCCGTCTTCCTCCATTTATGACATAAAAAGTAGGAAATAAGATAAAGCAGGTTTCACAAAGCTTCAAGATGTGTCAAAGATGATGTTGCTTAGAGACATAACATCTGTTCTGTTTTTGTAGTTGTCATATTTTCTAAAAAAAAAAAAATTGAAAATTAAACACTTTGTTTTTCCAAGCTTATGGACACAGTTTTTCATTGTTGTTGTTGTTTTTCATACAGGACACTTTGGCTGGGTTCAGCTTTCTCTTCTAGAACTGTGAGAAAAAAATTCTCACTGTTGGTGAGAAAAATGTGATCTATGCTTAACAAAATCAGCTTGCATTTTTTTTTCTGGAAGTTTTTGGGTTGTTCTTTCCCTCTGCCATGACAGGTGACTTCTCACAGGTGAAAGTCTGTCATTTTTCCTCAAGAGTTCTTTTTCCTTTAACGTTATATAGCTCAGCAAATTTTTTGCCAGGGGCAATATTAGTGAGTTCTGGATGTATTACTGACATGGAATTTTGCCACTTGTATTTATTTTCTGTGCTATGACAACCTACTGTTTTGTGGTAGAAATGACATGATTTTAGTTCTCACCAAATTCATAGTTTCTGCAAAAGTCTAATTTTTCATAAGTGAAAATTCATGTAGTGAAAATGGAATCATTTCACACAGTTCTTACTTTGGCCCCAAGCACATGCGCTGACTAACTCCACTCTTCATTCCCCCTGTTTTTGTCAAAATCAAAGTCTGCAGATGGGCAAGTCACACCTGAATATCCTAAGTAAGTAGTTTGTAATCAGGCTGTAACAATAAAAAGTTGAGATTTAATTTTCTTATGTGTTGATTTTTGTCTTTTGGATTCCTCTCTGACGTTTCACATCCCTTAGATTTTTATCTCCCATTAGCTCTTACCTCTCCTCTTCACAGCAGTCTACTCTGATTTCAGCTTTATTCGGCTCCCTTGCTCCCTCTCAAACTCTGCCTTATCAATTCTAATGTTTTCCTTCAGTCATTGTTTTATTTTCCTTTTGATTATTCTATTCTATAAACCATTCATGAACTTGCTCCTGCTCTTCATTAATGGAGACTTTTTAGAGAGGACAGCAGAAGAAGAGCTGCGTTTATTCGTTAATCACATATTTAATGAGAATTTACTATGTGCACAACATTGCGGGAGAACACAGAATGCTGTATACACCACCACTTCACTTCACAGCAGCTGATGCTCAAATATCACCAACTGTGGGTCCAACATTGATCTATGTGATTTACAAACATCAACTCACTTGGCCCTCCCAACAATCCCTACCTTTTAATAAGCAAGTTTTATTATTCAGGTATAGTGAGGCCAACAAATCAGCAGATGACTGCCACTGAAAGGACAGTTTGTTATTCATAGTTCCCAATGGAGGGGAACTCATCACACTGTGGAAGGAGCACCAGGATCAACCAGAAGATAGAAAGAGGAGAAGGAGAATGTGGGGCAGAGCCTTTACTGTGATTTCTATTGTGGGAAACAAGCAAGGCACGGTAAACAGGCTTAAGATTGCCTTTGATTAGTCTGAATGATTTCAGGGAGCTCTTGGGTGTAGGGGCTATCCCAAGCTGCCTGATGCCTGGCCTTGATATGACTGAGGCATGGAAATTGGCCTGCATTGTAAGAGCCTGACAGAGGAGGTAGGAGAGGGTGCGGGCTTTGGATTGGAGACACACTCATAGACCAGTCATTTACATTACATTAATTACATTAATGCTCTGAAGACTAGCTCTGGGATGGGCAGGTAGGTCTCCAGTGCCAACAGGGTCCCATATATCATTTCAGAATAAAAATAAGTGTGCAATACACCCTGGAGGCATAGTACTAGTATTAGCAAAGCCACATATCTGGTAAGTGACTGAGTCCAGATCTGGGCCCAGTAGGTCTGGCTCCAGAATTCACATTCTTAATTCTATGTCATGCTGCTTCACCAAGGAACTTGGATTTTTTGTAAAGGAAATAAAAAATATACATGATGTCACTTAAGTGCTGTAAAAGTTAAAAGAGGCTTCAGAACTCAGTGGACAGGGATGGCATCAGATTGGCAATCAAATTCAAAATTTCAGGAGAAACACCAATTGAATGTGCATTTGAAGGGTAGCAAAGATGCCCACAGATATGAAAAGATCATTCCAGGCAAACGGAATTGCCAGAACAAAAGTGTGAAGATATGAAGCCCATGAATGGATTCAAGGAGTTGCAAACTCTCTGCATGGCAGAAGCAGTCTGTGCATGGGAGATTGATGGAAATGATACTGGGAAAGTTGTTTGCAATCAGCATTAGGTCATGAGTGAAATAATAAGGGATCTGGACTTAATTCAGGGGGAAAATGAGAAATAGAGGTGTAATATAGCATTTTAATATATGTACTTATATGTTACATGCAGTATATACATTATCTCTACACATACGCATATACATTCAAAATATATATATATATATATAGGAGGTCTTTAAGTAGGAAAGTTATATGATCACACCTGTGTTTCAGAGGTTAACCTGGCTTCTATGGAAGCAGAATTGAAAGTGGAGAAATAAGTGAAAACATGGATTAGGATGTTATTGAAATAACTCACATGAAACTTAAGAATAAATCAGAGAGCATTAGGGGATTTACTCAAAAATCATTGTAGAGGTAGAGTTGAAAGCACCTTGTTACTGATATTTCATCAGTTGAAACTACATCACACAAGGAGTGTCTAACAAAATTGGGAATTTTACCATGAAGAGAAAACCCAAGGATAGAATCTTTTCATTGCTGTACTAGGCCAGACTTCAGAGGCTGCTTTGGGCTGCAAGGTGGGAGAGAATAAATAAAGATATGAACAGAGCTCAGGAATACTTGTATTTTGGTTCAGTTCAGAAGCCAATAATATTAATAAGTAGCATGAAGAAGCCTCAGTTCCACTATGGCTCAGCACAGAACTGTTAGCGGAATAAAAACATTATTTATAATAAAATATTATATATTTCAATATGCAGATACTCAGGCAAGATTAACCCAGAAGACCTGATGATGTAGTTAGATGCTTGCATTTACTGATAATGAACACACTCAGGATTTAAGAATGTTAAAATCAGAAATCTATCATCAAAATAAATTCAGAAGATGATATCAGATATTGATGGTCACTAAACTAAAAATAAGTTCTAATAGACCAGACTTATTTGTCTATTAGAAAAAGAAGGAACTAATCTTAACTGAAATAAGGATTACATGCCAAGACAAATTACAGACTTTGGAAACAGAGAAAACGATGAAGTATGATATTAGCACAAATGAGCCGGGCCTTATTTATAAGCACAATGTCAAAATAATTCCCAGTGTTATGACGGGATAGTGACAAAGTATCTCTGAAAACATATCTCCTGCCTTGAATTCCTCCACATGTTGAGGCTCACAATCAGTCTCTGGCTCTTAGAAAGTCCCAGGAGATCATATACTTTGGTAAGCTATGGGGCATGGAGGGTACATTGTATAAAGAAGAAGAAACACAAGATACCACAGAACAACTATGATAGAGAATCTATGTACACTGGCAAAAACAGACAACCCTCAGAATAACTGAAACATATAATTTATAATCTTGATTTCTTATCATTGTTATTCACAAAAAATTTTAAATATATGTGATGGCAATAACATGAAATAAAAAAACAATGTTTATTAAAAAAATTCAGTGAGATCCTTGCATTTTGTGTGTCTTCACTAATTTAAAAATCATTAATTCTAAGTCTGTTAAAATGAGTCTCAGATTTCCTTTGTTTTCTATTTGCATGTGGCAGCTAAATATGCCAACTGATGCTGGTATGTTATATTGGTGACTCAATTATAATGAGTAAGCATTGCTTTGTTGATGTGATTTTCTGAAATGGCAAACTGCACTCAGAAAACAGAGGGTAATATTCCCGTGATATAAACAGTATCACATGCCTGGAAATTTGAGTTTATAAATGTAAGGAAGAAATTTTGCTGTGATGTATAAAATTATTTTCCAGTCTCTCAAATAATTGTTAACCATTTTCCCCTACACAAATATTAATTTCAAATTCCAAAAATTTGAAAGTCATATACCATAACTCTCTATTGTTTAAAACTGACATATGCATAGAGGGACAGCTACCATTTCTGTCTACTCACACCCTATAAAAACCAACATCATCCTCCACTTGCTATGAAAAATTAAAACAATCATATCATTTAAAAATTGTGCCTGTAAAGAACTACTCGTTTAAGTGATGGAGCTCAATGTAAGGGAGATTCCTACCATAAGACATACTCAAGAATATGCTAGAACCTCTGCACAAAAATGGTAGGCAGAATTCAAGCACTGGGTTAATGGCTGGATTTGATCAAGGTTGAAAAATCAAATGCTTACAGACACAAAGCAGGTATGAGAAACGTGTAAACTGGGCCAAGAGAAAGATAATAGAAACAACGTGGTCTGTGTGAACTGTTGTCCCAGCACCATTTGTTGAACGAATATTCTTTCCTTATTGAATTGTCTTGGCATTCTGGCAAAAATTAGTTGGTTACCAATACAAGGGCTTATTTCTGGACTATCAATTCTATTCCATTGATCTATATGTGTCAGTACCACACAGCACTGATTACTATAGCTTCGTAATACTTTTGAAATCTATAAATGTGAATCCTTCAACTTTATTCTCCTTTATCAAGATTTGTTTTGGGTGGGCTTTTTTTGGCTTATTCTAGATCCCTTGAATTTCCAAATGAATTTTAGAAGCAGCCTGTCAATTTCTGCAATAATCCCAGATAGATTTTGGCAGGGACTACACTGAATTTGTAGATCAATTCCAGGGATATTGCTATTATAATATTGTCTTTTGATCCATGAATATGGGATGTCTTTCCATTAATTTAGGTATTCTTAAATTTCTTTCAAGTATGTTTTATAGTTTTCAGAGTGCAGCTTTTGTACTTCTTTTAAGTTTATTCCTATTTTCTTTTCTTTTTTTTTGTTGTTGTTTTTGTTTGTTTTTAATTTATTTATTTTTAATTGAAGGATAATTGCTTTACAATATTGTGTTGGTTTCTGCCATACATCAACATGAACCATAGGCTGAGTTTTATAAGCTCTGCTGCTGCTGCTGCTGCTGCTAAGTCGCTTCAGTCATGTCCGATTCTGTGCGACCCCATAGACGGCAGCCCACTAGGCTCCTCTGTCCCTGGGACTCTCCAGGCAAGAACACTGGAGTGGGTTGCCATTTCCTTCTCGGCCTCCTATTCTAAAGGAACACAAGGGGTGGTTGCTAGAATTATTATTATTCCCTTAGTCTACTGTGACTTTCCATACCTGGAGTTTCTCCCAGAAAACGTTTCTGTCCTCCACTGTAGACTGCGAGAAACCGTTTGCTTTGGACCGGAAGGTCTGTTGTTAAAGCTGGAGACCACCACACACCCTCGAGTACAGACTCTGGCTTCCCTTCTCCTTTCTCACCTGCAGCAAGGAGAAACTGCCCTGTCAGTGGCTGCCCGCAGCAACCACAGCAGTCTGGTGGACACGATCATAAAAGCTGATCACTTCTACAGATGGGAGAAGGTGCTGAGACCCCGTGCTTGGTCTCTCTGTGTTGGAAAGGGAGTAGCCCTGGCTTCAGGTGGAGCACCATTTGTTGAATGAATATTCTTTCCTGACCAATTCAGGAACCCCTTGGTTTCCAAGGGAATGATAATTGCTGCCTTACCTAATGCTAGGGTTCTTTGGGATTATAAAGAGATGGGTGAGCACCCAGACCACCTGAAATAAGGCTGACTGAGGTCCATACCAGTGTGGAGATACTGGTAGACACTGCTTTAGCTCCTCATTGATGGATGAATGCATACACGCATGAATAAAGAAATGACAGTTTGGTTCCAGCTCCCTGTCAGCTGTAGGTGATGGGAACTGTGGGTTGGGGTGTTCTATTCAAGCAACTTTCTGAGCCCAGAGGTCAAGTGTGCTGGGACTGATTAGGGATATCTGCTCTGGAGTTGGGAAAGAGTAGTATCAAATGTAAGGTCAGGCATTTGCAGTTCCAGCATCAACAAACAGGGGTGGGTGGAGTTTTTTGTTTACCTTTGGTGGTTGTTTTTATATACAGAAAACAAAAGTTTGCATTTATTTCAGTTTTGAAATTAATACTATTTTTTTTACAAAATTTAAATCTTAGTTTTCCTTAAACTTTTAAATTTATTTTTACATTCTTATTATTGTATTTATACAACTAGTAAATCTTAAAAGTCACTTTTGAGAAAGGCGTTTTTTTAAATGGCTGCATCACACAGCATGTGGGATCTAGCTCCCTGACCAGGGATCAAGCCCACACTCCTTGCATTGGAAGTATGGGGTCTTAACTACTGGACAGCTAGGGAAGTCCCTCAAGGAAGCCTTTTGTTTAAAGTTCGGTCCTGTGTTTAAACTTAATTAAACTACCTTAAACGTATTAAACTGAATTAATACATTTAATATAATAGGTTCTCTTTTTAAGCACTTCAAATGCTTCCTAAATTCTTAAATTATTTCATTAAAACCAGTAAATTAAACCTATAAAGTGAATCTTAAACGTCGTAGACATTCTGATATTGTATCTTTGCTGTTGTTTAGTCAATAAGTCATGTCCTCTTTTTTGTGACCCCATGGACTGTGGTCTGCCAGGCTCCTCTGTCCATGGGATTTCCCAGGCAAGAATACTGGAGTGGGTTGCCATTTCCTTCTCCATATTCCTATTTTATTGTTTATAATCTGGATGTTTTTTATGTCATCTTCTTACCTAATTGCCCCGGTAAGGTCTGCTTAGTTCTCAAAATTTATCTATTCTGTATTCCGTTTCTCTTTTTTGCAGTATTTACTAACTCGGTTTGATCAAACCAATCCCCTAACTCTCTTTTAGTACTTTGCATCTTCTGTTATCTTTAGAGTCTTTCATAATTTACTCGTTCAAAGAAAACATCCCTGATTAATATGACCCTACTATCCAGAGATTATTTTTTTAATCCACACTACTCTGACACACTCATGGTCATAGTCTGGATTACCATTTATCCTAATATTGCTTGTGATTTGGGACACTTTATTATTCAAATTAAATTGTAAGCTTTGTTGAATACGGTCAATATTTTCAACTTTAAAGTTTTCAAAAAATCCTAATGGAATCTTATGTGTAAATAAATGGTTCAAAAAATGCTTTCCATTTGCTTTCATCCTTTCACAGAGAAGTAATTCAGTGAAATGAAAGGAGTACTACATGGTCCTGAATCCTGGCTTTGCCACCTAAATTCTGTATGTTAAGTGATTAATAATTTATATCTGAGTCTCAGCTTTTCCATCTGTAAAATGAGAGTAAAAATATCCAACATTAATAATAAAGATCAGAAATAGGCAAGTAAAACATACAGCCCATGGCAGGCATTGATACATGGCATGTGCTTTCATTATTGTAAGAGCAATGTGGCAATTAAAAAACTAGGCTTAGAGTTTTTAATTTAGAAATAAATAAAAAGGGAGAATGGAAGCAATTTAAATAGTTAAAAATGTTATTTCAGATTCTTATTGTTTTTATTACATGTTCGTATCTGAGTCCTCATCAGTGCCATCTTTTCCTTGGAACTCTCATCATTTATTTCAAGGGGAATATATAGCAACAAACAGGAAGTGCAACACACAGGCGTGCACACACAAACACACATACGTGCCCAATATTATTCCTTATTTTATACAAATTTCTGGCATCTCACACTATAAAACAGAGGAATAACGTCAAGATGCAATTTACTGAAAGTCAGTATTTATAATTAAATAATACATATTTCCATACATAGCTTTGAAAGGGGTCTACTCTAAGTCATTGTTTCAGTTTCAAATTAAGTGGGAAACCTTGGAAACTACTTTCATTGTTACTGGGTTCATATTTTGTACCAGTTAATCAGAAAAAAAGTAATGCAAAATGTTATATGCTGATTTTTGCTTCTCCACAAACTCCTGAAATAATTCTCTTTGTAAAACTTTATTTTACAACTTCTTGAACTTTATTAAAGTGAAAATTGCTTTATTACATCATCTTTAATGAAAAAATACTTAAATAAATATATTCTAAATAGAGCAAGTCAGCAGATATATCAGAGTAAATTAAAAAGTTGCACATTCCTGGGCTTCCCCAGTGACAGTTATATTTTTGGATTTGCCCTCTATGGGTGACTGAATAATTTTTCAGTCTTTATAGAGAATTTTTTTTTAAGCCTAAAAGGTTATTTCATAAGTACTGAGGAAATTATGTGTATCATCAAAGTCTAGCCAGGAAACAGAAACCACCTGAGTAGTTAAAGAGACTTTAATGCAGAAAATTGATTCTGTGGGTGATGAAAGAGCTGAGATACTAAACAAGGGACACTGGGGCAATCCAAAGATTAACAACAGCAGGAAGCCACCCTCGCCCACAACTGATGGGATAAAAGGCAAAGGCAGTGTTCCCAGCACTAGTGGAAGCTGGAACTATCGTTTGGCCCACCTGCCAAGAGTTGGATTAATGAAGCTGCTGGCAGGGAAGGAAGAAGAGAGATACGGTGGCTTATTCCTCCCCACCACCTCCTCCACAATCCAGTCTGAAGACAGCAAAGCATGGGAACCAGTGTTACCTCTTAATATAGAGCAGACCAGGGGAAGAGCAAGGAAAGGATATGAAAGCAAACAGAGCCAGGATATACACATCATAAAATTACCTACTTGTTGGAGGTGGTGAAAGGGAGCGAATGGAATAGGATTGCAGTTAAGAAAGGAGCACGGCCGAAGTGTATTCATTTACATTTTGGTAGAGGATAGAAAATGGACCCTGAAGTTTTTATTTTTTTACAAGACAATAATCAATGTGTTTGGGTTTCCCTGGTAGCTCAGCTGGTAAAGAATCCACCTACAATACAGGAGACCCCAGTTTGATTCCTGGGTTGAGAAGATCCCTGGAGAAGGGATAGGTTACCCACTCCAATATTCTTGGGTTTCCCTGGTGGGTCAGACAGTAAAGAGTCTGCCTGAAATGCAGGAGACCTGGGTTCCATCCCTGGGTTGGGAAGATCCCCTGGAGGAGGGCATGGCTAACTACTCCAGTAATTCTTGCCTGGAGAACCCCCATGGACAGAGGAGCCTGGCAGGCTACAGTCCATGGGGTCAGGAAGAGTCGGACATGACTGAGCGACTAACCACAGCACAAAAATCAATGTGTTTGGGACTGAGATAAGCTAATCTGCCTCTTGATTTTGCATTACACACTAGGCTTATCAATGCCAGTATAATCTCACTTCTGGGTGGACACCTAGGAGCAGGGGCCACATTACCCTGTCTCGCCACAAACTTTTGGTATCTCAGTATGGCATTACAATATTCTAGTGATTTGCATACGCACACATTTTAATTGACAGAAATATGATAGAATATGAAATGGCTACAGGAATCAGCTCTGTAAATTAATTGTGAAACATAAGTTGTGATCCTAATGTTCTGTGAGAATGTAAAATTCATCAAGACAATTTTAATATAATGAAAACTTTTATGGCTCAGGGGAAGAATTATCACAAAAATGAGGCTGTACTTTGTTTCCCAAGTTATATTAGATCACACATCCCAGCTACTGCTGGATTTGCTGAAGCCAACAGAAATGGGTTGGCAGGAGAGGAGAGAGTGTGAAGATTTTAGACCATGGCTGGGAGCAGAGAAGGGCCCATTAGGACCTCCAGCTGGTTCCTATTCACTGAAGTTAGGGACTGACTCCTGTCTAGTGTGCAAAACCATTAAGGGGATATTATTACCCTTCATCTGATCTTGACAAGAGAATTTTTTTGTAATTAAAAAAAAAAAGACAAACTGATTAAGCTGCATCTGGGTTAACTTTCCTAAATAACAAATTGGCAGACAGCCTGGAAACAATGTAAATTCTGCTTCATTAAAATTATAATCACAGTTGATTTTTTTTTCTTCTACCTAACTGGCTACATAAAAATAAAATTTTGATGATTGTATGGCTCAAATAGAAAGGCAACACACAGTACATTTGCACAGAAATTCCCAAAGATAGGACTGGAGGTAACCACATAGAAAAAATGGGTAATCTGGAGAGAGAGCTACATCTTTTTGGATGTAGGGCTATCTCCAGAACACCCTCATATTCACAAAAATGTTCTATTAAAAGGTCAAGAAAGCCCCGATTTGAGTTCCCTGAGTCATACAGCTCTGTAACAACCTAGAGGGATAGGATGGAGAGAGAGGTAGGACGGAGGGAGGGAGGGGATATATGTATACCTATGGCTGATTCATGCTGATGTTTGGCAGAAACCAACACAGTTCTATAAAGCCTTCAATTAAGAAATAAATAATTCTTTTTAATTATGAAAAAATCTCAAAACAACAAAAAATATTTGTTTAAATATAGGTTTTGGATTTCTAAATGTTTTTCTAATTTGAAAATATTTCCAAATAAATTGAAAAATAAAATAAACAGAATTCAAAAAAACAGACAAGTACAAAAAAGGTCAAGGAAGGAGGCTTGCAGAGACCCCTTTAATTTGGAAGCACAAATAAGGGAGTTTATCTGCATATTAAATAATCATAGAAACATTTTATAATATAGCCAAAAACTGGTACATAATAGTTTATTTGACTAAACATTTTTCTGCTCCAAATGAACAAGAAAAACAACAATAAAATATTTTCTCAATCAACTCTGAAAAATGCCAAAGAAGTAAGATCATGATGTGTCTGTTTGGCATCAAATATGTTTTGACTTGTTGTTTAGAAAGGACCTAAAGGTTAAAGAAAAGGAAAGAAAAGCAAAATTTGACTTTGTTTCAAGTTATTACCCTACAGCAGTTTGGGACCATGCAAGGCAGAAAAGTTGGGGAAAAAGAGCTCTTAAGAGAAAAGTAAGATGAGTTCATTTTACATATGAAATGGAAGATGTCCAAAACATACTTAGAGATATAAGACTGGCTCTTTCACAAGGCTGAGCAACTCACACTTTCACTTGCTTTGGGGGCTTCCCTGAGAGCTCAGATGGTAAAGAATCTGCCTGCAATGCCGGAGACCAGGAATCAGTCCCTGGGTGGGGAAGATCCCTTGGAGAAGGGCATGGCAACACACTCTAGCATTCTTGCCTGGAGAATCCCATGGACAGAGGAGCCTGGCAAGATATAGTCCATGGGGTCACAAAGAGTCGGACACGACTGAGCGACTAACACTTTTCACAAGGCATCTCAGGAAAAACAGTTACTTCAGGATACTAGCTGCCAGAAACTCACTAAAATAGACCGTGAACAAAAAAAAGCCACACCTTTGTTTAGAAGCCTGGCTCAAATGGTAAAGAATCTGTCTGCAATTTGGGAGACCTGGGTTCCATCCCTGGGTTGGGAAGATCCCTGGAGGAAGGCATGGCAACCCACTCCAGTATTCTTGCCTGGAGAATCCCATGGACAGAGGAGCCTGCAGGCTGCAGTCCACGGGGTCGCAAAGAGTCAGACACGGCTGGCTGACTAAGCACACAACACAGCATACATGTGGACACAGATGCTGTGAATGAAAAGTGGAGGAATTACATGGTTTCAATCAGTGGTGGGAATGACAAAAGGGCTTCTGTATGTCCCGGGCTGCCTTAATCCATGTCATGTTCATCTGCTACTGAGTAGGGAGTTTTCCCATGATAGATGGAGGAGAATAGGAAAAGGAAGGTACACATCTGTTCAGGGTGTGTTGTGGATGGTAAACCTGTTTTTCAATGGTTCAACTTGGTTACTTTTTAAAACAGAGAGAAGGAAATTCCTTGAATGATTGATACTGCTGCACCTCATTGCTGCACCTCACCGACATTTAGCTCAAAAAAGCTAAAAGCATCTGCAAAGTTTTCAAGAATTTGAAAACTTTGAGAAAGGCATTGCACAAAGAAAGAAACCCAGAAGCAGAGTGCCCAAATTCTATGTCCTGTTACTCCATGGATTCTATAACACAAAACATCAAGGATTGCTCTGAAGAAATAGCTTACTAAAAAAAAAAAAAAAAAAAAAGGCAGAGGTTGAAGAATGTGCTAAACTTTCAGTCTAGTGAATGGGAGACCAACGAGGAATGCCAGGAACAATTCCAAGAGACAGAGGCTACTCTCTCTAAGAGCTTCTATGCTAGTCTGAGTCCAGTCAAAAATAAGGTTTTCTGAGAATAACAAATAAGATCCTATACTTTAAAACAAAGAAAGAAAATACAGTATCAAAGCTTGGATAAAATTCAGGAGTGAAAATGTAAATTCTTTGTGAACACCAATACTATAAATAAAGTTAGAAAAGAAACAATGGGCAAAAAGGTTTGCAACACATATAAGAAACAGAAGGTTGGCTTTCAGTAAATTTCAACCAATTAATAAGAAAAATGGCAAAAACTGTGAACAAGAATTTCACAGAAGAGGAAACAAAAATGATCAATAAACATATGGAAAGATGCTCAGTCCATTAATGGCAAAAAAAATGGGTGTTAAAAACACTTGATATACCATTTTTTCCCCTTTGTGTTAGCAACAAAATTTTTTTCATTTGATGTAGTCAAAGTATTATGTAAACAAGGTCAAATGGCCACGCATCTCAAATGCCAGGCTTGCTTAGGCAGCATTTCCTGGGAAATAGGGAAGGGACAGGAACAGGGGCCCTGGCGCACCTCACAACAGTCTGCTGCTGCTGCTGCTAAGTTGCTTCAGTCGTATCGAACTCTGCAACCCCATAGACAGCAGCCCACCAGGCTCCACCGTCCCTGGGATTCTCCAGGCAAGAACACTGGAGTGGGTCGCCATTTCCTTCTCCAGTGCATGAAATGAAAAGTGAAAGGGAAGTCGCTCAGTCATGTCTGACTCTTCGCGATCCCATGGACTGCAGCCCACTAGGCTCCTCCGTCCATGGGACTTTCCAGGCAAGAGTACTGGAGTGGGTTGCCCCATCTTCTCTGGATGCTTTTATGTAGCAGGACTGAAAGGGGCCAATCCCTTCACTGAGAGGATTAAAAACCAAGATTAGATAGCAGTGTAATAAGCAGGACCTTTGTTATGGATCTAAGTTGCCAGGTTGGTGTTCACAGTTGGAAAGAATGCCAGTCCCTTTCTTAGGAGTCAAGTAGGTGCATATTGTGGCTACTTAGCAAAGAATCTGCCCCTGTGCCTTCATAGTTGTGGAAGCGGTGGCCCCTTGCCTGGCATAATGGAGTGAGGAACTGGGGTCTGAGCCTTGAGACTGCCAAGTATTGGTGGCCTTAAATATGGGTCACCAGCAGTTTCCGTGGAGCTTTGCAGCAGTCCAGCTCTCTTTGGTAAGCCAACCTATAGGAGATCGGTTGTGGACAATTTAACTCTTCCTTACTTTTCACAAGGGTTTAGGGGAAATGGTGGTTTTCACATAACGCGAAGAGAGATTTTACAGCTGTTTTGATGGGAAGTGGGTGTGCAATCGACCTAGTTCCTATTTTCTGACAATACTCCAAGGAGATTACAAGACCCCAAGGAGAAACGGATACAAGTTTCCAGTTTCTGCAAAAACCCCTATGTCTAAAATATAATCAAAAAAGCTGCAGAATTACCCAGACCTGAATGGAATGTATGGCTTGGACAACGGACATTTTAGTACCAACCAATATGCAAGGGATATCCAGAACCCCTTGAAACTTGTTTATAATATTGAACCCCTGGTGCAGCCTTTCAGAGAAAGAGCTTCAGGAACAATCAATGAGTTGCCCAGCAGCACAATGGGAAGAGGAATAGTTAGACATTGAGTTAACCTAAAGAAAGTAAAGAATTGCTATGTTTCTCACAAAAACATTTAATTTACAAAGTTCTAGTCCAGGAAAGTTTTATTTTACTTTATCTTTTAACATATCATATCATATTTAGGGGGAATAAATATTGTTTTAAAAGTTCTGTAATTCCCTAATGTTTCATAGTGGTTGTGAGTATTTGAGATAAAACCAACCAGGTTTCAAATTACTTCATGATAAGTGCTTGAGGTATGATTTTTAATCTTTTAAGCTGTACCTTCTACAAGTGTAAAATAAGGATTGTTATTAATCATTAAAATTAATGAGACAATGTTTATAAAGCACTTAGCATAGTGATCTCAATCAGTGGTACTTTAAGGATAATATTCACATTATAGAAAACTGAGAAAATAAAACAGAGAAAAAGATCACCCATACAACGATCATCCTAACACAAGTACCATCATTTTGGATACTTTCCTTTTTGAGGTAGATTTTTAACTTTAGTGATGATTTTGTTATAGTTGTCATGCAAGTCTCATAAGGCAGAACATTAGCACCTTTCATACTTAATGATAAAAAAAGTTACTAAATTTTTGGGAATTGCCTAGTGGTCCAGTGGTTGGGACTCCCCGCTGTCACTGCCTAGAGCTGAGGTTCAGTCCCTGGATGGGGAACTAGGATTACCACAAGCTGTGCAGTGTGACAACAATAACAACAACAACAGAAGTTACGGAATTTTAAAATTAGTTGTTTTTTTTTCATATTTGATCTGGTAATAAAATGCAAGAAGCTTTCAAGTAGGCAGGACTGTTCTTTTTTTCATTAATTTTTATTTTTACTTTATTTTACTTTACAATACTGTCTTGGTTTTGCCATACATTGACATGAATCCACCACGGATGTACATTAAAACAGTTTTTATATTGCTTTTACAAAAAAATTTTTAAGTTGCCTATATCATTTCAAAATATTTCAGAAGTATGATTGCTGTTGTTTAATCACTAAGTTGTGTTAGACTCTTTTGCAGTCTTATGGACTGCAGCCCACCAGGCTCCTCTGTCCGTAGAATTTTCCAAGCAAGAATACTGGAGTGGGTTGCATCTCTTTCTCTAGGAGATCTTCCCAACTCAGGGATCTAACCCACGTCTCCTGCACTGGGAGGTGGATTCTTTACCAATGAGCCACTAGGCAGAAGTCTGATTAGGCAGCCTCAAATGTGTAAAGAATATTCCCTAAATCATTTTTAAGCACTCCACTTTCAAAATTTTCTTTATTGTTCCTAATACATGTAAATAAAGATACTTTTTAAAAGTAATATTGTACATGAAGAATCCAATTGCTTTATACATTTGAAAGGGCAGTTCCTCTTTTTCTGTCTCTGTAAAAACAAAATGGCAATATGAATGTGGAATTGTGAGTTACTTAAGATTATTGAAATGTGTTTATTTCCCAAGGACTTCCTCATATTCTTTTCAATACCAGTGAAATTACTGCTTTAGCAAAAGGCATATCACTGCTTGCCATTATGCTCATTTTGACCTTCTTAGGTAGTGTTCATTTCCTTCCTGTCATGAGTTAAGAGATGACTCAAAAGCAGCTTAGGTAACCTATCCTCTGGCTGAGTACTCTTAGAATTTCTGTGATGTGGACAAGAGGAAGCCAGTTTTAAAACACTTAACTGAATCTGGGGGAGTCAGGGCAATATCAAGAAGACGTTTTAGGCCTCAGATGGGAATCCAGGCTTGCTGATGCCCCATCTCTTATCACTTTCCCGCATCCTCCCACATACACCCTGACTAAATCTTTCAGCAAAGAGAGGCCAGGCCTCCTCCTTCGTTCTCTGGTTTAATAACTTTGCATCTCAGCAAGATTCATTTCCGTATGTTGGTGAGTCTCAATAATATCACAGACAAAACCAACATATACAATCATCCTCTATCCATGAGTTACTCCTCTTCAATCTTCATTTGTTAATATGTTTGACTCTTTTACTAATAATTGGCAGCTTTAACAACAGATTCTTGGGGGAAAATACAAATTAAATTTTGGTTTTAGCTTTCATCATTGAATCCTGATTGAATAAAAATTCTGTTTTATGTACTTAGAAAGAGCACTACTAGAATTTCATTTTGCAGAATATATCCAAGTAATAGCTTGAGTGCATAAAAACTGACTCATTTCATAAATATCAGAAAAACAAAAAGACACAGAGAAAAAAATTAAATCAGTAAGTAGAAGTTGTTTTCAAGTGATATATATATATAATAAACAATAACTACTCACAATTTGAAAAATAGTATCAGAAACTAAAAGTAAGCAACTCATCTACAGAATATTTCTTTATTTAAGATAAGGCATTTAACAAGCTTCCACTGTTTTCACCTACCCCCCCACCCCCACCCTCCATCATTTGTTAACATAATGTGAATGTTCAGTTTCAACTATTGAAAGTAAAACACTATTTTGAACATTTGTTTTTTTCTCTTCAGAATCATTTTGAAATTTGTGTTGTGCACTATAATTATAGCTACAATAATTTTATTGACCTCTGTTTAGCTGAAGAGAAATGTTTAACTGAAAATGATGCTAGTTTCACTTAAACAGTAGCGTTGCTACCCTATGACTACTTCATTTTTCAATTCTTAGTTCTTCTTTTCTCAGTTTTCATGTTCAGGCATACCCTGTTTTATTAGGCTTCATAGATACAATGTTTTCACAAATTCAAGCAACCCTATGTAGAATAAGTCTCTAGGCACTATTTTCCAACATCATTTTCTCATTTTGTGACCCTGTGCCACATTTTTATAATTCTGGCAATATTTCACATTTTCATTATTGTATATTTATTGTGGTGATCTGTGGTCAGTGATCTTTGATATTTACTACTGCAATTGCTTTGGGGAACCACAAACTTTGCTCATATGAGACAGACAGTGAGCTTAACTGATGCATGTTGTTTGTGTTTGGACTGCCTACTCATCGGCCATTTTCCAGTCTCTTTTCCTCTGCTCTTGCCTCTCTATTCCCTGAGACACAACAATATTGACATTAGGTCAGTAAATAATCCTGCAATGTCCTCCTAAGTGTTCAAGTGACAGGGAGAGGGGCAAGTCTCTCATTTTAAATCAAAAGCTGGAAATGACTAAGCTTGGTGAGGGAGGCACGAATACCAGGATAGGCCAAAAGCTAGGTCTCCAGTGCTAAACAGTTAGCCAAGTTGTGAATGCAAAAGAGAAGTTCTTGAAAGAAATTAAAAGTGCTATTCCAGTGAACACACAAATGTAAGAAAGACTGCTGATACGGAGAAAGTTGTAGTGGTCCGAACAGAAGATCAAATCAGCCACAATATCCCCTTAAGTCAAAGCCTAAGCTACAGCAAGGCTCTGACTCTCTTCAGTCCTGGGAAGGCTGAGAGAGGTGAGGAAGCTGCAGAAGAAAAGTCTGAATGAAGATAGCAGCAACTGGTTCACAAGTTTTAAAGAAAGAAGCCATCTCCATGACACAGAAAGGCAAAGTAAAGCAACAAGTGCTGATGTAGAAACTGCAGCAAGTCGTTCAGAAGATCTAGCTAAGATAATGTATCGATAAAGGTAGCTACGCTAAACAATAGATTTTCAGTGATATGAGACAGCCTTATATTGGAAGAAGATGCCATCTAGGACTTTCCTAGTTAGAGGAGAAATCAATGCCTGGCTTCAAACTTCAAAAGACTAGCTGACTCTCTTGCTAGGGGCTAATGCAGCTGGTGACTTTAAGTTGAAGCCAATATTCATTTCCATTCTGAAAATCTTAGGGTCCTTAACAATTATGCCAAATATACTCTGCTTATGCCCTCTAAATGGAACAACGAAGCCTGGATGACAGCACATCTGTTTACAACATAGTTTACTGAATATTTTAAGCCCACTGGTGAGACCTACAGCTCAGACAAAAGATTCCTTTCAAAATGCTACTGCTCATTGACAATTCACCTGGTCATACAAGAGCTCTGATGGAGATATATCATAAGATTCATGTTGTTTTGATGCCTGCTAACATGATATCTATTCTTCAGCCCATTCATCAAGGAATAATTTCAATTTCAAGACTTATTATTTAAGAAATATATTTTTAAGGCTATTAGCTGTCATAGTGATTCCTCAATGAATCTGGGTGATGTAAATTAGAAAACTTCTCTAAAATTTCACAATTTTAGATACCATTAACAACATTCACGATTCATGGGAAGAGGTCAAAATATCAGCGTTTAAAAGAATTTGAAAGAAGTTGACTCTAGCCTGCATAGATGACTTTGAGGAGTTCAGTGGAGGAAGTCACTGCAAATGTGGGGGAAATAGCAAGAAAACCAGAATTTGAAGTGGAGTTGAAGAAGTGAATTGCTAAAATTTTGTTATAAAACTTTAAGGGAAAAGGAGTTCCTTCTTACAGATGAACAGAGTAATTTCACGAGATGGAATCTACTCTTGGTGAAGATGCTGTGAAGACTGTTGAAACGACAGCAAAAGCTATAGAATATTACATAAACTTAGTTGATAAAACAGTAGCAGAGTTTGATGGGACTGACTCCAATTTCAAAAGAAGTTCTTCTGTGGGTAAAATGCTATCAAATAGCATTGCATGCTACAGAGAAATCATTCATAAAAGAGTCAGTTGATGAGGCACACTTCACCACCATCTTATTTGAAGAAATTGCCACAGTCACCCTAATCTTCAGCAACAATCACCCTTATCTATCATCACCCATCAACATCAAGGCAAGACCCACCACTAGCAAAAAGATTACATCTTGCTGAAGGCTTCACATGATGGTTAACAGGTTTTTTTTAAGCAATAAAGAAGCTCTGACTTAAGATATGAACATTGTTTTAGACATATTGCACACTTATTAGACTATAGTCTATAACTTTTATATGCAATTGGGAACCAAAAAATTCATGTGACATTCACACTGTTGTGATATTCACTTTATTGTGGTGGTCTGGAACTGAACCCACCAGATCTCTGAGGCACACCTTTGGAAAGTTTTTTTAGTAAGATTATATGAATTAGTAGATTTTCTTTCATGTATCTCTGGTATACATCTTAATTTTGTGCACAGGAGGATAGTACACATAGTCAGTGGTGTTACACTGCACAGGTATCTTATTGTAATTAAAAGCCCTTGGAAGATGCCAATGATATACAGGTTACATGAATTGCAGGAAAAAGTAAAGCTAAATACACTTATACTCAATTAACTTGGCAGTTATTTAAAAGACTAATTTGTGTAGGACTTTCTAGGATTTTGAGAGATAATAGCTGAATGAACAAGTACATAACAAATGTGTGAAAAATGAATTAGAAAATAGATTAGAAGGAGAACCAGTTATGTGATGATCCCTAAATGCTTATGCAAAAAATGGAAATGTAGACCTTGATCCATTTCTAATAAGTCTTTATAAAATCTTTGATTCAAAACATAATTTATTCTATCAAAAACTTAGGAATGAACAGAAATATAGTTACAGATGTAGAAAACAAACTTACAGTTACCAAGGGAGGAAGTGGGGAGGCCAGGAGGGATAAACTGGGAGATTGGGATTGACATATACACACTACTATATATATAAAATAGATGACTAATAAGAACCTACTGTATAACACATGGAACTCTACTCAGTTTTCTGTAATGACCTATATGGGAACAGAATCTTAAAAAAAGTGGACATATGTGTATATATATATAAATATAAATATATATATATATAACTGATTCACTTTGCTGTACAGCAAAAACTGATATAATACTGTAAATCAACTATACTCCAATAAAAATTAATTAAAACAAAACAAAAAAACAAATACAAACTTAGGAGAAATATGAAATACACTGAATACTAAAGGGAGCAGATAGATTTAGCTGCCTCACATGACCATTGACCACATATATGGAGATTGTTTGTGTAGATTTTCTCAGTTATGTGAGTTGATCTGACTGTTAGCTAGGAACACATTATTATTTTAATATAATCAACTAAGGGCAAAATTTCCTTATGATGAGATTTTCTGCTGTCCTGAATTTCCTGGGAAATAAAAGTGATTGTGTCATCTTTCTAATTAAAAATGTCAGGGAATGCCCTGGTAGTCCAGTGGTTGTAACCCTGCACTTTCACTGTCAGGGAGGGTGGCTGGCTTTGATCCCACAAACTGTGTGGTGTGGCCAAAAAAAAAAAAAAAACTTCGAGAAGCCTTATCTAGTAATCCAAACAACACTGCCAGTACAGACAGTTCAGTCGGGTATTTTAGGCCTGAGAGTAGATTCCAGATCCAAATGATACAATTATTTAGTCAGCATATCTATACCAAACAGATTAATTACAATTTTCTTCTTTGTAAATATAATCATGGATAACAGGCATATAGAAAAATTAAGCTTTTAAATATAGATGAAGAAAAAGAATTGCTGAGAAGTCCATTTTTGCCCAACCATTTGAGTAAATAAATTTTCAGGAAGACAAAAGCATAATTATGATAACATCATGGATTCACAAATTGTTCTTTTTATGAAGAACTCAAAGATAATTAATAATGCAGACAACACTAAAGAAATAAAGATCTGTTCACATGAGGTGTTGTAATTGTAAATTTTGTTAAAATTGGAGGTTCTAATCTTTTGGGCAACAATGCTAAAGTTTTGCTTTTGTGCAACCCAAATAATTACTGTGTCTTAAAACACTTGATCACTTTATCCATTCCACGTGAGAGACTTATTATGCCTATTATAAGAAAAGGAAGGAGGAGAAGACAAAAAAAGTTGAAGAATATGCCCAACTATCAAAAAGGACTGAGAAGGTAGTATTTTCCTAGCATAAGGTACCAATGCTCAAATAAAGCTGGTATTTTGGAGTCAACCAAGGAATCAGTCAACAAATGTAGCTTGAATACCTTCTTTCTTTCCTAGAGGTGTAAAAGGATGCCATGTGGGCTCCTCCAGCTTTGGAAGAACTCCAGAGAAATATCTCACTGATGTTTCATGGCAGATAGGGGGCCAAATGCATCCTGGATAATACTCTTGTGGTGTGTTAAGAAGGTGTTAAAGAGCCAAAGAAAAGTCATTTTCAGATTTCTCTGAGCCAAATTTCTTTGGGAAAAAAAAAAAAAAAAAAAAACCTCACAAAAGATAAAAAGTCAAACCTGACAGATTCCAGATGAGGCTTAGAGTTTTAGTATATTCAACCTGTACCCACACCATTTCACATCTTAATAGAGATAAGCCTGTCCTATGTTAGCTCTCATTGTCTATAGGAAGCAACACATCTTCTGATAGAATGAATAGGAGGCTGGAAATGCATCTGAGAGAAAAAAAAAGTGAAGGGGCTCAACTCAGGAGCAAAGCCATTTGGCATAGATTGGGCTTCTGACACCACGATGGTGTACTGGAACTCATGAGGAGGTCTTGCAGGATTTTGAGTATGTGTAAGATTAAAGATTCTTAGAAAATTCCCCACTGAGAAAACAGAGGGTACATATCAAAGGTTTATTGGCACTGACCACAGATACACTCTGATATTGCAGCCCTTACACAGCTGCTTAAAATGAGAGAGGAGAAACATGGAGAAGAGAAACAGGAGACAAGCTTTTGGAAAGCACAAAAGCCTCCAAACAGTTCCAATCTTAGAGTGTTATGATGTTAAAATATGAGGCACATTATCAGGAGATGAAAGTTCAAAGAGGCCTTAGCTTCATGTTGGATAAACAGGAACATATGCCCAGGCTCAGAAATATTTCAAATGTGTTGTGAAACTTCACTCAGTTAGGAGAGAAATGTTAGAGTTCAACTGTGAAAAATTCAATTGCATATTTGAAAAAAGCAGGTGCTGGGAAAGACCACAAACTTTCCGAGTGTGTCAGCACCATACACCACAATAGCAAACAGAAGTGAAAATGTTATTAAGGCTTAGTAAGGTTCTCTGAACGTTACATCAAATGAGTCCAAGTAGTAGTTACATGTCATTGTGGAAATGTATTCGTCTGAGGAGAAAATAAATATCGAAAAGAAGGAAGTTGCAACACTGTGGATATCTCATCGTCAGCCTTTGTGGGTATTGTATAGAATCGAGGGAAATTTGTGTTGATGTCGCTACATAATAGAAATGAGAGATCTCTGTTAAGGGAGTTTAACTGAAAGGAAAAACCAATTTTACCCACAAAATCTAAGCCTAAAATTAGCTCACCAGAGAAGCCCTATTCCAAAGGAATTTTATTTGCTGATTTCTGAGTTGTGATGGCAAAGGAGAGGATGTACAGCTAATCAAAATTTTTTGGGGGGGACTTCCCTGGTGGTCCAGCAGCTAAGACTCTGTGCTTCCAGGGAAGGGGGTCTGGATTCGCTCCCTGGTTGGGGAACTAGATCCCGTGTGGTACAAACAGTTCACATGCCCCAACTCAACTAAGAGTTCACGTGCACACTGCAACTCCAAGATCCTGTGCTGCCGCAACTAAGACTCAGTACAGCCAAATAAATAAATAAATGTGTTTTAAAAGCACACAAAAAAACACAAGTCTTTTTTCTTAATCTCATTATGGAAGAGGTTTGTTAATGTAGTTACTCCATTACTCCCTTCTTCCACAGAAGAAGTGGATTCTGTCTCTGTCTCTTTAGTTCCCACAAAACCGAGAACAGTATTCCTTGAATAGTGAAGAAAAGCCAGATCATCTGGGCAACAACCCAGTACCAGCATGGGAAACAGAGGAAGAGTCCAGCAGCTTCAGGAACCCAAGGCAATGTCGATATTGGGGTGCAGAGCTGGCTTTGCTCCCAAGGTAAGCACTGTGACCTCTTCAAGTTCCCGTGCTCTTCTCCTCTGTCCTAGCCACACAAATTCATCCTGCCAGGCCTTGCCCTGCCCCACCCCAAACCCAACATACTAAACTCTCGGCTTTTACTTTTAAATCTTACAATTTGGAAATTGTCTTGAACAGCGTCCACAGGGAAATGGATGAGAATTATCACAACTGGAGCACTACTGATCAAAACTACTCCGCTTGCTCTGTGTCTTGCCCTGAAGTCTTGCAGTGCTTTCTGCAACTCTGCAAAAATAATCTATGTTACTATGCCACTGGATCAGGGGGTTAAACTCCCAAACCTGCATTGATATTGGTGATGTGAAAGAAGTTAGAGAGAAGAGAAAGTAGTCTGACAGAGTAGCAGTATTAAGGGGAAGCAGTTTACAATCACTCTTTTGAAATCTGCATTGTTCAATCAACAATGTGACCTTCTGCAATAAGGAAGAAAGTGGGAAACTCTGCTTTCCCACTAAATATTCTGGAGGAAAATATTTAAATACAGTAAAAATGCAAACATACACACACCCACACCATCATGATGCATGTCCATCTGCTAGAACTTATAACAAGTGATAAATGCTTATAACATGTCATTTTGTTTCAGATTTTTTTAAAATAGAGCATTTCATATAAACCTGAAATAGTATTTGTTGCTCTGTTCCACTCCTCCCTCCCTCCTTCTTCAGATGCTATCATATTTGATTTGCTTCTAGGTCATTTTATGCATACCTCTATGTATAAATAATATATGATATTGCCTTGCATGTTCTTTTAATTATTCACATATGCACTCATCTTGTACATATTCTTCAACTTGCTTTTTTGTCACTCAACAAAGTTTTATATGAGCTATGTGTAAGCAGTTTGTTCACTTTAATTGTTAGGTAGCATTTCATTATATAATTGACCATACCATGATTTTTCCCATTCCCCTATTAGATACTTCCCATTGTCTACTATAACACACAATACTGTATGAATATCCTTATATATATCTTATACATGTGCAAGGACTCTCCATGGATACTTACATTTTCAAGTAGAATTGCTGGGCTGTAGGATTCGAGAACTTTCATCTTTACTACATCATACCAATTGGTTCTCTAAAGGGTTATGTGAATTTACATTCCCACCAGCAATGTTTGATAGTCCCTCTTTCTCAACATGCTCACCAACACTGTGTATTTATATTTTTAGACCATTTGCCAATCTGATGGGTATAAACTAAAATCTCCCAATTTTAATTTGTTTCCTTAATGATTGCCAAGCTAGAAATTTTTTCCCAATTATTGGTCATTTAGGTTTCCTATTTAGTGAGTTGTCTTTTCATGTATTTTATCCAGTTTTCTTTTGAGAGGTTTCCCCTTTTTTCATACTCATTTGGAGATCTTCATATATTGTGAATACTAACATATCTCATATATGTTTATCTCCTCTTTATATGGTATATATTTTGGGGCTCCGAAATCACTGCAGATGGTGATTGCAGCCATGAAATTAAAAGAAACTTGCTCCTTGGAAGAAAAGTTATGAACAGCCTAGACAGCATATTAAAAAACAGAGACATTACTTTGCCAACAAAGGTCCATCTAGTCAAAGCTGTGGTTTTCCCAGTAGTTATGTATGGATGTGAGAGTTGGACTATAAAGAAAGCTGAGCGCTGAAGAACTGATGCTTTTGAACTGTGGTGTTGGAGAAGACTCTTGAGAGTCCCTTGGACTGCAAGGAGATCCAACCAGTCCATCCTAAAGGAAATCAGTCCTGAATATTCATTGGAAGGACTGATTATGAAGCTAAAAGTCCAATACTCTGGCCACCTGATGCGAAGAACTGACTCAGTGGAAAAGACCCTGATGCTGAGAAAGATTGAGGGCAGGAGGAGAAGGGGACGACAGAGGATAAGATAGTTGGATGGCATCACCAACTCGATGGACATGAGTTTGAGTAAACTCTGGGAGCTGGTGATGGACAGGGAAGCCTGGTGTGCTGCAGTCCATGGGGTCACAAAAAGTCGGACACAGCTGAGCGACTGAACTGAACTGAACTGATATGGTGTATGTTTTATAACTTTGTTGTGACTAGTCAGAGAGACATTTTTAATACTGACATATCAAGTTTTTTCTTAATGAATTATATTTTTCTATGTTTCACCTAAAATATACTATATTGAATTGCATATATAAGTATATATATGTAAAATATACAAAGATATATATGTAAAATATACAAAGAAAAATGTTTGCATGTATACACACACACAACTATTACCCACAAATTCACCTGTAGAAGTTTAACTCACAAACTTATTGGACGGGTCATTTTTATGAAAAAAAATCTGTGCTATTTGAGTGGATCTGCTCAGCAACTGGTTTTCACTTCAAACAGAGTGCCAACCATATGAGGATGGCAGTACAGCATCTGGCAGCAGAGAGGGCTAAGAGCAAGTCACAGCTCTGCCACTTACTGTGTTTGACTCTGACCTCTCCATGCCTCAGTTTCCTTACCTAAAACGTGGGTTTCACCATGATAACTGCCACATAGATGCTTCTGTCTTGACGTTCTCATGCATTAAAAAAGGTGAAAGTAAAGGCATTCTTCTAAGTCCTTTACAATTAACTCATTGGATTCTTACAACAACATAACAAAGGGGGCACTATTATTATCTCCATTTTACAGATGAGGAAACTGAGGAACAAGAAAGTGACTAACTTGATCAAGGCCCCATAGTTAACACACAGCAGAGGCAGGATTTAAACTTCCAGAACCCATGCTCTACAGCACTTCACTGTACTGCTTCCTAGTAACTTTTCCTTAAGTAAATGAAGAAATGAATGTAAAACACTTAGCCTACTGTTTCATCTATAGATATGCTCTAAAAACGGTCTTTATTTTCTATAAAGGCTACTCTAAATTTTTCACTTAAATCTAGACTTGAATATCTGCTTACAGGTGACCTTACAGTAGTGTGCCCAAATGTCTTCTGTGGGACACTAGAGCCATGGAATCCATGAGCTGTCTTTTAAGACTGTTGGGAACTGCCTGGCAGTACCGTGGTTAAGACTCCATGCTTCCACTGCAGGGGGCCATGGGTTTGACGTCTGGTCGGGGAACTAGGATGCTGCAAGTGAAGCAGTGTGGCCAAAAATAAATAAATAAAAGTTCTTAAAATTTTTTCATATGGGGCTTTTGCCTTCTCCTCCTCCTCCTTCAAAATACCTTTAAGGAACCTCACCTGCCTTAACTTTCAAGTTCAAGGTTAGGACCTTCTAACAGGTGCACTTTCATATTTTTCCTCCTGATCTACAAATAAAGCACCTAGTATAGAGCCTGAAATAGAGCATATGTTGAGTAAACGACATTTTATTATTCAAACTCTCTGGTGTCAGTGTGCAATAGGAAAATCACTTCCTCTTCATAGACTGACTTGCATTTCTGAAGCAGCATCAGTGGGAGGAGGATATAGGAACAGTGGGATGTTAAAGAAAGAAAGTTCATCTTCTTTCCAACAGAGAAAGAATTTCAGCTTCTTTCCCAAGGTAATATCTGTATTTATGTCAACGATCTCACCCACTTTTACTTCTTCTAGTATCTTAATTTCTCTTTCAAGTTTTCAAAATTTGTCCTCTTTCAATCTCTATAACTCTTATTTTACTGACTCTAAGACATCATCACTTGTAAAGAATAAAAAATGTTGCCATTAAACTAGGATAGAACACTTGATCACTCAGCTATATCACTCTTGAGCCTACACAGAAAGGAAGACATAAGCAAATAAGTTGAATAAAGTATTTCTAAAGCTTTGCAATCACAGGTTGATTCCTCCCATACTCAGGATTCTTGATGGTATTTTTCATACAACATTATACTCTGTTCTATCAAAAGTGTGATATACCAGTTCTTACCAATGCTCCACTGTTGTCCCTGAAACATTCTTCTAAATACAGGGTGCCTGGGTTTGACCGCTGATCAGGACACTAGATCCCATATGCTGCAACTAAGAGTACACATACGGCAACTAAAGATGCTGCACGCACCAGTGAAGATCTAAAATCCTCTGTGCCACAAATAAATCAAATAAACAATAAAAAACAGAGACCGGATGCAGCCAAATAAATAGAAACATAAAAATATATTGAGGCAATTACAAACCCTTATAAAATTTCAGTCTCTCTCTTCCCTTGCTTTGAAAATTGAGCAGGCAGAGCATTCCAACTTTTGCAGCCTCAAGATGATGGAGCTTCCATCAGCTAGGGTCCATAAATGAATATGTGGTACAGAGCCCTCCACTGACCCATTTGGGATATATAACATGAGCAAGAAATAAACTTTCTTAGTACTGAGATTTGGGGATTTTTATTACTGCAGCATAAATTGGCCAATCCTAATTAACATACGTTCTAAAAGATTCAGGACATATTAGATGAAATAAGTATCAAGGACATAATATAAGGCAATATAGTTTGTTTTTGTATATGGAATTACAGTATTTTATGTTTTTTTCATTATAATTTTATTTCTTCTGATTTTTAAAAATAAGCATACTAGAATTTCTATGCATAAAATTAAAATTTTCCACTTTGTAAAAACCTTTAGAACAAAACAAATTATACGCATTAAAAAAAATTCATGAATGAATACACAGAAAACACAAAAACATACCTAAATTTCACCAGCTCTTTCACAAGGTAATAGCTTTTTTTCCCCAATGGAATATAGAGCTGTACAGACAGACAAGGTTGCTCAGTCTATTTGGGGGCAGGGGAGGGGCAGTGGCAGGGTAAGTGAGTGCTTATATGCTACAACCCTGAGGCAAGTGAAAGAAGATTCTTGGTGGCAGTAGGAAAGCTGTGATACTATACAGTGTGGGATAGAACATTCAGAATAAATGTTCTCTCCTAAGTGAAGTAAGTCAGAAAGAGAAAGACAAATATCACATGGTAAAATTTATATGTGGAATCTAAAATACAACACGAATTAATGTATCTATGAAATAGAAATAGATGACAAAGGTTTGTCTAGTCAAAGCTATGGTTTTGCCAGTAGTCATGTATGGATGTGAGAGTTGGACTATAAAGAAAATTGAGTGCTAAAGAACTGATGCTTCTGAACTGTGGTTTTGGAGAAGACTCTTGAGAGTCCCTTGGACTGCAAGGAGATCCAACCAATCCATCCTAAAGGGAATCAGTCCTGGGTGTTCATTGGAATGACTGATGCTGAAGCTAAAAGTCCAACACTTTGGCCACCTGATGCGAAGAACTGACTCATTTGAAAAGACCTTGATGCTGGGAAAGATTGAAGGCAGGAATAGAAAGGGACGACAGAGGATGAGACAGTTGGAGGGCATTACCAACTCGATGAACATGAGTTTGAGTAAGCTCCGGGAGTTGGTGATGGACGGGGAAGCCTGGTGTGCTGCAGTCCATGGGGTCACAAAGAGTCAGACACAACCGAGCGACTGAACTGAACTGACTGACACAGACATACAGCACAGACTTTTGGTTCCCAAGGGGGAAGGGGGTTGGGGGAGGGATGAATTGGGAGTTTGGGATTAGCAGAGGTAAGCTATTATATACAGGATGGACAAACAGCAAGGTCCTTCTTTAAACAACAAGGTTCTTCTGTATAGCACAGGGAACTATATTCAATGTTCTGTTCTAAACCATAATGGAAAAGAATATGAAAAAGAAGATATATATGTATACGATTCAGTCACTCTGCTATACAGCAGAAATTAATGCAATGTAAATCAACTAGACTTCAATAAAAATTTTTATTGAACAAATACCCTCTCAATGGAAAATGCCTTGAATGTAAATAATGAAGCTGCAGATGAAGACTAGAATCTTAAATTATCCAAACAGCAGAGGTAGCTGCCTGAGCAAAGAATAGCCTGTATGTAAAGTTTCTGTGGCCCTCTTGGAATTCTCAGTTACTGTTCTTCAGGTTGCCCAGACACTGACCCCTTTTCCTTGGGCTTTTCTCAGCTTCTCTTTCTTTTCTACCTTGACTCTGGGCCTTCTATAACTTGTTCTCTTCCATTCCATTTTCTGCTGATTTAACTCTCAGGAACCATCATGGCCTCAGGATATTTTCCATTACTCAGAAATTTTTCCATTACTATGAAAGCAGTCAGAATGTGCTTTTATATGGTGGCAAACAGAATATGCACGGCCTTTCAAATGAAAGCAAAGTTGGAAGAGTTTCTTCCGGTTCCCTCATGGCAAAGAGTGAAGGTTGTAGAGAAGGATGGAAAACATGAATGTTTCCCATTTCGTGAAGGTTATTGCCCCAGAGGCAGAAGATTGTTTTCCCTGATATTAGTTAGCCCAGTGGGGTAAATGTTAGGGCTGGGAGCCTTCCTTTGTTGCAGTGCAAACATTGACTATTGTTTTCTATTCAATAGGGCAAATCCATAAGCAGGGAGCTCCCTAGTTTTCTGACACGACATCGATGTAAAGCTTTAAAGATACTCTTCTTAAAAGCAGAGAGAACTGAATAGGGGTTTGATTCTGTGCCATGGTGCTAATGAGGATCGGCCAAGGAGGTCTGTGACTGGCAGAACTGGTGTGTGCTTTAAGACACACAGTGGTGCCAAGAAACAATACCAAGTGTGAGAACAAGCAGACTGCGTCACGGTCCATGGCAGATTCTAAACGGTGCACTTCTGTCTCTATATACAGCGTGTCAGAAGTGTTATTTGTGCTGTCACGGGAACTTTTTAGATGGTCACCACCATAAGCGCCGCAACAGGAGTCTTTCTTTCTATTCGCTGCATCTGAATCCCAGAGCAAGAAGTAGTTTCCCCTGACACACTTGACTTGGGGTTTATTAGGCTGGGAGAATCTCTGGAGGGAAAAAAGAAGCACTGCTTTTTGATTCTATGCAAAGAAAAGTCGTTCTGGTTGACAAAGACTACATAGTGTTGTACTTTTTTGGATTTGGCTGTCAGAAATCTCCAAGTACGGTGTGAAAGATGTATAATATTTTTTCAGCAAGGCTTTTTTTTTTTTTAATGGGTATTATGTGGGTTTGAAAACAGAATGGGAGCACCCTTGTTAATAATCCTTCCGCGTCCCGATTGTGCAGCTGAGGTGCTGGAGGCGAGGGGCTGTCACATTTTCAAGTGTAAGGGGGAAGAAAAACACTTTAAAGGGGTCACATGTATTTCTCTTCTGTTATGTCTGCCTTAAAAATACATCTTTGGTTCATTTTGGGGAAATGCTCTTGTTTATGCAGATACATTATAAAATAAAGTCTTCCTTTGTAACATGAGACAAAATAATTCTCAGGAATGCCTCTCAGAATGCTTTTATGAAGGATCTCTTTTATTTATTTCTTTTCTTAGGTGTATTTTTTAAAAATCTCTGGGAAAAGTAAATTTACTTGATCTCAAGAACACATGATGACAGAAATCTCAGTATGACCTGATGTGGACAAAATTCACTTTATATGAGCTTTAAACACATGCACATTCATTATATGGCACTAGGATTAAAACAAAAAAAAGCCAGGGTCCTCACCCTCAAAAAACTACAATGTGACTTTTTACAGCAATAAGTGCTGGTTCTTTTTTTTTTTACATTATAAAATTTTATATACAGTAAAACATTATTTTTGGTCCACAAGTCTGTCTTTGACAAATGCATACAGTAGTGTGTAATACCATCATAATAAAGACACAAATAGCTCCTTTATCCCAAAACGTTCTTCCAAGTCCCCTTGTAGTCAAATCCTGCACCCACTCCAAATCCTAGCAACCACTTATTGGTTTTCTGTATCTCCATAGTCTTCCCTCTTCCAGAAGCTCTTATACATTGAATTACAATATATGGAGCCTTTGGGGTCCGGCTTTTTCACTTAGCAAAGTATATTTAAGATTCACTCATATTCTGTGTGTGTTGGTGGCATAGTGATGAGATTAGCAGCCTTCCAGGATTCTTTCATATTCTTACATGGATTTATGGTGCATTCCTTTTTATTGCTGAATAGAACTCTATTGTGTGGTGTACCACAGTTTGCCTCCCCATGCATCAGTTGAGGGACATCTGGGTTGCTTCTAGTTTTTGGTAATCATGAATAAAGCTGCTATCATTATTCATGTACAGGTTTTTGTGTAAACATAAGCTTATATCTCTCTTGGGTAAACACCTGGAGTGCTGGAACAGTAGTAGAACTGTTACGTCATATATTAATTGTATGTTCAACTTTAAAAGAAACTGGCAAACTGTCTTCCTCAGGGGCTTTACCATATATTATATTCCTATCAGGAAGATCAAGAATTCCATTTGCTCACAGGACTTACTCACAATTGGTTTGACAGTTCTTTTTAAATGTTACTTGTTCTGATAGTTTTTAGTGATATTTCATTATGTTTTAATTTGCATGTTGCTACAACTATTGATGCTGACCATCACCTCGCAAGCTTACTTGTGATCCAGGTATCCTCTTTGATGATGTATTTGTACAAATCCAGTAAAATGGATTCTTGGTTTTCTTGCAGAGCTTTGAGAGTTCTGTAGGTATTCTGGATGAAAGTTTTTCCTTAGATAATGAGTTGTGAAAATATTTTTGTGAAGTCTATGGCTTATCTTTTCATTCTTTTAGCAGAGTTCTTTGTAAAGCAGGTCTTCATTTTTATTAAATCCAAGTTATCTTTTTTTTTTTCTTTTGGTGCTTTTGGTATCATAGCTAAGAAATTTTTGCCTGGCTCAAAGTCACAAAGTTTTTCTCTTGTCTTTTTCTTCTAGAAATTTGATAGCTTTAGATTTTATATTTAAATCTATGATCTGTTTTGAGTCAATTTTTGTATAAAATATGAGATACGGGTCAAGGTTTTTTTTTTTTTTTTTTTTGCTTTGTCCAACTGCTTTAACTTCATTTGAAGAAACGCTATACTTTCTGCATTAAACTGCCTTTGCACCTCTGCCAAAAATCAATTGACCAAAATATGGACTTCTGACTCACAAACTCTGCTTCTTGTGTTTATTTTTTTACTAATGTGACATTACCTCGATTCAGTAAGTTCAGTTCAGTTCAGTTCAGTCACTCAGTCATGTCCGACTCTTTGCAACCCCATGAACCGCAGCACACCAGGCCTCCCTGTCCATCACCAACTCCTGGAGTACACCTAAACCCATGTCCATTGTGTCAATGATGCCATCCAACCATCTCATCCTCTGTCATACCCTTCTCCTCCTGCCCTCAATCTTTCCCAGCATCAGGGTCTTTTCAAATGAGTCAGCTCTTCGCATCAGGTGGCCAGAGTATTGGAGTTTCAGCTTTAACATCAGTCCCTCCAATGAACACCCAGGACTGATCTCCTTTAGGATGGACTGGTTGGATCTCCTTGCAGTCCAAGGGACTCTCAAGAGTCTTCTCCAACACCACAGTTCAAAAGCATCAATCCTTTGGCACTCAGCTTTCTTTATAGTCCAACTCTCACATCCATACATGACCACTGGAAAAACCATAGCCTTGACTAGATGGACCTTTGTTGGCAAAGTAATGTCTCTGCTTTTGAATATGCTGTCTAGCTTGGTCATAACTTTCCTTCCAAGGAGTAAGTGTCTTTTAATTTCATGGCTGCAATCACCATCTGCAGTCATTTTGGAGCCCAGAAAAATAAAGTCAGCCACTGTTTCCACTGTTTCCCCATCTATTTGCCATGAAGTGATGGGACCGGATGCCATGATCTTCGTTTTCTGAATGTTGAGCTTTAAGCCAACTTTTTCACTCTCTTCTTTCACTTTCATCAAGAGGCTCTTTAGTTCTTCTTCACTTTCTGCCAAATTGCCTCGATTACTATGGCTTTATAATGAGTCTTAAAAACAGACTGTATGATTCTTCCAACTTGTTCTTTTTCAAAATTGTTTTGGCCATTATAGTTCCTTTGCCTTTCCATTTGAAATCTAGAATCAGCTTGATGAAAGTGTTAGTCACTCAGCTGGTCCAACTCTTTGCAACCCCACGGACTATAATGTCCATAGAATTCTAAAGGCACATTGAAGTGGGCTGCCATCTCCTTCTCCAGAGGACTTTTCTGACCCAGCGATCGAACCCAGGTCTCCCACATTGCAGGCAGATTCTTTACCATCTGAGCCACCAGGAAAGCCTAGAGTCAACTGGGAGATGTCTATCAAAAAATACTGTTGGAATTTAGACAGGGATTGTGTTGAATCTGCATATATTTGTAGAACATAAACTTCTGTAAAGTACAAATCAAAATCTTAAGAGACATCCTAGAATAAATCCACATAAGCTAGCATTTATGTTTGTGAACTTGGCATTTGATAGATGCATAGCACCTCTCTTTTGGAGGAGTACATGTTGGATAATGCACCAGAGGGGGGAAAATATTGAGATTAGAAAATCCACTTCTTAGTCCAGTACATTCTGGTGGCAAGTCTCAGCAAAATAACAACTCAATTTTCAGGTATGCAAATCAGCAGAACAGGCCTCAGAAGCCCATGTAATTAGGTATGAAAAGACAGCTCATCTTCTTAAACATACTCTGCCTACTTGTGTCAAAATAGCAAACTTCAAGCTGGAAGCATGATTCACTCTGCAGGAAGACTGAGTGCTGTCACACAGAGAACCACCATCTCCTAGAATGCCCCTGTCTGTTTGTCCTATTTGGAGAATGACAACACAGCTGCTCCAAGTTAAATGATAGAATGCAGATGTAGAGGGGGTATTCACATCATACTGGAATGATTCCTAGTCCAAAGAGAGTTTAATGAAAGGGAGCTTGAAGTTCATGTTCATAGGACCCTAAGATCATTCCTATAGTAATATCACAGAAAAGAATAGTGTTCTTTCCAGCGGTTCATCTACACCGTTTCTTTCCTTCAATTAGATTGTTTGATGAATTGCTAGTTTTCTTGGTTTCCTGCAGATTTCCATTGTAGAAGTTGTAAAAATCTTTTAATTGCACCAAACCAAGTACCCATCCTTTGTTGACAAGGGGTTGGCTTGTGTCTTGAGAAATTTTCAAACAAAGTCTGTGGATAAAAGTATAGCAGCATGTTTTGCACGTTGAAGGGGAAAAAAATCAAAGAGAACTGGCCTCTTTTTCTTGTTGTCACATGCTTTCTGGCATCGTTTTAAATTTATTTATAAAACTGCTGTCATTAATATTATGCTCACTTGGTTGAAATTATTTTGTTTCTCCCCTTTGGAAATAGAGCTGCTCAAGACTGATAAATAATAACACATTATATAAGTGCTGTGGATTATTTAACATTCTTATTAATGAGATATTTTCTATCCAAAAATGACAATCTTCAAAGCTCTGCAGAGGTAAACTTGTCAATCTCAGATCATAAATAGTGTTTACATTTGAAAGATGAATATGATACATTGGTAAAATGGTTAATTTTGCCCTCAAACCTTCTTCTTCTTCTTTTTTTTAATGAACTCATTGGTAGAATAGTTAGGATCAAAAGTTCTCATTAAAAATTGATCTTGTGTGTATGGCACTAAGCCAGGCTGAAAAACACCAGCTCATGCAAACTCAAAGATTTTTGAGAATATAGTTTCAGATTCTGCTAAGGCTATTTTCACTTCAGTTTGTTGTCAAACCAGCCAATAAGCATGGCAAAAATCATAAAGGAGATGGGGATGCAACAGACTGGCCTATAAAGGAGATTGGGATGCAACATAGCACCTTGCTTGCTATAGCTTCACCTGTTCAGACATTCCACAAGGAATTCATTCAGTCATAGGAGGTGGAATCTCAGGCTTGCTCCCCTTCGTACTTTAGGGTAAGAGGATGGCAGGGGCATTTGCTTGATTAGCATGCAAGGGATTCTTGCTGTGCCCAGTTAGCTACCTCCCATATCACCAGCTCTTCTTTTCCAGGCACTAGGCTGGGCCGTAGCTTCACCCAGGTGTCTTCCTCCAAACATACTGCATTTAGGATCACATCCACTGGGTCTTTATCAGGGTATCTGCTTCCCCTTTTCAAGCATACTTCCATTGGGCTTCCCTGATAGCTCAGTTGGTAAAGAATCTGCCTGCAATGCAGGAGACCCCAGTGTGATTCCTGGGTCAGGAAGAGCTGCTGGAGAAGGGATAGGCTACCCACTCCAGTATTCATGGGCTTCCCTTATGGCTCAGATGATAAAGAACCCGCCTGCAATGTGGGAGACCTGGGTTCGATCCCTGGGTTGCGAAGATCCCCTGGAGAAGGTAAAGGCTACCTACTCCAATATTCTGGCCTGGAAAATTCCAGGGACTGTATAGTCCATGGGGTCACAAAGAGTCAGACACAACTGAGCGACTTTCACTCACTCCACTGGCATAATTATGCTAACCTTTACCATTGCTTTAAGAAAACAATATATTCACAACAAAGCATATTTATACTCAGCTTCCACAGCTTTTATGGCCAAAATTTTGACTAATGTAAGAGGCTAAGAAAGTTCTCAGCAAACTAGTTAGGGTGTGGACAATAAAAGCACTTGGGTGACCATATAATAAATTAAAGCCTGATTGCTTTGGATTGCTCTTTTTAGGAACAGATTTACAAAAAACAATCATTCATGCAACCTCTAAATCATCAACCATGTGTAATTGTTAAAAAGCTTCAAAAGAAAAAGAGACTAAAACATTAGCTTTAAACAAAATGACTCCAATTACTTTTCCAGACTTCAAAGATTTCAGAGTCTGTGAATTCTCAATTCCTCAGACACTTCAGAGTTACAAAGAGAAGTAAAAGAAGTTTCCATACAGCATTTTTATTCAATCTCATAGAACAGATTAATATCAGGTTGTATTCACAGGAAAAAGTATTCTTTACAGTGTAAGGAGCACGGCTGCTCTCTCAGGGAGGGAGAAGAATCCTTCCTTACTCTTTAAGAGAGCTGCCTTCTAAATTCATGCTTGTGTCAAATATCCTGATGTTCCATCCTCTCCACAATAATGTAGCAACATAATCTGAACCCTGAGCACCTCTGGCAGGAGATGAACACTGGAGGCAGATGAGGGTGTAACTGCTGCTGGGAAGGAATTTACAGAATGTATAAAGGAAGGGAAACACTAAGCATGGGGATGCCATAGTTACCAGGCACTCTTGGAGAGTTCAAAACCAGAAGGAGACTGGGGAAAAGAACAGCAATAAGGAAAAGATGTGAGAGACCAAACTCTCATTGGCTCTCAGTGGTGGAGATGGTATCATTATAACTGGAGATGGTACTTCATGGAACCTAAAAAAAAACTTGTTTTTAAGAGAGAAAGAAAACCATAAATGTAGGTATTAACTCACCCCACTCCCAACTGCCATGAAAAAGACTAAAGAGCATAAAATGAATGTATCAGTACCAGTTCTGCCAATGAGGGGAAAATACCACTCACAGGCCAGACACTTGGAATTTCTATTGTATTGAAGGTGATTATAGAAGGCCACTTGGCGACTATTCTATACTGTGAATTACCTGGGAAACAGGTACAGGAGACCCTAAAATAACCCCCTAATAACCTATAACTGAGAAATGAGGGCAGGATATGGAGCAGGCAGCCACACCAAACAGAAAATGTGTGTGGATGAGCTTTAGTCTAGAGCAGATGGTCCCCCAAAACCAAGAGTTGGCAAAGTAGGGTTTCCTCAGAAAGACATGTAAAAAATACTGTAAGTCAAAAGAAGAGAGACCATCTGGAGGAAGCAGAGGAAATGCCTTCCCTAAAATAGATTTATTGCAAGAAAAAGAGCACATTTTATAAAATGTCTAATTTGAGTTCTCAAAATATGTCAAACATCAAAAGGAAGAAGTTAAGAAATGTCAGACTTCATGAAGGTAAAAAATTGTTCAACTAAAACCTGAGGAGGAGCAATAAACAGCAGACTGGATATTACAGAAAATTCACTTCAGTGAAATAGAAGACAAATTTCAGAATTTATCTAGGGTTGAAAGGTAAAAAAATGAAAATAATTTTAGATAATAAGAATTCTACAGAAGAAACATTCTAATCATCCAATCTGTATATTACAAACACTAGAATGATTGCAACCAAGAATAAGGAAGAAATGGAAATATATAAGATAGAAACAAGTAATAAATGAATTTTTCAAATTAATAAAGCCTGAGTCTACAAAGCAGAAATGTTCCCTGAAAATCACCAACTCAAGAATAAATAGAAAAAAATAAATTTCTTAAATACCACCTATTTATATTGATCTAAAACATTAATATCCTCAAAACTCACATAATTTAATACTTTCTAAGGCAAGATGTTACTTGAAATTCTTTCTTTTGTAACTTCACATTCTAGCAGCATCAACTACTTTTGACTACTTCAAGTGGCTTTTTTTTTTCTTTGCCATGTTATTTATTTTTGAATTGAAGGATAACTGCTTTACTGAATTTTGTTTTCTGTCAAACATCAACAAGAATCAGCCATAGGTACACCATGACCTCTAACTCCCAAACTTCCCTCATCTTCTTCCCCATCCCACCCTTCTAGATTGTCACAGAGCCCCTGTTTGAGTTCTTTGAGTCATAAAGCAAATTTCCACTGGCTATATATTTCACACATGGTAATGTAAGTTTCCATGTTACTCTTTCCATACATCTTACTATCTTCCTCCTACCCTCCCCCATGTCCATAGGTCAGTTCTCTATGCCTGTTTCTCCAATGCAGCCCTGCAAATAATTTCATCAGTACCATCTTTCTGGATTCCATACATATGCACCAGTATACAATATTTACATTTCTCTTTCTGACTTACTTCACTCGGTATAATAGGCTCTAGGTTTGTCCACCTCATTAGAACTAACTCAAATTTATTCCCTTTTATGGCTGAGTAGTATTCCACTCTTGCCTAGAGAATCCCATGGACAGAGGAGCCTGGTGGGCTGCAGTCCGTGTGGTCGCTAAGAGTCGGACATGACTGAGCGACTTCACTTTCACTTTTCACTTTCATGCATTGGAGAAGGAAATGGCAACCCACTCCAGTATTCTTGCCTGGAGAATCCCAGGGACGGGGGAGCCTGGTGGGCTACTGTCTGTGGGGTCACACAGAGTCGGACACGACTGAAGCGACTTAGCAGCAGCAGCAGCAGCAGCAGCAGTATTCCACTGTATATATGTACAACAGCTTCTTTATCCATTCACCTGTCAATGGACATCTAGGTTGCTTCCAGCACCAACTAACTCTAAAGAAGATTCACATTTAGTCTAAGCAGTGTCATGCAAAATCTACCTGGGACTCATGAATTTAGGACAACAACACTAAACTGACATCAAACCCAACTAATAAAATTAAAAATATTAGGTCAATATACTTAGCTTGCACAAACCATGCACTTAACTCCCTGCTTATATTAAGAGATTTAATCTAAGCCTACAAACACTGAGTTCAGTTATCTCAGATCAGGCAGAACAGTGAAAGAAAACAAAAGTTTTAGCAATTTACTCAGTTCAAACTGGGAATTCAAACTAGACACCCTAGAAGAAATAGATAAATTCCTAGAAATATATAATCTTACTAAACTGTATCACAAAGAAAGAGAAAATCGGAACAAGCCAATTACTGACAACGAAACTGAGTTCACATGGAAAAGCAAAGGAACCAGAACAGCCAAAACAATTTTGAAAAAGAACAAGCTGAAAGACTCACGCAATCTGTTTTTAAGACTTATTATAAAGCTACAGTAATCAATGAAATATTACATCGGTGAATCCAGTATATTGTATATGTATAACATATCATATATATTTGAAATGTATCAAAAATCATTATGTTGTACACCTGAAACTAATAAACTGATAGATTTGTAGGTCAACTATAGTTGAATAAAAATTTCCTTTGAAATGGAAGCTGATGTTTCCAGTGTCCACTGTACCACAGAAAAATATATACTGTGAACTTCAGTTTAAGGGTTACTAGGTAATGTGACCAGAAAAATGGATTATGAGGATCTGTCTCCTTATACTTGTGTCATTAACATCTGCCAATTTATATAATTTTTAGAAGAAACACAGACTGCCTAGACTAAGCAAATGGCAAGTAGAATCTTGATCTTTTAATGAACCTGACTACTAAACACAAATATACGTGTATGTAGTACTCTTGCCTGGAAAATCCCATGGACGGAGGAGCCTAGTAGGTCGTGAAGAGTAGGACATGACTAAGCGAGTTCACTTTCACTTTTCACTTTCATGCATTGGAGAAGGAAATGGCAACCCACTCCAGTGTTCTTGCCTGGAGAATCCCAGGGACGGACGCCTGGTGGGCTGCTGTCTATGGGGTCGCACAGAGTCGGACACGACTGATGTGACTTAGCAGCAGCAGCAGTGATATACTAAAAGTCCCCCACAAGTATTGGTACCCTGTCTCTGGAATCAACATAAGTTATATCGTACCACTGGGCTGCTCTTGCTCTTCCTCCCTTTTCTGGATCCACTCCCCTTCCTCCTGGGCTTCTCTCACTATCTGTTTGTGCCTTGTCGTTCAGTCATGTTCACTACCTATGTGTGCTTAGTCATTCAGTTGTGTCCAACTCTTGGCAAACCCATGACCTATAGTTCACCAGGCTCCTCTGTCCATGGTATTCTTCAGGCAAGAATGCCGGAGTGGGTAGTCGTTCCCTCTCCAGGGGATCTTCCTGACCCAGGGATTGAATCTGGGTCTCCTGCATTGCAGGCAAATTTTTCACCATCTGAGCCTTTAAGGAAGGCCTTCACTATCTATATTAACAACCTATTGGGAACGAGTCTTTAGGATTTAACTTAGACCTCAATTCCAGATCCTATCTTTCCTTTTTCCCATAGCCCTGTGAATCTTCTACTGCAGATATCAGACACTATGACTCCTAAATCTTGCCCTACGCTCTGTAGGAATTCTCTCCCCACAACTAGAGGAGAAAAAGGAAATCACAATTTTTGCAAGTAATTTACAGATTGATAAATATTTATCATGATTTAGGTTTCTTCAGTGGAGGTACAAGGAGGAAAAACTTCCCAGTGATATATAAAGCAGCTGCTAACAAGGATATGGAACTTACTGAGCTTGAGGGAAAATTATGGAAAATACATCTTCCCTGAAATTTGGAACTGAATATAATGCATGAATTTAATTTGTGGCCCTTTAGCAAACCTACGGCTTTTATTTGATTTTACTTGACTCTGAAAATGTATTCTCTTTCATGAAACTACAAATTCAAAACTGAGAGAAACCACCAGTGATGCAATTTTGGAATCAGAATTTTTATGTGCCTTTTTTTTGAAGTATAGTTGATTTACAATGTTATGTTAGTTTCAGGAGTACAGCAAAGTTATTTAGTTTGATAAATGAATGAATAAATAAACACATATTTTATTTTCAGATTCTTATCCATTATAAGTTATTATGATATTGAATATAGTTTCCTGTGCTATACTGTAGGTTCTTGTTGTTTATCTATTCTATGTATAGTAGTGTGTATCTGTTAATCCCAAATCCTAATTTATAACCTTTTGTCTTCAATGTCTGAGTTTATTTCTATTGTGTAAATAAGTTCATTTCTATCACATTTTTAGAGTCCACATGTAAGTGATATCATATGATACTTGTATTTCTCTGACTTATTTCACATAGGATGGTAATCTCGAGGTCTACTGATAATATTTCATTCTGCTGCTGCTGCTAAGTCACTTCAGTCGTGTCTGACTCTGTGCGACCCCATAGACGGCAGCCCACCAGGCTCCCCCATCCCTAGGACTCTCCAGGCAAGAACACGGGAGTGGGTTGCCATTTCCTTCTCCAATGCATGAAAGTGAAAAGTGAAAGGGAAGTCGCTCCGTCGCGTCCGACTCTTCGAGACCCCATGGACTGCATGGAGAATCCCAGGGACGGACAGGCTCCTCCATCCATGGGATTTTCCAGGCAAGAGTACTGGAGTGGGGTGCCATTGCCTTCTCCAAATATTTCGTTCTAAGTATGTGTATATATATATATATATATATATATATATATACACACCACATCTTTTTTGTTATGTGTCTTAAGTAAAAAATATCCCACAGGTTTTGAAATTAACTCAATGTAATAAGTAGTAGTATTTTTATTGATTTGCTAAAAATTGATCAATGACTACCAATATGTTATTAGTGGTAACCTTTTCATATAAATAAGTTGATTAAAATTAATTTTATGACTTTCAAACTAGATATTTTAATAAAATCAGTTATAATTTATATTTTATAAATTTTTAAAGTTCTTATAAACTGAGTACCTATAATATCTGATTCAACAGCCCCATCACTGAAAAAATGTGAATGTTTTGGCCTAGATGATAAACTGTCTATATAAGGAAAGACATAGGCAAGAAGAAGAAACATTATGTAAACTTAGACTGCAACCACTTGTTCATGGGTTTGCTTATGTGACCATTTCCCATGGATAGATATAGATGAACACAAAGAGATAAGCCAATAGGTTCATTAACTGCAAATTACAAATATACTATTCACATATTCATTATCAGTTCAGTTCAGTCGCTCAGTCGTGTCCGACTATTTGCGACACCATGAACTGCAGCAAGTCAGGTTTCCCTGTCCATCACCGACTCCCAGAGTTCACCCAAACTCATGTCCATCATGTCGGTGATGCCATCCAGCCATCTCATCCTCTGTCCTCCCCTTCTCCTCCTGCCCCCAATCCCTCCCAGCATCAGAGTCTTTTCCAATGAGTCAACTCTTCACATGAGGTGGCCAAAGTACTGGAGTTTCAGCTTTAGCATCAGTCCTTCCAAAGAACACCCAGGACTGATCTCCTTTAGAATGAACTGGTTGGATCTCCTTGCAGTCCAAGGGACTCTCAAGAGTCTTCTCCAACACCACAGTTCAAAACCATCAATTTTTTGGCACTCAGCTTTCTTTATAGTCCAACTCTCACATCCATACATGACCACTGGAAAAACCATAGCCTTGACTAGACGGCCCTTTGTTGGCAAAGTAATGTCTCTGCTTTTGAATATGCTATCTAGGTTGGTGTCTTTTAATTTCATGGCTGCAATCACCATCTGCAGTCATTTCGGAGCCCCCTCAAAAAAAGTCTGACACTGTTTCCACTGTTTCCCCATCTATTTCCCATAAAGTCATGGGACCAGATGCCATGATCTTCGTTTTCTGAATGTTGAGCTTTAAGCCAACTTTTTTACTCTCCTCTTTCACTTTCATCAAGAGGCTTTTTAGTTCCTTTTCTGCCATAAGGGTGGTATCATCTGTATATCTGAGGTTTTTGGTATTTCTCCCGGCAATCTTGATTCCAGCTTGTGCTTCTTCCAGCCTGGCATTTCTCATGATGTATTCTGCATATAACTTAAATAAGCAGGGTGACAATATACAGCCTTGATGTACTCCTATTTCCTATTTGGAACCAGTATGTTGTTCCATGTCCAGTTCTAACTGTTGCTTCCTGACCTGCATATAGGTTTCTCAAGAGGCAGGTTAGGTGGTCTGGTATTCCCATCTCTTTCAGAATCTTCCACAGTTTATTGTGATCCACATAGTCAAAGGCTTTGGCATAGTCAAAAAGGCAGAAATAGATGTTTTTCTGGAATTCTCTTGCTTTTTCCATGATCCAGCAGATGTTGGCAATTTGATCTCTGGTTCCTCTGCCTTTTCTCAAACCAGTTTGAATATCTGGAAGTTCATGGTTCATTATAGAAATATGAAATAAGAGATCTGTTCATTCAGGTAACACAAGAGTCTAAGCAAATGTTCTATGGAGAAAGTAAAAACATATATTATTGCAGTAAATCTTTTTTATCCAAATATATACCCTTCAAAGCATTTGCTTTTTTCTCTATTTCCTAATGTTTTAGGACTTGGTCACCTATATTTAAGAATAAGAAAGCACTGTATTCTACTGTTTTCTCTCTGTATTCTACAAATAACTAGGCTTGAAAAAATTGTACATGAATAGGTGAGGAACAGTAAGAGATTAGAGGGAAAAAAGTGTGTAATTTGAGTTAGTTCTTGAACTGGAATTGACAGATTAATCAGTTCAGTTCAGTTCAGTCACTCAGTTGTGTCTGACTCTTTGTGACCGCATGGACTGCAGCACACCAGGCTTCCCAGTCCATCACCAACTCCCGGAGCTTACTCAAATTCATGTTCATCAAGTCGGTGATGCCATCCAACCATCTCATCCTCTGTCATCCCCTTCTCCTCCCACTTTCAATCTTTCCCAGCATCAGGGTCTTTCCAATGAGTCAGTTCTTCGCATCAGGTGGCCAAAGTATTGGAGTTTCAGCTTCAACATCAGTCCTTCCAGTGAAAACCCAGGACTGATCTCCTTTAGGATGGACTGGTTGGATCTCCTTGCAGTCCAAGGGACTCTCAAGAGTCTTCTCCAACACCAGAGTTAAATTTCAAGGTTAATAACACAGATTAATATTCACAGATTAACAACACTGTGGAAATCTAAAACACATAAATCTATAAGAAAAATTAGCATTTTTTTCTTGTGTTTAAAGCATGATGTAGGGAGATATAGCTAAAGAACTAAACTTTGTAGTTATTCATTTATTTAATACCTAAAGTTGTCATTGTTCTTTGTGATTCTTTACCTACCACCATGCCCTTGAGTCCTTCACCAAAACTACAGATGAAAACAAACAAACAAACATACAAATAGAAAAAAAAGGACTCAGTTAAATGAGGAAAATGTAGCATTTGTGAGAATGTATGTGGCTGGGGGTCGGTGGGGAGGAAGGATGGCCTGAATGTGCTAGCCCCACAGGAGTACACACTCCCATGATAAGGTACCATGAAGTCCTCCTCACAGGTAAAGAAGATATGTAACTATCAGAAACTCAATTAAATATTAACATGTTAGCAGATGAAAGTAGTTGGCTACATGCTCTATAAAACTTAAGTGTTATTTCTATTTGTTCTATAGTAGTGCAATGGCACCCCACTCCAGTACTCTTGCCTGGAAAATCCCATGGACAGAGGCGCCTGGTGGGCTGCAGTCCATGGAGTCGCTGAGGGTTGGACACGACTGAGCGACTTCCCTTTCACTTTTCCCTTTCATGCATTGGAGAAGGAAATGGCAACCCACTCCAGTGTTCTTGCCTGGAGAATCCCAGGGACAGGGGAGCTTGGTGGGCTGCCGTCTCTGGGGTCGCACAGAGTCGGACACGACTGAAGCGACTTAGCAGCAGTGTGAAAAGAGACAAAGTGTGTCAGGAAAGAAACTAAACAGGAAGAGAACGCATGTCTTATCTACTTGAGAAGCCTACTACTGCCAGGTGCTACCATTCATCTTTCATAATTTCCAACTACAAACTCCTGTTCTAATCACCTACCTTGTCTTCTTCAGCAAATGTTTTTGATATGTTTCACTTCCTCTTTTTTTTTTTTTTGGTTTGAGTAGGCCATAATCAGTTATTTTTTTTCAAGGCTAATTATAAAAACATGATAATAAAAAGAAAGAAAAGGAAAAATGCATGCTTCACTCATTTTCCTGAGGCAAACTTTCTACAGCAGTCTGGTCTTAGATAAAGGCAGAATGTGAAAAGGCCCTTCTTTCTTGTCTTCCCTAGGTTGCCCAGCATGCGAGATTTGGGGTAGATTTATACTTTATTCACGGTAATATGTGGCCCTTTGTTTTCCTGTCTTTTCCCTTCACCTCAGACATACCATCAGAGTTAAATAGTTTTTCCTGGACGTAAATTTTGGATTCTGTACAATAGAGAAGCAAAAGAAATAATCTATAAATTGCTCGAGTTTGGGTATTTCTGTGGTTGGATTGTTTGAAAATTTAAGAAAGGTATTTGAATACTACTCTGAAATTGAAACCAGAAAAGGACTTCAAAGCATCAATCTAAATTTGCCAAACCTTCTGAGAAGATAGTTCTTAATTTAAGATTCGCTGTTAGGTGTGGATGAGAATTGCTAGCTTACCTGTACCAGCTGCTACCAACTCACGTTATGTTCATAATAATGAAGTGAGAATTTTGGCAAGTGAAATCTGTTTAAAACCTAAGAGGCTGGAAGCATCTGTCAAACAGTGTATTCAGGCCCAAACCTAATGGTTTACAAACTAGATGATGATTGCGTACATATTATGAATTGCTGTTGTATGTTGCTTTCCCAAGTTTTGTACACATATTGGTGAAGGTTTTCATTCTACTGATGTGACTCATAAATACAACAGATGAGATGTTTGATAAAAACATTGCTGTCATTTCTAATGAATTCATAAGCTATTGTTCAATTGGCTTTTATGCTACAGGCTCAGCTGAGAGCCCAGGAGTTTGTGTTTAATTAGACACCATACACTTCTATCTTTCCAGATCACTGGAATAATGACCCCTAGGATTTTCTGGAAAAACCTAACTTTTAAGTCTGTCAAGTCTGATTTAAGAAGATTCAGCCTAACTCCTTGGAAGAACTCATTTCTTTTTTTAAAAAGTGTATTTATCTTTAATTGGAGGATAATTGCTGTACAATGTTGTGTTGGTTTCTGCCATGAAAGTGAAAGTGAAAGTCACTCAGTGTCCAGCTCTTTGCAACCCCACAGACTATATGGTCCATGGGATTCTCCAGGCCAGAATACTGGAGTGGCTAGCCTTTCCCTTCTCCAGGGGATCTTCCCAACCCAGGGATTGAACTCAAGTCTCTCACATTGCAGGCAGATTCTTTACCAGCTGAGCCACAAGGGAAGTCCAAGAATACTGGAGTGGGTAGCCTATCCCTTCTCCAGTGGATCTTCCTGACTCAGGAGTCAAACTGGGGTCTCCTGCATTGCAGGTGGATTCTTTACCAACTGAGCTAGCAGGGAAGCCCTTGGTATGTATGGTTTCTGCCATACATCAACATGAATCAGCCATATGTATACATATGAGAGCCCACTTCTATATAAGCTTTTTATACTTTCAAGTCATTATTCCCTGTAGTCTGACTTCCCCTTTGAGTATAATCAGAGGATAGCTGTAGTACATTCTCAAAGCTACTAACACACAGAAAGTTACAGTTCATAGCAGGAAAGCAGAAAGGCTGGGTATAGAAGGAAAGCGTAATGGTGTTTGAATTGAATTTTGAGACTGAAAGAGAAAGAATTTAAAGAAATGCCTGTATTTATAACTTCCAGAAAAGACAGCTTTAGATTGCCTTTTTCTGTCAGTCAGTTATGAGAATTGCTAGGTGGTCTGCAACAACTGGTACAATCATATTTTGCACCAGGAATGCCCATCATCATCCTAACACAAAACCTTAGGTTTTCCTCCAGTTGTCTGCAAGTGTAGTCAAGTCTTTTCAGGATTTTCTTTTTTTTCCCCTTTATGAATTCTCTTCTCATTGGAGTCTGACTGGAAACCTTGCCATTCAATGTCAAATCACTCATTCTTGGCTTAGTTAGATGCAGAGTGCCTGAGACTGCAGTTAGTAACAGATTCCGCTTTTGCAGCATCATGAAACGGGGATGATCTTTTATTTTGATTGCTTTTCTTAGAAAGGAATGACTTCATTATCTAGAATTAAAAAACAATCTTTGTAATGGACCCAATTTGATGATTTAATATCTAACAACATTATGAAGAATCTTGTTTTAAAAATATGGTCCAATACTAGGATTCTGACAGCACACTGAAATTTCATTCTTTTCTAAAATAAAAGTTTTATTTTTGTCCATTTATTTTTCTATTGAAAATAGTAGAGAAAAAGTGAACTTTAGCATGCATATGTAAAGAAAAATCTTACATGTTACTGTCTGAGCCACCAGGGAAGCCCAGGAATACTGGAGTTGGTAGCCTATCCAGCAGATCTTCCTGCCTCAGGAATCAAACCGGGGTCTCCTGCATTGCAGGCAGATTCTTTACCAGCTGAGCTACCAGGAAAGTAGAGGAAAATCTACATACTAGGAATGAGTGACCAGAAGAAAAACTTTTGTCCCTTTCCCAACCCAGGAATCAAACCCAGGTCTCCTGCATTGCAGGAGGATTCTTTAACAGCTGAGCTACCAGGGAAGCCCTTCCTTTAGCTAGCAACTATTGACTTCAATGATTCAATTTAGAATTCATAGTTTTGTAGACTGTTGATTAAAAACACAACAGCTATAAAGTTATACCACAATTAGGACATCATGATAAATAAAACTGCACAGAATGGGCCAGACTAGAATATTTAAATTTCTTATATCTAGAAATATTTTTATATTAATACTTGATAACCTATCTAAATTTTATTTATTGGGTTTTTAGAAGCAAAACATTAATCTAGGTTGAATCTATCTGTCTCCAAAGTTCCCAATGAGATAGCTCAATCAATGCCAAAAGCCAACTGCTAAATATGTACCACTTCTACCATAGACAACTACTGAGGGGTCCTATCAGTAAGTGAGGAGTGAATGGACAAGAACTCTTATCTGCTAGGGAGATGAGATGATAAAACATTGCTAGATAGATGTGTATGGTGTCTGATTAAACACAAACTCCTGGGCTCTCAGCTGAGCCTGTAGCATAAAAGCCAATTGAACAATAGCTTATTAATTCATTAGAAATGACAGCAATGTTTTTATCATCTCCCTTCTGTCTAGCACATTTGATAGGAAGTCTCCCTTGGTCTTCTTTAGTACACCTTTAAGAAAACAATCTAGTCACCCTTCAGCCCATGCTTTAGGGCAACAACCTTCTGTCTGGTTCATTGGAGGAGAATCCCAGCCACCTTACTATCTTACAGTATAAGACACTATGTTAAACACTGGGGATGTAGTGATTATTAAGATTGACATGGTCCATATTCTCATGGACCTAGTGATGATGACTTCTAACCAGTCATTTATAAATATGAAAAGATATTTCAAAATCTCCAAACATATAAAGAAAACAGGTTGCTTGAAAAAGAAGTATTCTATATGTTAGGACATAACACTGTGTTGTGAGAAAAACCCAATGTGAATTAGCTTAAGCAAAAACAAATACAAAAAAAAGGGGAGAGGAGAATGGAATTTAGAAATTTACACAAACAGAAAATGCAAGGGTATAACTGTGGTAGTGACCTCATGGACTGTAGCCTGCCAGGTTCCTTTGTCGATGGGATTTCCCAGGCAAGCTTACTGGAGTGGGTAGCCATTTCCTTCTCCAGGGGATCTTCCCAACCCAGAGACAGAATTCAGGTCTTCTGCATTGCAGACAGTTTCTTTACCAACTGAGCCACCAGGGAAGAAGACATTGATTTTATTACTTATTATTACTAAGACAAGGTTATAACTAGCTTTAGTAATAATAACTGACATGAGGGATTTGGAACTGCAACAAGAATCTCACCATAAATTTACTCTGCTTATAAGAATGTCTTGGCCTCATTCTCCTGCTGCATGTGGGTCTTATCCTCAAGGTCAGGGAGAATAGCTGCTGGTTACTCTGGATTCTAACACTTTCAGTTGTAAAACATTAACAAAATTTTTACAAAAGACTAAAAAGCCTTCCTTACAGCTGGTAAAAGTCTCAAGGAAGAATTATGATTGGTCCAACTTGTGACTGCATGCCTAGAGCAGCCACTGTGGTTAGAATGATGGAGCACTATGATAAGTTTAGCTTGTGGGCTTCCCTGGTAGCTCAGCTGGTGAAGAATCTGCCTGTAATGCAGGAGACACCAATTCAATTCCTGGGGAAGGGATAGGCTACCCACTCCAGTATTCCTGGGCTTCCCTGGTGGCTCAGATTGCAAAGAATCTGCCTGCAATGTGGGAGACCTGGGTTCGATCCCTGGGTTGAGATGATCCCCTGGAGGAGGGTGTGACAACCAACTTTAGTATCCCTGCCATGGACAGAAGAGCATGGTGGGCTACAGTCCAAGGGGCTGCAAAGATTGAGACACTACTGAACAACTAAGCACTGCACTGTGGGGTATACTTGGATTGGGAGCCCCCCACCAGAAAGGCATGTTTCGGGTGGTAAAAGAGCACTGGAATCAGAAAGGAAGGCTGATGGAGAACGATGATGATGACACGATTGACACTGGGGATACTGCTCACGAAGAACAGTCAGAGCAACTGGAGTAAAACACAGTTACTGAATAAAACAAGAGACAACTTAAAATGCAATTTCTAAGAACTGAGTAAAATACATCATTAAAAGAGCAATTTTTCATGAAACTAAAGGAAAACACATCTATGGTATTCATGTATTGAGAATGACAATGAGACAATGAGTCCAACCAAAAAAATAACGCAATGGATTGCTTTATGGAAATGGAAGGCAATATTAAATAGAATTTATACTAAAACACACATTTAGCACTAACTATATACTAAGCAGGCTTGGCAACCCACTCTAGTATTCTTGCCTGGAAAATCCCATGGACGGAGGAGCCTGGTAGGCTACAGTCCATGGGGTTGCAAAGAGTTGGACACGACTGAGCGACTTTGCTTTCTAAGCAGGCTTCTCAGGTGGCGCTCATAGTGAAAAACCTGCCTGTCAATGCAGACGTGGCTTTGATGTCTGGGTTGGGAAGATCCCCTGGAGGAGGGCATGGCAACTCACTCCAGTATTCTTGCCTGGAGAATCCCAGGGACAGAGGAGCCTGGCAGACTGCAGTCCATAGGGTCATACAGGGTGGGACACGACTGAAGCAACTTAGCATAGTACATACACTAAGCATTCTTCTAATAACTAACTCACTTGATTTTCACAATAGCCTTACTAGGTAAGTTATAGTATCGTTTCCACTTTACAGATAAGCAAACTGAAGCACAGAGAGGTTAGAGTTACTCAAGATCACATAGCTGATAACTAAAAGAACCAGGATGCAAACCCAAGCAATGAGATCCAGAGATTGTGCTGCACCTCTAAATTAAGATGGATCTTTTTAAGTTGAGAAGTATCCCTATGCCTACACACAAGATAAGAATGTATCAGGCACCTGAGATTGAGGTTCTTAGCCATGCACCTGCCAGTTAGCACATCTATGTGGAACTCAAGAGTGACCAAGGGAGTTATTTCAGAAACATCCTTTTCACGTGGTTTTCTGTTTTAATAATTTGAACATAAAATTTTATTGTGCTTTTTCTTTGTCACACATTTCCACAAAAGATAAACTATTGCTAAAGTTCAGGCTTCTATATTATAATATTTTATACATTGTATAGTTCACACACTGTATCATTAATACACTGAAATAAAATTAATCTTCCAGAATTCAAGACTAGTAAGGAGGCAAAGATATAGCAAAAGATGCTGAAACTTCATATCCAATCTCCTCAGCATAACCATGCCAAAATTTCCATATGGCACCAAAAGATAATCAGGCCTGACAGTAATAACTGAGATCCATGATAACTCCTAGAAATGAAGAGATCTATGGATGAAGTACTAAAATCAGTGAATCAGAAGAAGAATCTTGGCAGGGCCTCATGTGGAAAGAATGAAGATCATGAGCCCCACAGGAGTAATCTTCCAAAGATATATAAGTTGGCTGTATTTAAAATGTAATTTTTAATATCTTGAACTATTCAAATTTACTTGATTGGGTTTATGTATACCGATGTATGGGCTTCCCAGTGGTGCTAGTGGTAAAGAGCTTGCCTGCCAGAGCAGGAGACATAGGAGACACGGGTTTGATTCCTGGGTAGGGAGGATCCCCTGGAGAAGAACATGGCAGCACATTCCAGTATTCTTGCCTGGAGAATCCCATGGATAGAGAGTTTGGAGGGCCACAGTCTATAGGGTTGCAGTCAGACATGACTGCAGCAACTTAGCATGCACGCACACATCCATACTAATGTGTGTGTGTTAGTTGCTCAGTCACATCTGACTCTTTGTGACTCCCATGGACTATAACCCACCAAGCTCCTCTGGCCATGGGGATTCTCTAGGTAAGAATACTGGAGTGGGTTGTCAGTTCCTTCTCCAGGGGCTCTTCCTGACCCAGGGATCAGACCCAGGTCTTCCACATTTCAGGCACATTCTTTACCATTTGAGCCACAGGGAAGCCCATACTAATGTATACACCATTGATACACACAGTGGCGCTTTTGCAGTGGCTGAGGAAGGCAGGGAGGCTGGTTTTCAGGTGTTTGAAGCTTGAAGTTGCCTGTACCTTCTCCTCAATGCATTTCCATGGAACCAGAGAAGCTAGGAAGTTGTGCCATAACTTCCCTACACATTCTCACATTTATTTTATTTTTGTTTTGTGGCAGTAATTTTATTGAAGTATATTTTATACATGGTAAAACACACATGATAAAATACACAGCTCTCAAAAACATAGGTTGAAAAGTTTTGACAAGTGTATGCATCTGTGAAATAACCATTCAAATTATCTGAATCAAGATAAAGATCTATGACCTCTTAATGGTAAGACCTAAGATAAATCAACTGTGAAACTGCAATGTATGGGAGCTTAATCATTCTACGTTATTTATAAATCAAATCTAATGATATCCTTATATATGCAAAGCAATGAGATGTGATCTATAGCCTTAAATATTTCCTTTACTATAAGGAAAGAATTGTTGAATATAATTTAATAAAGTTCTCAGTTCAAAATGGAAAGAAAGTGCAAGAAAATAAACAGAAAGTAGAGGGATAAATTCAGGAAACAAGAGGCAGCAAATGAGTTACAAAGCAGAAATGAAGAAGCATTAATCAAAAGAGTTAAGAGCTTGTGTCCTGAAAAGAAAAATAACATATAATATGCACAAATGTGAGGAAATGGATAAAGAATAAAAGGAAAAAACAACTGCATAACTTTAAGAAAAGAGATATAATCACACTTTTTTATGGAAGAGAGACTTAAAATAAGAAACAGAGGAGCCTGGTGAGCTACAGTCCATGGAAATTCTCCAGGCAAGAACACTAGAATGGGTTGCCATGCCCTATTCCAGGGGATCTTCCCAACCCAGGGATCAAACCCAAGTCTCCTGCATTGCAGGTGGATTCTTTACTGTCTGAGCCACCAGGGAAGCCCAAATTTATGCTAATAATGTAAAACTCAAAAAACACTATTTTAAAATATATTATAGATTCAAAAAGGAAAATGCTGTAAGTACTACAAATAATACAAGAGAATAACTTTACACCTTGGATTGGTAAATGCCTTTATGAATATGACTCCAAATTCAAAAGCAATAAAAGAAAAGCTCTACATTAAAATACTATTAAAAAGTAAAAGCTTCTACATGGAAAAACATATAAAAGTTAAGAATAACAAATTGGTGAATTCTTTTTGTAAGACACGTAAGGATCAAAATGTTAATCTCTTTACATTTAAAGAGTTCTTACCAATTAATAAGAAAAAAGGACAAGTCAGTATAAATATAAGCAAATTACATAGACCACTCACAGAAGCGTAAATAAACGACCAATTAAAAACTGAAAAGATGCTCTCACTATTAAAATCAAAAGAACAGAAAAACCCAAAGAACTGTGGGGAATCAATGTTTTACCAACCATTCTGAGAAAGAATTTAAAGAACAAATAAGACCTGGTTTCAGGGAGGAGATGGGAAAACAAGCACTCATATACAGTACATAAGTCTGGCTCTTCCGGTGGGCAATTTTGTAATAATTGAAATATTAAAATCTGTATCCTCTTTGACACAACAATTCCAATTCTAGGAATCACTAAAGAAGCAATCAACAAGTTAAAAGATACATACACAAGAGTATGTGTTTATAAGAATATAGCAGTTTATAAGAATAAAAATTAGAAAGCTAAATATCCCTCAAGAAAGCTGAGCACCGAAGAATTGATGCTTTTGAACTGTTGGGTTGGAGAACTTGGACTGCAAGGAAATCAAACCAGTCCATCCTAAAGGAAATCAGTCCTGAATGTTCATTGGAAGGACTGATATTGAAGCTGAAGCTCCAATACTTTGGCCACCTGATGCGAAGAACTGACTCATTGGACCCTGATGCTGGGAAAGATTGAAGGTAGAAGGAGAAGGGGATGACAGAGGTTGAGATGGCTGGATGGCATCACTGAACCAATGGACATGAGTTTGAGTAAACTCTGGGAGTTGGTGATAGACAGGGAGGCCTGGTGTGCTGCAGTCCATGGGGTCACAAGGAGTGGGACATTACTGAGCGACTGAATAGAACTGAACTGAGTATCCCTCAACATGATTTGATTATATATACAGTCTATAAAAGATGAACTTGAATTACAAACACAGAGAAGGATGAAGGACCAAATATTGCTCATTTCTATTTTCATAATGTTTAACTGGATCACAGCCAACCCATAAATTTATTCACTGGCTACAGATGCTTTTGAGCTCAAATGTAGAATTAAGCAGCTATGACTGAGACAGTATGATCACAAATCCTCAGGTATGACCTAAATCAAATCCCTTATGATTATACAGTGGAAGTGAGAAATAGATTTAAGGGCCTAGATCTGATAGATAGAGTGCCTGTTGAACTATGGAAAGAGGTTCATTACATTGTACAGGAGACAGGGATCAAGACCATCCCCATGGAGAAGAAATGCAAAAAAGGAAAATGGCTGTCTGGGGAGGCCATACAAATAGCTGTGAAAAGAAGAGAAGTGAAAAACAAAGGAGAAAAGGGAAGATATAAGCATCTGAATGCAGAGTTACAAAGAATAGCAAGAAGAGATAAGAAAGCCTTCTTCAGTGATCAATGCAAAGAAATAGAGGAAAACAACAGAATGGGAAAGACTAGAGATCTCTTCAAGAAAATTAGAGATACGAAGGGAACATTTCATGCAAAGATGGGCTCAATAAAGGACAGAAATGATATGAACCTAACAGAAGCAGAAGATATTAAGAACAGGTGGCAAGAATACACAGAAGAACTGTACAAAAAAGATCTTCACGACCCAGATAATCACAATGATGTGATCACTCATCTAGAGCCAGACATCCTGGAATGTGAAGTCAAGTGGGCCTTAGAAAGCATCACTACGAACAAAGCTTGTGGAGGTGATGAAATTCCAGTTGAGCTATTTCAAATCCTGAAAGATGATGCCGTGAAAATGCTGCACTCAATATGCCAGCAAATTTGGAAAACTCAACAGTGGCCATAGGACTGGAAAAGATCAGTTTTCATTCCAATCCCAAAGAAAAGCAATGCCAAAGAATGCTCAAACTACTGCACAATTGCACCCATCTCACACGCTAGTAAAGTGATGCTCAAAATTCTCCAAGCCAGGCTTCAGCAATACCTGAACCATGAACTTCCAGATGTTCAAGCTGGTTTTAGAAAAAGCAGAGGAACCAGAGTTCATATTGCCAACATCTGCTGGATCATGGAAAAAGCAAGAGAGTTTCAGAAAAACACCTATTTCTGCTTTATTGACTATGCCAAAGCCTTTGACTGTGTGGATCACAATAAACTGTGGGGAATTCTGAAAGAGATGGGAATACCAGACCACCTGACCTGCCTCTTGAGAAACCTGTATGCAGGTCAGGAAGCAACAGTTAGAACTGGACATGGAACAACAGACTGGTTCCAAATAGGAAAAGGAGTACGTCAAGGCTGTATATTATCACCCTGCTTATTTAACTTCTATGCAGAGTACATCATGAGAAACGCTGGACTGGAAGAAACACAAGCTGGAATCAAGATTGCCGGGAGAAATATCAATAACCTCGGATATGCAGATTACACCACCGTTATGGCAGAAAGTGAAGAGGAACTAAAAAGCCTCTTGATGAAAGTGAAAGAGGACAGTGAAAAAGTTGGCTTAAAGCTCAACATTCAGAAAATGAAAATCATGGCATCTGGTCCCATGACTTCATGGGAAATAGATGGGGAAACAGTGGAAACAGAGTCAGACTTTATTTTTGGGGGGCTCCAAATCACTGCAGATGGTGAATGCAGCCATGAAATTAAAAGACGCTTACTCCTTGGAAGAAAAATTATGGCATATTGAAAAGCAGAGACATTACTTTGCCAACTAAAGTCTGTCTAGTCAAGGTTATGGTTTTTACTGTGGTCATGTATGGATGTGAGACTTGGACTGTGAAGAAGGCTAAGCACCAAAGAATTGATGCTTTTGAACTGTGGTGTTGGAGAAGACTCTTGAGAGTCCCTTGGACTGCAAGGAGATCCAACCAGTCCATTCTGAAGGAGATCAGCCCTGGGATTTCTTTGGAAGGACTGATGCTAAAGCTGAAACTCCAGTACTTTGGCCACCTCATGTGAAGAGTTGACTCATTGGAAAAGACCCTGATGCTGGGAGGGATTGGGGGCAGGAGGAGAGGGGATGACCGAGGAGGAGATGGCTGGATGGCATCACTGACTCGATGGACATGAGTCTGAGTGAACTCCAGGAGTTGGTGATGGACAGGGAGGCCTGGCGTGCTGCGATTCATGGGGTCGCAGAGTCGGACACGACTGAGCGACTGAACTGAAATGAAAGTATCTGGACCTTTATATTAAGTCTGCCAAACTCTGCTCCACTGATAAAGAATAACAGATACAGTAAATAAAATAAGAAAAAAATTGTTACACAATTATACATATGAATAGACAGGTATTCTAGAATTGTTTAGTAAGAACATCACAAGTGAACCTACTTGAATCTGTCTGGGATGGTTAATTCATTGAACTATCTTTGAATCATTGATCTGAACATAAATTTTCAACATACAGATCATAGATAAAGATGTTAGGATGAACTGGAGTGCAGAGATGTAGATGATATAAATGATAGAGCTAAGTTTAAACTCAGTTATGTGAGCAACTTACTGTATTTATTGTATTTCCTTTATAGACAGATTTGTTGGGGGGGGTGGCATATGGTTTGCTTCTTTCTTTTAGAAGCTAAACTGAAGAAAGTCACAAATTTTTACTTACTGTAGTAAGGACAAGTTGTTAAATATGCATGCCAAAATGTACAATGGTGCATCTCATCTGAAAGTGGACATATTCTTCTAGTTAATTTCCTATTCAAGTTGTTCTATTAAAATGATTATTCTTTTCATATAGCAAAATGAAGTAGAATTTGTGGAGCTGTAGATGTGTGTGACTGAGCTATTATCTAATTGAACACAATAACTCAATTATCACAGATATAGTTGGAGGTACTGCAATTTATTATATTTCATTTTTATTATAATCCTTTCTATTATAGCCAAAACAGCTTTGGAGAGGTCGAGTTCAGAAAGGGAAAAAAATTTATGCTGCTTTTATTTTAAATCATCCAAGAGTACTTTATTTACTCACATATAGTCTCCTCTTACATGTTTCCCCCCTTCCAGTTTTTAGAAAGAAATATCTAAAATTTCTCTCCACAGTTTCTTTCCAAGTGGGCTATTACTAATGTCAACAAAAGCAATAGGCTATCCTCTATAGATTTAAAAAAAGCAGCTGGACAGGCACGAATGACCCCTGTTTGCTTAGAGTAAAATGAAGTGTTTACCACTATATTCAGCAGTTTTAGAGAATTTCCAGGAGGAAAATTGTGCTTTAAATCAGTACTCTTCAAATTCCATCTTTTAGAAGATTACAGAGTTCTATGGTAGTACTCATGAGCTGTTCAAAATTTGTTTCCTAAAAATGTATTTTAAAATTATTTTTGAATTGATCATTAAAAATAAGCATATACCTAAGAATTCTACACCAAATTCTAATGCACTGTCAATTATCAAACCCATTTGTTTGGGTTCCTGCCTCATTTTAATGGAGACTTTAAAATAAAGCTCTTTTTCCCCAACTCTGCATATACCTGAGTATTGAAAATGTCATTTGGGAGAATTGTAGCTCTGCATTGCTTTCTTTATTCTCAATTCAGATTAATCTATGTTGATTCCTGTAAGATTTGTAGGTGAGTGCACACTGGTCACAAAGACATTATGCATGGCAGCTAGCTTTCTGGATGCTCTCCTCCATTAAAACAACTTTTCCCTCCCATTCCTCTGAGCATCTCCTACCATGGTGACTGTTGGGAGCCATTAAAGCAGAGAATGAGAGCTGTTCTGAGGTCTTCGGTTCTTTTTTAAAAAATTTAACCAAACGGCTTTAATTTTTTTTATTAAGTTGTATTTGACATATATTATCTTAGTTTCAGATGTATAATATAGTGATTTGATGTTTTTATACATTGCAAAATGATCCCTGCAAGTCCAGTTAACATCTGTCACCCTACAACGTAGTTACAATATTATTGACCATGTTCCCCATATATACATTATATCCCTGTGATCTATTTATTTAATAGTTGAAAGTTTATACTTCTTAACTCCCTTCACATATTTCATCCATCCTCATCCCAGCAACTGCCCATTTGTTCGCTATACCTATGAATCTGTTTTCATTTTGGTTCATTTATTCATTGTTTTTGGTTTTTAGATTCACACATGAGTGGAATCATATGATATTTGTTTTTCTCTGTCTATTTCACTTAGCATAACACCCTCTAGGTCCATACATGTTGCTGCAAATGGAAAGAATTCATTCTTCTTACTGCTGAGTAATACTTCATTGTGTGTGTGCATCAAACTTCTTATTCATTCATCTATAAATGGACATTAAGGTTGCTAATTTAAGCAGCACTACAGTGAACATAGTGGTACATATATCTCTGATTAGTGTTTTCATTCTCTTCAGGTAAATATCCAGAAGTGGAACTGCTAGATCATACTGTAGTTCCATTTCTATTTTTTTGAGGAACTTCCATGTTGTTCTGGGCCTTCCCTGGGGGCCCAGTGGTAAAGAGTCTGCCTGCTAATGCAGGAGATGCAGGAGGCCTCAGTTTGATCTCTGAGCCAGAAAAAGTCTCTTGGAAAAGAAAATGGCCACCCAATCTAGTATTCTTGCCTGGGAAATCCCATGGACAGAGGAGCCTGGAGGGCTATAGTCTATGGAGTTGCAAAAGAGTCAGACACAACTTAGCGACTAAACAACCACCACCATTGCCATATTGCTTTCCACAGTGGCTGCACCAATTTACATTCCCCCCAACAGTGCACTAGAGCCCCCTTTTCTCTACATTCCTGTTATTTATTGTCTATCTCAGAGCTCTGGAGCCACTCTATCCCTCCAGAGCACCCACAAGAGTTCTTTCAGTCAAGGCTCCAAAAGGTGCAGGGGCGTCGGCTCACCGCATCATCTTGCCACAGAGCGACGTCAGCTGAGCAACAGTAAGCAAATCCACAACATATTATATTGTAATACAGGCAGCTTGGCATTAATTGTGAGTTCTGAAAGCTTCCAGTCATAGGTTTATATTCAGAACAGGAATGTCAATAGTTAATTTTAATAATTTAACTTAGAATCAAAAATTCCATTCTAATCTGTTTTCAAGTTTCTAGATTAGTTTAATTGAAGAGCAAGCGGAGAATATAGGTAAGCAACTAAAAATTATTACCATTTTCAAATATATATTTGTATGAAACAGTATTTTCCCAAGATTGCTCCCTCTAAAGTTCTTTCTGATTTATTCCCTTCCCACTGACTCCTTTGGCACCATTCCATATTCCTGTTTTTTGGAATTCCAAATATACTTTTACTGTGATGACAGTCATGTGGCTTCTAGAATGACACTGACTACCCCTATCTTCACTACTGGGCCTTGAGACTTTCAGCTGTTTATTCTTTTGGAAGCTTTGTGTCCTTACCAGGAAACCAAGATAGATTAGATGAGGTTATAATGTGAGTGCTGTGCTGTGCTTAGTTGTTCAGTGGTGTCGGACTCTTGAATAGCCTAGCACAATAAATGTTAGTTCCTTTTCTTTCATTAAATATATGTAATTTTTAATACTCTGGAGGTATTTTTCTGGTGCTCTATTAAACTGTAAGCTCTATGACAAAGAATATTCAATTATGTGCAACTTCCCAAATATTAGGCACTTGATATTTTTTGTTTAAACAAAAAAGAGATAATAAATGGATCACTCTAATCAAGATCAATGGGATAGTTTAACAGGCAAATTTCTTGCAATAATAAAAGTAATCATCATATTCTATATGGTACTTTTCTTCCTAAGAATTAAAAATAAAACAATCAGGGCTCATCACACTTTATAACACATATAGTGAAAGATGATAAATAATGACCCACAACTGTGGAGGAAAAATCTTCAGTTCCTAAATATCAGTAATTCTCATTTTATAAGAAGCAGAATACACATGATTTGCCTTAAAACTATACAACTAAGCAATGAAAGGTTGAAAGAGAACTAGAACAAAACCACTTCTCTGAGAAAACTATTCTTTCCTTAACAGCATTTTTTAACTAAAATTAAAACAAAGGAGTTCCTATGGTCTAGAACCAGACAATCATTACAGGATTTTGACCAAAATCATGGCATAATCCAGTGAGGATTCTTAACATATTCGAGGTGAGGTGAAATTTTTAAAAAAGAAGCATACTTACTGTCTAAGAATCAAGTCACTGTGATACCAGTGTCTTCTAGAATATCAATGTCTTATAGAAAATAGAGGTGTTTTGAGAAACCTGCAATGAAAGAAAAGCATGAATGGTATTTAGAGCATCCTTCTGCCCTCCAGGAATTTATATGCTAAGGAATGATTTCATAAGAAGCTTTCCACTAATTTTTTTTTTTTGGCCACTCCACATGGAATGTGGGATCTTAGTTCCCTGTACATGTGTGTTAAGTTGCTTCAGTTGTGTCTGATTCTTTGCAACCCTGTGGACCAGAGCCCGCCAGGCTCCTCTGTCCTTGGGATTCTCCAGGCAAGAATATTGGAATGGGTTGCCCTGCCCTCCTCCAGGGGATCTTCCCTACCCAGGGATCAAATTCATTCCCCCTCAACCACTGGACTGCCAGGGAAGTCCCCCATTAGATTATTTTATTTAGAATTCCTTCATTTTCTTTTAATTAAACTTGTAATCATAATTATTTAAGGAAGCATGCAAGGCAATAACGTTAAAATGAAAAAAAAAATAACACTGATACATGAGTTCCTTATATATTGAACAGCTAAGCAGGAGTAGGTTGGAAGCAGACTGAAAACAGGAAAAGAAGGTGTTAGGTTTTTAATGTTGGTAGACACTCGTGTAGATCAACTCTGAAGAGAGAGGCAATTGGTTTTGAGCAATATAATTATGCATTGAAAGTTGAAATTCCTAAACAAAGGGATGGTTGGTCATGAAGAAAATGGGAAATACATTAAAAATTTTCATTTTTAACAACAATGTACATCCTGGCATAATATTGACACTATTCCATTTTTACATTTTTATTCTTTGAACACAAAAGGTCAACTTAGGAAAGCAGAGTAGATATTGATATATTTTATATTATGTATTTATGTGTGTAGAGATGTCTGTGTGCATGTGCACATGTAACATTCCCATCACACGTGCAGACACACAATATACACATGTGTGCGTGCACACTCACGAGCGTGCACACACACACACACACACTTACCTACACATTGCAATCTTTCACCATTCTGGTCTACTGATGTAAATGGATATAGACAGAGAAGTGAGAGAGAGAGGAAAGAAAAAGAAGTGAAACATACTATAAATAGATGGAGTCTTGTTTACAGCAATTCTTTAACATTTGTTTTGTAACAGTTGTTTCCATGTTCAGCCCACACCAGCTGTTCCCCAAACATAGTTTTTAATACTAATACACTGTATACCAACACAATTCTCCATAAAATGTTTAATACATTGTAATCTTTGTCTTATTACTGCTCTTGTTCTGACTACATCCAGCCCATCCCAAATTTCAAAAGAATTTTAGGGAAATAGCCATTTGTGGTCCAGCACTCTTGCCTGGAAAATCCCATGGACGGAGGAGCCTGGTAGGCTGCAGTCCATGGGGTCGCTAAGAGTTGGACACGACTGAGTGACTTCACTTTCATGCATTGGAGAAGGAAATGGCAACCCACTCCAGCGTTCTTGCCTGGAGAATCCCAGGGACGGGAGAACCTGGTGGGCTGCCATCTATGGGGTCACACAGAGTCGGACACGACTGAAGTGACTTAGCAGCAGCAGCCACCATTTGTGGAATGGAAAAGATGATTTCTATATTTCAAAACTATAAGGTGGCTGATGAACAAGGTTTGCTAAAAAAAAGAAAAAAGTTTCCTGCACCAGGACTGTGTTTAGCCTTTAAATACCACTGTGAATGTTAAGCCAGATGCATTATTAAATGTCATCTTTTCAAGTGAGTTCAGTATTAATATTGATACAAACTTTCTTCCTGCTCTTAATTTTCATTTCAATAAAGATATGAATGTTGGCAAGCACTGCTATTGACAATTGATAAAATTATGCAAACACAGTGTTTTTTCAGCTTTTGAGTAAATATTGCATGCTAATGAATTCCAAAGTGTTTTCTGTGTTCCTGTAGGAGCTGAATTTGTGTAGGTGGACCAAGCCATGGATGTGCTTTTCTAAGCCTGTTACACTTATATCAGCAGAGCTGTTGTTTGCCTCCTAATAAGCAATTTGGTAGTTTTATCATGAGCTCTGAGGCCCTCCAAAGATCATTTATATAATGACATCCTGTGAAAGCAAACCTCTCTAGAACTTTCTGAAGGTAATAATTAGTTCATATATTTGTTCTGTCGCCACAGTGGTGCTTTCAAAAAGCTTCCTGCTAATTTTCAGTTTAAATTGGATGCCACAGGTTTGTTCTTCAGTTGTAACAAAATGGTTTGGGGCATAGAGGGACATGTTTTGAAAAAGAGTTTTAAAATATCTAACCTGAAAAGGAAAACATTCACATAGCTAATGATTCTTTTATACTCCTGTCCTTAGATTTTCAGGAGATAATTGGGAAATTAATATATCAATGCAGAGAAGAAAACCTAAATAAAAGGAAAGTAGAAAGAAGTTAACAGTAGTTTACAAATACCCAAATGAGGTCTTTCTAAATGGACATGACATCCAGAGTGGTTCATTGTTTCAAGGAATGCATCAATATAAATTATTTGAATGTTCATAAAAATTAAAGAATTATGCCCTACTGGGGACATTCTGAAGAAATTATTTAATAAAAGAAAAAGAATAAGTCTGAGTATATTTAATGGTGTTATTAGTTTTGTCTTAAAAGCAGTATATTCCTACTCTGATGAATTTGGTCATAGCCACAACACAAAATAAAATTTGCTACGCATAAAATTTCTTTCCAAGGATAACAAATTAAAATTAGATTTTGAAATAGAATTAGGAAACTACCATATCAATAGCCTCCCAATCTTTATGACTATTAAATTTATATGCCTCTAATACATGTAATATTTCTGAAATATGTAAACATACTACATCATTCATAAATATTATGTAAATTAGAAAATGTACACAAAGTAGGAAACTTAAAAGGCTAAGATAAAAACAGATGTAAACAGATGTTTGGATTGTCAGTCTCTGAGGAATGACTTGAGTTTGGAAAACACTTACCGTGTCAGGTATCATTCTAGGAACTTTATATATTAACTCACTTAATTCACATAACAACTCTTTAAAGCTGGTACTGCTAGTATCTTCCAATTATTTGGAAATAATTTATCTGGCTCCTGGCATAGCCTGGTCTTGCTGTCCCAAGGCAAGGGGTTCAAGAATAGTTTTAATAACTGTTCTCTATTTTCTATACTATGGATTTTTAAATAACATTTTATTAGCAGCAAAGACATGTCTTAAAAGCATAAACTCCTATAAAACAGAGTTAGTGCATTTACCTTGAAACTTGACAGATATGTATTTATTTCAAGCAGAGCACTTTTAAAAGGAAAAAAAATCTAGGTATTTATTCAGAACATCCATTTTATCAATGCTTTTCCCTTCTCTTCTGGAACCAGTGCTCTTCATTATTACTCTGGCCATGATTAAAAATTTAGAAGAAAAGTAATAAACTTCCTAAAATTTAAATTAATTAGATGACACAGAGGTTTGCTTCAATCTCTTCTTCTCCATCTCATTCCCTAGGTAGGTTTTATGTTTTCCTCTGATGTAGTTACCAAGTGCTTTCTTTAATTGGTTAATTGCATTTCTAAGGCTTCTTCCAGACTATACCTATATTTGACTCTCACCTGTGGCATCTTAGTTTTCTTTAACATTCCTGATGTTTTTCCTTTTCCTTTAATCCTTCCCTCAGGAAGTAAATACCTACAGATTCTACATAACAAATGCTAATTGTTTCTAAGTACTAATCCTTGGACCACTGGTCTTACAGAATTTGAACTATCTGTAGCAAAATGAGAAATATAAGGTGTGCACAAGTACACACACAAACACACACACCTATACAGCTCTATTATAAAGATGCCAGGTGAAACTACCTTTTCTTGGGAAGGCTTCTCCTTTATTCTGGAATTATATACTTACATTTTAAAAACAGTAATTATCTTGTTTCTTACACACAATGGCAATAGTAGATGAAGTGTCCTTTAAACTTTTTTTCATTATTTGTCAAAATAAAATGTGTTTACCAATAGTGCTTCATTTTATTTGATTTTCAAACTATGGGTAAAAAATTCCTTGTTTTTTTAAATTCAAAAGGTTTTGGAACCACTTGTCTAAATAATTGACTGAATCTTTCTTTGTTGACCAATTTGCAAGGTAACCCTTACATTACATGTATCTTAATACATTATTTATTTAACTAAGCTTTCTGTCAACTCCATTCCCTTCAACAATCATTTCACAGGAGTGGAGAAATCAGAAAAAGTTTGTCTTAGTCTATACAATGATTAAACTGTGTCACATATAGACAGGTACTTAATAAATAATGTCAGTGCTGGTATTAGGAAGATCTTGTTGCCATTTCAAAGTACTTTAGGAAAATCATTTGGTTTGATGGAATCATTTCTTTTAATCAATGTATTTCTAAAATGTGGTAGAAAATAATTATGGGCAATACTGAGTACTGAAGTCAAAATGAATCTCATAACCAGCTAGCAGTAATTCAGAAGATGATATATGCAAGAGTGAGTATTTCCTTCAGTAATAAACAGCAATGTAGTTTCAAAGATTATGGATTTTTTACTGAACACTTAGACAAGGGTCCTCTGAAGAGCTAAGCACCTGCTAAGTCTATTTAATTTGAATTTGTGTTTGGTACCAGGAGTCCTGAATTTCACTTCTAGTTCCATCACTAAGCATTTGGGTAACCTTCAATGAATTACCTCACCACCCTGAATCTTAATTTTCTTGTTCTTAAAAGACAAGGCATGAATTAGACGATTTCGAAAATCTCTTGCAATTCTTATATTAAATGAGTCTGAGATCCAGCCCTTCTGATCCCAGAAAATAGCAACATTGTTATCCTGCTTTTGTGCCTGGAAATAATCTCTTCAAAGGAAAGCCTAATATTTGCAACAACATGGTTGAAACTGGTGGACATTATATTAAGTCAAATAAGCCAGACACTGAAAGATAAATATTGCATGCTTTCACTTATATGTATGTGGAAGTTTTAAAAGTTAAACCTGTAAAGTGAAGTGGAAGTCGCTCAGCTGTGTCCAACTCTTTGCGACTCCATGGACTGTAGCCAACCAGGCTCCTCCATCCATGGGATTTTCCAGGCAAGAGTACTGGAGTAGGTTGCCATTTCCTTCTCCAGAGGATCTTCCTGACCCATTTATCAAACCCGGGTCTCCCGCATTGTAGACAGATGCTTTACCATCTGCACCACCTAGGAAATCCTGTAAAACCAGAGAGTAAAAAAGCTGAGGGACGGGGGAAATGGAAAGATGTTGGTCAAAGAGTATGAATGTTCAGTTATTGGGATGAGTAAGTTCCAGAGATCTAAAGTACAGACTGGTGATGATAATTAAAAATACTGTACCATATACTTCAAATGTTCTAAAAAGAAACATCTTAAATCAACTCTCAATATACACACAAGGATAACTATGTACATGTGATGAATAGTATTTAGCTTGATTATAGGACCATATATAAATAAATAAATATATATATACACACACATATACACATATTGAGTTGGAAACCTTAAATATATACAATTTCCATATGCCAAAGATATCTCAAAAAAGTCATCTTTAAAAGAGTCTCTTTCCCAAAAAAGGGAAAAGAACTTCAGATTCTCCAAGTTTATTTGAGTAAGCAGAGCTGAGAACTGGAATCATGGAATCAACACAAATCATGGTACTGCAGCCTCCTGGAATGGCCTTAATTATCTCACTTGTATTAGCATAATTTTAAAAAAGTCATCAAAGTAAACTCAATTTGAAATCTCTTTAAGAAAAATGGTATACAGTAAGTTAAGGCAAAGGATTTTGCAAAATAAAATTTAAAAACAGGTAACTTTTAAATGGCTTAGAATCACTGTGATTAGACAACGCTTGTAAAAGCACAACCATAATCAGTTATGAATATAGTCCCTGGTTATTTACTGCTTGACTCATCCAAAATCGTGCCCTTCCTATTCCCGTTAAAATGTTATCTCCCATCAAAATATGACACCCAAAAACAACATGCCAGTAACTCTAAGCCTTGGAGAACTGCAATGAATATCATTCAAATTAATTCTGACTGACATTTTGGTAAATCACCTCTTGAAGTCAAGAAGGGAGCATTTTTAAAGCACTTTACCATTGCCAAAATAGTAAGGAGTAAAACCACATTCATCATTCAGAAGGTGAAGCGCAGGGGAGTCTGAAGCCAGAAAAATGGCAGCCATTATCATCTCATCAATTATAGAAGGAATTTTAATATCTGGCACTGCTTCTCACTTTGAATGAGATGGTTGTGAAGCACCTGATTCAATATTTGGAGTCACTATAATGTAATGAAGCAGTTCTTCATACTCTTCCTGAAGATCTGAAGAGACAGAACTGCCTCGGGCAGAGTCTTTTTGCAAAACTGGAGGTTAGCATTTCTCCCCATCTGAAGACATTCTGTATAAATATGCTGAGGCTCTCTATACAGAATGTATACCGCACAATTGCATTCATCTCCCATGCTAGCAAAGTAATGCTCAAAATTCTCCAAGCCAGGCTTCAACAGTACATGAACTGTGAACTTCCAGATGTTCAAGCTGGATTTAGAAAAGGCAGAGGAACCAGAGATCAAACTGCCAACATCTGTTGGATCATCAAAAAAGCAACAGTTCCAGAAAAACATCTATTTCTGCTTTATTGACTACATCAAAGCCTTTAATTGTGTGGATAACAGCAAAATGTGGAAAATTCTTTAAGAGATGGGAATAACAGACTGCCTTACCTGCCTCCTGAGAAATCTGTATGCAAGTCAAGAATCAACAGTTAGAACTGGACATGGAACAACAGACTAGCTCCAAATCAGGAAAGAAGTACATCGGGCTGTATAATATCACCCTGCTTATTTAACTTCTATGCAGAGTACATCATGAGAAATGCTGGGCTAGAGGAAGCACAAGCTGGAATCAAGATTGCCAGGAGAAATATCAATAACATCAGATACGCAGATCTGGCACCCTTCTGGCAGAAAGTAAAGAAGAACTAAAGAGCCTCTTGAAGAAAGTGAAAGAGCAGGGTGAAAAAGCTGGTTTAAAACTCAACATTCAGAAAACTAAGATCATGGCATCTGGTCCCATCACTTCATGGGAAATAGATGGGGAAACAATGAGAGACTTTATTTTGGGGGTCTCCAAAATCACTGAAGATGGTGACTGCAGCCATGAAATTAAAAGACACTTGCTCCTTGGAAGAAATGCTATGACCAAACTAGACAGCACATTAAAAAGCAGAGACATTACTTTGCCAACAAAGGTCTGTCTAGTCAAAGCTATGGTTTTCCCAATAGTCATGTGTGGGTGTGAGAGTTAGACTATAAAGAAAGCTGAGCCCCAAAGGATTGATGCTTTTGAACTGTGGTGTTGGAGAAGACTCTTGAGATTCCCTTGAACTCCAAGGAGATCCACTCAGTCCATCCTAAAGGAAATCAGTCCTGAATATTCATTGGAAGGACTGATGCTGAAGCTGAAACTGCAATACTTTGGCCACCTGATGAACTGACTCACTGGAAAAGACCCTGATGCTAGGAAAGATTGAAAGCAAGGTGAGAAGGGGACAACAGAGGAGGAGATGGTTGGATGGCATCACCGACTCAATGGTCATGAGTTTGAGTAAGCTCCAGGAGTAGGTGATGTACAGGGAAGCCTGGCATGCTGCAGTCCATGGGGTCGCTAAGAGCTGGACACGACTGAGTGACTGAACTGAACTGAACTGAATAACATCTCAATTGGAACATGAGTGGTGGGTTTTCATCAACAAGCACATATTGATTTAGCAATTCCCACTATACAAATGGATCAGGTGAGATACATATAATATTATATGTATTATAATACAAGATATTATCTTTTATATTATATTAATATACAATATATTATATATCATATATCATATAATATATAATACACATAAATTATATTATATATAATGTGTTGTATTATATATTTAATATATATTAGTATATAATAAATATAATTATATATAATATAATATGTATTATAATACATATAATATTGTATTATATGTAATACAAGAGAAATATTTATGTGGTCTCAAATATAACTTAGAAAGAGATATATGTGCTCTTATATATAGAGTTCAATAACTAACAGTAAGGTTCTGGAAAAAGACAAAACTTGTTCAAACATGGGGTCTGGCACTTATCAGCTGTTGGGTCTTTAAAAAGTTAATTTCTCTAAAACTCAGTTTTCTAAAATGTAAAATGTACATGATGAAAACACATATTAATATGTCTGCTGGCAGAACTAGATGAGATGATGTGCTGGGCATAAATTAATAAATTAATAAAAGTTAGCTGCTATTGCTATTATATATAAATTATACATATTAATATTACATATAACTATAATAGGTCCTAAGCCCATTATAAGTGGCACTGATTATAATTATGATCTCGAATTCTACTTATAGTTCTACCTGGTGGCTCAGATGGTAAAGAATCTACCTGCAGTGTAGGAGACCCAGATTAGATTTCTGAGTTGGGAGGATCCCCCAGAGAAGAAAATGGCTACCCGTTCCAGTATTTTTGCCTGGAGATCCCCATGGACAGAGAAGCCGAGCCTTGTGGGCTACAGTCCACGAGGTCCCACAGAGTTGGACATGACTGAGTGATTAACACCTTCACTTTTGTAAATAATAACCCTTTTAGAGGGAAAAAGCTAGTATTCATTGAGCATTTACTGCTCTAGACACTATGTTGAGTCCTTTACATATATTTACACATATTAGCTCATTAAATCCTCTTGCCATAAAGAAACCAAGGTTCAAAGAGTTTATGATTGTTTACCCAAAGTGATACAGCTAAAAGTTGTTAAAGATAGGATTTGTTCCTAAAGTCTGTCCTCAAAGCCCATCAGCCTAATCCTATAGTTAAATTAGGGATAACAAAACTATTAGCTGAGTCAGTTCCTCTTTCAGTCACCCCCTTCCTCACCCCAGCTCAGTGACACTGCTCTAATCAGATAGGTCTTCATCCCTAATCACCTTGACTATTATAATAATGACATAACTGGCCTCTTCACCAGGATTTCCTCACCCCAATCCATTCTTACTCCCAGTTGCCAGAATAAACTTTCAGAAGTTCAGTTCCTAATCTTCAGTGATTCCCACTACTGACTGGACTAGTCAAAATATATTAGCTTTTCAATATTCACAATCAGTTTAATTCAGTCCGCTTAGTCGTGTCCAACTCTTTGCAACCCCATGGACTGCAGCACCACAGGCCTCCCTGTCGATCACCAGCTCCGGGAGTTTACCCAAACTCATGTCCATTGAGTCAGTGATGCCATCCAGCCATCTCATCCTCTGTAGTCCCCTTCTCCTCCCACCTTCAATCTTTCCCAGCATCAGGGTCTTTTCAAATGAATCAGCTCTTCGCCAAAGTATTGGAGTTTCAGCTTCATTATCAGTCCTGCCAATGAATATTCAGGATGGATTTCCTTTAGGATGGACTGGTTGGATCTCCTTGCACTACAAGGGACTCTTAAGAGTCTTCTCCAACACCACACTTCAAAAGCATCAATTCTTCGGCACTCAGTTTTCTTTATAGTCCAACTCTCGTATCCATACATGACTACTGGAAAAATCATAGCCTTGACTAGATGGACCTTTGTTGGCAAATATTCTCAATAGCCAGGTGTAAATCCCTCTTTTCACACTATTTCTCAGCTTAGTGCTGCTGGATGGTCCAGTTTACCTGGATGAGCCCTAGTTTCCTAGATAATGCCCAGCTACCCTGGGCTAAATTATCATACTGTTATGTAAGTTAAGGATAACTTTAACTTCCTTGCTTTGCTGCCTTGAACAGCTCCCTGTCCATCCCATGTCACCCCCAAAACTTCTCTCATTCAGTCCCACCAAAATACTATCCATATTCTGGAACTCAGCACAAATATTGTTCCATTAATCAAACTTTTTCTGATCTTTCACCTCTCATTGTGATCATTCCCTCCTCTCAATATCCACAGTTCTTTATCTGTGCCTCTACAATAGTACTTCAATTTTCTGCCATTCATTATCTGAGGCTATCTCAAAAGTAGAAATAAGTCTTATTCATTAAGCATCCCAGTGATTTGAATATAGCAATAGTTAGAGCCAACACTTACCTATCATTTATTATGTTCCAGGCATTGTTCTAAGATATTTTACATAAATTAACTCAACCCACACAACAAACCTATTAGGTAAGTGTGGTAGGTGTGGCAGGCAGGCTTTAAGATGGACTTGCAATCATCCTCACCTCCTAGTAATTCACACTTGGCTGTAATCAACTCTTCTTGAGTATGAACTTGATATAAAGACTTGCTTCTAATAAATACAACATGGAAGAAATAATGAGATGTCACTTCTGAGGTTAGGTTACACAGAGATTGTAGCTTCCATCTTGTGCTCCCTCTTTGTTCAGTTGCTCAAGGGAAGCCAGTTGCCATACTGTGAGCTGTGTCATGAAGAAGCTCATATGGCAAGGAACTGAGAGAAGCTGTTGGCCAACACTCACAGAAGACTTCAGGCCCTCAGCCCCATAGTCCATGAAGAACTGAATCCTTCTAAGAACTATGTGAGCTTGGCAGCAGACCCTGACCCAGTTGAGGCTTTAAATGAAACTACAGCCCACTTGCTGACACTCTGAATGCAGTTTTATGAAAAGTCCAGCAGAGGCACCCAGCTAGGCCACACCTGGATTCCTGACTCAGTTTTGTGGTAATCTATTCTGAAGCAACAGATGATAAATTATTATTATTATTATTTCTACTTTTCAGATGAGAAATCTGTGGCTCATGTATGTAGTAAGTAATAGGGACAGGATTCAAACCAGGCAGTATAGCTCCAGAGTCCATACTCTTAATCACAGAGCCAGAATGTCTCATAAATGAATAAATGAAAATTCTTTCCCTAAACTGACTATACCACAGCCAAGTAACTTTAACTCAAACAATTTAGAGTTGACTGTAAAAAGGTTTATAGTATCTTAATTCATAACTGTACCACTGGGTCTCTGTTGAGATCAGATAGAAGTATATTAAATATACTTATTTCAATATCTGTTTATGTCTAACTTTCTACATAAAACTTGGGTGATCTGTGTAGCTTTACTGATACATACATAAACTTACATTGGGAACTCTGTTTATCTCAGTTTATATTTGTAGCTTGGGCCTTCCCTAGTGGCTCAGATGGTAAAGAATCATGCCTGCAGTGTAGGAGACCTGGGTTCGATCCCTGGGTCAGGAAGATGGCCTGGTGAGGGCAATGGCTACCCACTCTAGTATTCTTACCTGGGGAATTCCATGGACAGAGGCTACAGTCCATGGGGTCGCAAACAGTCAGACATGACTGAGCGACTAACACTTTCACTTCATCTTTACAGCTTAATACATGGTTAGCACTAAGTGTGGGTAGGGCAAAAGAAGTTTTAGAATCTCACTAACCTGGATGGGAGACCTACGTCCAACAATTGTTGCCAGTGTGGTGCAATGCATGGTCATTTTCTCTAAGCCTTGCTCCAATTCCATGTGTTTAGCAAGGTCTTCCTCAGCTACAAAAGTTAAAAATGTTCACCTAGAAATTATCTTACTAAAAGATGTAAGTCAGACAGAGAAAGACAAATATCATATAACTCATATGTTGAATTTAACTTTAAAAAATTATACAGATGAACCTTTTTACAAAACAGAAACAAACTCACAGATTTTGAAAGGAAATTTACAGTTACCAAAGGAGAAATGTTGAGGGGAGGAACACTGCTATACATAAAATAGATAGCCTAGGAGGACCTACTATATAACCCAGAGAACTCTATTCAATATTCTGTAATAACCTATTTTGGCAAAAAAATCTGAAAAAGAATGAATATATGCCGGGAGCCAGCATGAGGAACCCCGCCCGTGGCAAAGGTCATGAGGAAGGAGGCTCGGCATATGCAAAGGAGGGATCGAGCCTCAGGGGTCCCCCTGGAAATTCTTGAGCATCTACTCCCAAAACCAGAGTCTGCCTGCTTTACTGTGTTATGCTTTCCACCTACTCTTCTGACATTAACAGGGGGCTGTCCCCCCACCACCTTTTTCTGGAAAATGTTAATTTAGAGCTTTTAGATAATAAGTCTCCTGGGCATAATAAGAGTGTTTCAATCCAAAACCCCCTCTGATGGCTTTCTAGCCTGCCTGCCGGACTCTTACAGCTGTGCAGGTGATTGTTTGTGGCCTCCCAACTGCAAGAGGCACAGGAAGCTTAAAACATCCTAGGAATGTAGGGGCTTCCGAGGAGTCAAAATCATTAGAATAGGACTGATTAAGGGTTTCATTTGTTGAGCCAATACTTGCTGCCAAATTTTCATATCTTTTATTTGTAGATATAGTTGCCATGTAGAAAAAACAGGTAGTAGACCTGGTATTAGCAACATTAGATCTTTGAGTTAAGTACTTTCTTTGTTATAACCCACTGCACCTTTGTTCTATAGGAATGTAACTTTATTTAGTACTTTGAGGGTGATGCAGATTAAAGAAAAAACACTTCAAGGGAAAAAGAGTTTTCTGGTTGATAGACATTTATCTAGGAAAAGAGCCATAAAAATGTTAACAAGCCTCCTGGCCAGAAGATAATGTAAACCACCTGAGACATTTTGTATACGGGAAGGTATGCAAAAAGAAAGCCTGGTCTCAATGAGGGTCAGGACTGCTGCCCCTGCATAACTCTGCATATTCCATTATTTCTTTATGTACAACTTGGGGTATATAAGCTGCTTTTGAAAATAAAGTTGTGGGTCTGGCACCGATGCTTGGCTCCCCCATGTCGTTCTTTTCTCCCTTTTCTGGCTGAATTCCCATCTGGAGCATGGAGGCTCACCATGTCTACTTATTTGCCCTGGCTTCTAAGACCCACGCGAGAGGGAGCCCAAGGCGGGGCACCCTCCATTATTCAAGTGGGCGCCGGTGGCCTACGTAGACGGTGCAAGTTCCTTGTCTTGGAACTTTATTGGTTTTCTGCATAAACCAAGGAATATCAGCCTTTTTCCTCCACTTATTTTCCTACTACACTATTTCTTTCTAATCTCCCTCCATATCTTTAATTAAGCAATTAATTCCTAGGACACCGACTCCGTCCCTGCTTCGAATTCCCTGGATCCACCGGGGCTGGACCCTGGCAAACATATGTATATGTGTAACTGAATTACTTTGCTGTACACCTGAAACTATTACAACACTGTAAATCAACTATACTCCAAAAAAAAATTTTTTTTTAAATGCGCAATTCTTTCCAGAATTCCACTTTGTCCTACTCATGACACAGAATGATTACAGTATCTGTTAGAAGGCAAGAAAAAGATCTCAATGTCTCTACAATACAGGATTAAATTATCCATTCATAAAGTCTTAATTAAACATGCAGCATTAAGCCTATACCTTAGTAATGAGGGATTCCCTAAAACAGTGTTCTGAACAGAGAAGATGGCCAGTAAACATCTGTCAAATTAATAAATGAACTCTCTATTATACCATCTCAGTATCACAAGGGAAAAAAATGAACCCTCTCACACATTTTGAAAACAGCTGTCTTGGTAGGGTTGACAAAGTCTTGTTGAGAAGTAGCTGACTTTCTGATGCTGAGCCTTGGTGTGGTGGAGGGTCTGTACTGAGTGTAGCCTAGGTGTCACCCCATGTGCGTTCATCTCTGCATGGTGGGAGGGCAGTTTGGAATGACAATTCCCATAAGTCCTTGGCCCTCTCGTGCCCTTAGTGCCTATAAGAGACACTCTCACCAGTGGCTAAAGCTCATTCCCCAGTGGCAACTGTAGCAGGAAGTGTAGATTATGAGAAGTGTGATCTGTCTTTGACTTCTGAGAATTTCTACTAAGAATCAGCCACTCTGGTGCTACAAGCAGCTGAGACCATTGGCCGCGGCTTCCCTGCAAACCCTGCCTCATTGGATTCCCTGAAATTTCCGGACAGGTCTCCTGACTTCATCCTCTCAGAATTTCCAGAAGTGTACATGCCTTTAATTCCTCTAATTCCTAACCAAAATACCTTGGTGACTTCTGTTTTTCTGATCGAACTCAGATTCATAGGTTATGCTATGATTTGGTAATTTAATGGTTAATAGTGTCATTCATTAAACACAAAATCATTCCCCAATAGAAAATGTCTCTCAATTATTTTTGCCCAGGAGAACTTACAGAACTGCATTAATGAAAGGTGTAAGTACCCTTCTAATGTCAGCAAATTATATTACTAAGCCTATTCCTAATGAATTTATTACTTACAATTTCTAATAGTCCCTGGAATTCTTACTTTGGGGGAATAAAAGTGATGGAAGAGTTGAAAGTCACAGCACAATATAATGTTACTGATCATAATGAAAACATATAGTTATTTCTGATATCATAGCCTATGGCTCAAATGCCAGATCTAAATTGCCTATGTTCAAATTCCAACTCTTACACTAATCACTGTGTCTCAGTTTCTTCCTCTGTAAAATGGGAATAAGATCTTATTGCGTAGTTGAGAAGAATAAATGAGTTAATAAATGAAAACTTCTTAAAACTGTGTCTAGCTCTACAACAAAGATGGTTACTATGTCTGTATTATTATTTTATTATCATTATTACTTAATCACAATACATGGCAAGAGGGCCAAATCATGAATCACCAAATCCTCACCTATTGCCACCAATTCCTGACAGTAGAATTACATGACATGGGGGACTCCAGGCAAGGGTATACTTTATAACCATGCCCTACCCTGACAACTCTGACAGTACCCATCAGAGGCTTCTTTTTATTATCTTCTCCCCTAAGCCTAGACTAAAACAGGAAAAGCATTCCCAAACCCTTTTCCATAAGCCTCATGCTCTATTCTCTCTCTCTTACGACTGACATGAATTTAACATATAGTTAAGGCTTAAAAATAATATGTAACAATTATTAACTTTGTATTACATTCTAGACAACATGCTAACTCTTCTACTTGTAGCAAAGCCTCATGACACTCTAGAGATATATTCATTGCCCTCTCCCAATTAAAAGACAAAATATAAACTAAGCCCAGGAACACAGAGTGCCTCTCTCAAGGGCACATAGCTGATAACAGACTCAGAAAGCTGAGTGCAAGAGTCTTTTCTCTTAACCCCTGCACAAGGACAGGTACTTATACTCTCCTGTGCCCTGATTTCCATGAGGGGACAACTGGTAAGAGAAGAAACATTTTCTAAAATCAATGAAATTATTAAAATCCTTGGTCTCTTCCTTTGTCCACAAAAAACTGCACTTGTAGTTCATTGTGTCTATTATGCATATTCTTTTACTTAAGGAGAAGAAAAGGTTATGTTATTTAAAAAAAGGTGAGGACGCCTTTGTAGGATGCCATAAATTTATTCTGTCAGGCAGGCCGAGTTGTGTGACAGTCAGAGACACGGCTTGATGCAGAGATGTGAAGTGTGACTTTTTTTGACTGTCACACTGGATGAGATGGATGGATTTTGGAACACATCCCAGGAAGCTGAGACAGTTATGTGGTCAAGTGTTGGTCTCTCTGATCAAATCTGACTTGCTGTCTCTGAAGTTGTTGGATTTTGCCAGGCCTCCAGATGCAGCATTGTGTCTTTGCAAACACAGTTGGTTTGACACCATCTGCAAGACCCTTCATTGGTCCTAGCACTATGAGCCATTGTTTCCTGAGGAATTAATGGACATTCTCACATTCTACCTGTGATAATTGAGCTATTTTCACACTTGCTAATGTGTCGGTTACCCAGAGCCTAGTTCTCACTTACATACTCTGTGCTAGATATGCATATAAATGGGAGAAATCCTGGAACTTGCTGCCAAAATCCAATAGCCTAGTATTCAGCAAATGAGAATAGTTAGCCTTTGAAGAAATTATAGCTCCAGAAATAAATGTACAGGATTCATGCTTTGGTGGGTAAACTGGTTTGAGATCACCTACACTCTTTACTTTATAAATGATCTTATCCTGAATAAGTCATTTGACTTACACATAATTTAGTTCAGTACTATGCTTTAAGTCGAGACAAAAATATTTTTCCGTGCTCTAGAGTTATTTCACTCTAACATCACCAGGGAGCAAAATGCGAGAAAATAAATGTGAGTCTGAGCTCCTAACCAAAGGCATTTGATTAACCAATTACCAAAAGCACTTGTTATAAGGAAATTCTACTTATCTGTTACAGTAGATGCTCTCTTATCAAAGTAAATGGGAATAATGTCAAATTAATCCAAAAAGAGAGTTAAAGTGGGAAATAAAGAATATGTCCTAACATTTTAAATTGAAATATATTACTTTGTATTATTTCACTAATATCTTGATGAGGAACCAAATAATTTTTATTTCTATATGGGCCTTTTCATTGAGTGTGGGTCTGTCTGTTTATCTTTCTTGTATAAACCACATCTCTAATGTATTTTCTATGAGTTCAGGATGGAGCTTCTTCAGCTAACAGATTGCTTCTTACACAGCAATCTGAGTGGGATATCTTTAATGATTTTTATGTACTTTCTTTGCCTCATCCAACTTCAAATCTACACTTCTTTTTTTTCTTTTGCAAGTTAACTTTAATATGTTTTTCCAAAGTATTCAATTTAGTTGACATAGAAACATCTTTCTTTTTTTAACTCATATCAATTTTATGTAGTTAAAATAGTAAATAAAAATGGCATACATAGGCTTGGAAGCAAATACAATTAACTCTTGGTAAGCACACAGCTCATCTTATGGGAGCAAAAATATGTGGGCTCCCTATGGAGTAGCTACTAATCCCTGGCACTCCATGCGCCATGGACATCTGTCAGCATATCTTACTAAAGAAATAGAAGTAGGTGATTAATCTAACAATTTGATTGTGTATTTCTATATATCTACTCCACCTTTATGTAAACATGATGTACTGGGAAGTCCTCTATTATGCAGGATTGGTTACATGGTACTTCCACTGATCATAATTGCATAAGAAAAAAAATGTCCATTTGGTATTAATTTCAAAGATTCAAAACACAGGTGGAAATATATATTTTAAAAAATATAGATCATCCAAGCTATTTAAATTACATACTAGAGTATCAGGTTTTAGTGTCTGAAACCCAAGTGTACCTTGTATAAAAAGTCTCAGATGATTATATTGTTCCAGGACAAAGAAGAAAAGAAATTATAATACATCTAGAACTATATTTCCATCTTTCCATTAGGTTTACAGGATAAAGAACTTTTCTATTTTTAATTTCTGTCCTAATAGGTTGAAGACAACAAATCATAACTTTGAAAAGGTATCATATTGTACTAGCTTCCTTTCCATTGCAGTGTCTCTGCCAGACATACTCTGGATGTTTCAAGGAAACTAAATGCTCATCTACTCAAATAGCACCTCCCAGGCAGTCTCCTTGTTCATATGAGGCCAGTGGAAGTCCAGGGCATAGCTTTTTCAGTAACACTTACCTCAAAATAAGATGAATCAAATAGATGGAGACGGAGAGCTGAATCCATTAATAGATGGCCTGCCGTGTGGAAGGAACAGTGTTTGGGACATGGGAGTACAAGCTAATATCACACATTTCCTGAAAATTCTAGAAGAATTTGAAAGTTTACCATCTCACTGATAAGGTATGACCATATTTAAAATATTTATTTAAAACTGTGAAAGTGAAAACTTGAGGCTATCTACAGATTACAAAGAATTAACAGTTCTAGCCTCTGGGATTTGTGGGAAGTTTTAATTTGCTTTGGGATGGCATGGTTACCAAAAGGCTTTCCTACTTCACTTTCCATGCTTTTATGGTCGAGGAATATTTTATACATGTGTTTTGCATAAGGACCTAATATAGGATGCAAGCTGATAGAACATTCAACAAAAGAGTTAAGAAATTATACTCTAACATAAAATTCCTAACATGACATGCTATTTATCTGTTTAATACTTCTTGCTGTGCACAACATAAAATCAGTTTGTCATAACCTTGAAGCATTATTTTCTGGTTCTGAAAGCTCCAGAATAAATTGCCATTCTTTGACTTTCTCAAGCATAAAAATGAAAACTGGATTTTTTTTCTTAGAAAAGATGAATTACCCTAGCTTGACAGAGGGTAATTAGCATACCCAATGCAAGTTAAGAGAATGGGTTGACAAGCACAAAGAAGACTAAGAAAACATGAGCACATTTTGCATGTGTTTTAATACATAAATGATTAAAAACATTACTATATATGTTAATTGCCACCAACTTCAACACAACCCTATTGGAAGACAATATTAAGTCATGGAAAACAGTACATCTTTAATTATTTGTCTATTCTATAAACAAGTTTAATTGGAATCTAAAAACAGCAAGGGACAAAAGCTCAGTTCATTAGGGACCAACTAACTGTAAAGGGCAGATAAAAACCTTTTGTCTGATACAGATGTACCTCCCGAGCACCATCAGAGAGCATCAGGCAGCACACTAATCAGTAATAAGAGGTGTTCTCATTATTAAGCTTATAAAGCATAAACCAGGTCACCACAAGCTTTGAAGGTACTGATCATCAATTATTTCGCTAATTGTTTGTTCTGTTTGCATGTCTCAGGGTAAAAGGAAAAAGTCACTGAAGCGAAAAAGAGACACCAATAATTGCTACCTCAGTGACAGTTGGTTTTTAGTATCTCATTATTTATGATTTGTTTTGTTGTGCATATGTGACTTTAAGTCTACTGTATTAATGTATACCCAAGAAGCCTACTGGGTAACACTTGCAAAAGAATTATACAAATTAATCAGCAAACTCAGGCATAGAATCTGCCCTGAAAAGTCCTATAAGACTGTTAATAACTCTGTGTGTGTGTGTGTGTGTGTGTGTGTGCACGCGCATGTGCACGCGTGTGTATGTGTGTGAATCTAGGAACCATCACTTACGACGCATTGAATTTCTGCTGCTGGGGAAGTGTTATATAGCATGTTGCAGTATAAAATGCCATTGCCATTTTGTTTTCAAGAATCACAAGACATGTGGACTGTCCTAAAAAGTAGATAAACCTCCTTAAAGAACAACAACTACAACTTTAGGATTATTATTAAGTTAAAGATGACATGAGGCAAAAGAAGCTAGAATATCATGGAATTCAGGAATAAAATTTAATTTTCTCAGTTCTAACCATGAAGCTAAGTGGCACTTTGAACAGAAGCATCACTTACTTAGAGCTTGGGGCAATGAGTCAGGGGTGTCATTGGTTCAAAAAGCAGCTATTTTTGGACATTTTTAAGATGTAAGGCAAAACTTCTATTTTAGTCTTCCTTCTATCTATTAAAGTTCCATTAACAGATTAAATATTACCTGAAATCAAAGGCTATATAACTAATTATTAAGCTGAAAACAGAATACATTCTCTAACAAAGCATGTTTTTAAATGTGTATACAGAAATGTACATTGACTTTTTCATGGTTAAGGAAACTCATGGAAGTTGTCTATGTATTTAGTATGCCAAAAAGATCACTATTTCGTTTACATTAGACTTCCAGAATACCTTTCTGAAAAGAAAACATTCCTTTGTGGACTTTTTTCTTCATTCCTTCCATTTCCTACCCTCCTCCCTACATCTGACTTAAATGCTGCAAAGAGTATAAAACTGATAGGGTCCTGCTTTTGCAGAGTTCATTTCTTTATGACAGATATCAAACTGAAGTACTGAGGTTCTTAGTAAAGAGAAGAATGGTCCCGGTCAGAAGGAATAAAAGTAAATAATTACTATTGCATTAAATGTCAAATCTAAAAACTGGACAAAGTCCATGCCCTCCTCAATGGAATCACCTTTCTCTGAGCAAACTGTGCTGACAGGAATAAACTGATATGATAATATATCTTACTGCAAAGAAAGTAAAGCCCAACTCATCTTCTGAATAGACAAAAGGACATTATTAAAAGACAGTTTCCTTGCAAAATTAACATGGGGAAAAGAGTTGTTTAAGTATTTTGTAGGAGAATGGATTTCAGGTAACTGCACCTGTACTGTAGAAAATTACTCTTCAATTATACATAGTAATTAGAGCTGTTGTTTAACTGTTCCGAGAAACCTGCAGTGTGCTGAAAGGTGCATGCAACTCATGGAAAGATTCTGTCACTGGGAGTAGGTGCAGGAAGAGGATTTGAGATAGAAAGCAGAATAAAAGAGAAACTTGCTAGAGAACAGGTCTTTGTACAGGACTCAACTGAGACACAGAGAGCAACTATTAAAATATATTTGTTCATCATTTACAATATTCTTAGCATGGTGATAAAATTACTGAAATTTATGTCATTAAAAGGGGCTTCCCTGGTGGCTCAGCGGTAAAGAATCTGCCCGCCAATCCTGCCAATGTAGGAAACATGGTTTGATCCCTGGGTCAGAAAGATCCAGTATTCTTCTCTGGGAAATCCTATGGACAGAGAAGCCTGGTGGGCTACAGTCCATGGGGGTATCAAAGAGTCACATATAGTTAGTGATGAAACAAAAATGTCATTAAAATCTCTTCACTGTGCAAAAGAGTCCAGAATGGATATCAGCCTGTGTGGTGAGACTAAAGGTAATTTTTATTTTCATCTTGTTCATTACATATATATATATATATATATATATATATATATATACACACACACACACACACATATATTCTCCTAAAATGAACAATATACTCTTTAAAAAGGAGTCACTTTGACTGTTTTGGTGCTTTTTAAAATTAAATATGATATAATATGAAATATCTTCCAAGCATTAAGTGAATATTATTTTGAAATATTCTCTTAAAAAATCTCTTTACTAAAAATAAAAAACTGTGCTAAGTGGCTACATATACTTACTAATGGTCACATCACTTTAAGTGCTTAGACTTTGCTCAGGCTAATTTTTAAATTAGCTTTAATGAGACCAAAGTAAAGCACCTAAGGTGCATTCTTGTCATATTAGACACTGCTTAGTGGCAAACTCTCTATTCCTAACACTCAAGGTTTCCAATGATTCAGCTGATAATGAATAAAAATGACTCAGGAAGAAATCCCTTCATTTCACTCCAGTTGTCTTATTCACCTCCTTAGTTGGATGGATCAGCACAATTTTGAAACGTGATGTTTTTTCATACACATAGCAATTCTCCTTGATAGCATATATCACACTGAAACCATAATCATGACTAAAAGGAAATAACTTCAGTAAAATATGATTAAAGTCATCAGGTTACAATATCCATATTCCATGAAACCTGTGAGAGAGGAGCCTATGTCATATTTCTTCTGCATTTCTGTCATCATCATCATCATCCTTGTCCACAAAAATAAAATGAATTGATCAACTGCTACATAACTGTTGTAACTGAGCACAATGAAACTTCATTCAGTATTTGCTAGTTTAAAAAGTAAACTCATCAAATCATAACTACTAATACCAATTGATAAAATCTAAGCTCCATGAACTCTAGCATTTCTCTTTCACTTATCCTATCCTTAGATGAACTGTAAGCTAGATATTTGTTTCTGGGAAGATCCTTTTACATGTCTCTCTCTCATTCATTGTATCAGTGACTGAGTGACACCAGGCATCACGAGCTTCCATTTGCAAGTAGTGGTTGCAATTAATTGCTGATACTGATGTGAAACCCATACTGCATGCTTTATCTTATTCTAAGGCTCCTAACTGAGGTATCTGTGTTTTCTGCCTTCATTTTCTAGCCCTTCAGTGAGATAGGAAGCACAATTTAAAAACATCACCTCCCTCAGGACTGATTGTGCTTTGGAACTCCCACTGAAGTCAATAGGTGCTTTGTGTACACTCAGACTGAACTCATAATGAGCAGAGTTGATGAGAATCCAGTTTTCCAAGGATGACTAGTGCTGAGTCTTCAAGGTCATTCATCATTTTCATCTGAGATGGGAGACCCTTTATTTGCACTCTCTTCTCAAATAGGTACACAATTAAAGGAAGAATTATTCCTCCCAGTGGCAATCACTTTATTAACAAAGGGCACGTTGAGCCCCCAACTCCTCTCACTGCCAGATGGTCTGTGTGCCCAGGCAACTGAAGACAGCCTCAATGAATATCTTACTTTCTGCCTCAGAACGGCTGGCTCTATTACTACTCTTCTGGCAACAAGTGAAAGGAAATCCTCCTTGTAGTTTTGCACTGCATTATTTAATTTTCTCTGTAAACTCTGAGTCAATAAAAGTGGCACCTTTTAGGTTATCCATCCAATAATTGGGTTCAAATTAACATTTTTTAAATGCTAAAAATCCAAGATTATAAGCCCATAATTGGAGTAGTCTGCTTTAGCCCAGGTTGAGTAGCTGTTATGATGTAAAGAAAAAGCTTTCATCCTGCATAGTATGCTTCTTATTAACTTTCATTAAACATACTCAAATACCACAGAGCTGATAGCAGTTTGTAAGATGTATTCAATAGTAGAATTCTTTTCTTCTGACAATGTCATTAAACTTAACACTACTGAAATTCTCATTGTGTGTTAAATATAATTAAGATGTTCTTGATCAAACTTGTGGACAAAGTCCTCCTTACCCAAAAGAATACCATTCTTTTCTACACAGTGTTATCTCAAGGATAAGGAAAGTTCCTTAAGAGGAAGATAGTATTGAAGAAAATTAACAAAAATATATTGTTTGTCTTCTTTCCTTCCCTGTGTGGGCTTTCCTCATAGCTCAGTTGGTAAATCATCTGCCTGCAATCCAGGAGACCCAGGTTCAATTCCTGGGTAGGGAAGATCCCCTGGAGAAGGAAATGGCAATTCTCTGCAGTATTCTTGCCTGGAGAATCCCATGGATAGAGGAGCCTGGCGGGCTACAGTCCATGGGATCACAAGAGTTGGACACGACTTAGCAACTAAATCACTAAACCATCACCATTGCCTGTGTTAATAATGATATGATAGGCTATGATGCACCAACCAACAACCCCCCAAATCTCAAAGAGATAATACAGTAAAAGTTTACATTTACACTTCCCATGTGGTTGTATTGCTCTCCCGTATTGCTGTTGTCCAAATGTTAACTCTAACCTGAATGGCCTCCTTCTTGTAGCTATGCCACCTGAAACATTTGTCCTCCAAGGTTACCACAGGCAGGAAAGAGAGAAGTGGAAGAGGCACAACAGTTTTAAAATGACCAGCAATGGCATGCACACCTTCCATAATGTAGCTATTGGCTACAAGTAGTTATATGACAGAGAAGGCAATGGCACCCCACTCCAGTACTCTTGCCTGGAAAATCCCATGGACGGAGGAGCCTGGTGGGCTGCAGTCCATGGGGTCGCGAAGAGTCGGACACGACTGAGCGACTTCACTTTCACTTTTCACTTTCATGCATTGGAGAAGGAAACAGCAACCCACTTCAGTGTTCTTGCCTGGAGAATCCCAGGGATGGGGGAGCCTGGTGGGCTGCCGTCTATGGGGTCACACAGAGTCGGACATGATTGAAGCGACTTAGCAGCAGCAGCAGCAGCAGCAGTCATATGACAACAGATTCACAGAAAGGGAGGATGGAAAATGTGGGGGACATATGGCTACTGAATGGCTGATAACTAATGCTACCATATTTTCCAAACAACAAGGAAAATGAGATGAGATAAAATTAGGATGAATACTTACTATCACAAATGCCAACATGAGCCCTGATGCATGCTAAGTTGGGGTTTGCCATGATGAAAAATAAAAACACACACAGCAAACAATCAAGGCAACCCCCAGGCAGGATTACTCTCCTCAAGGAGCTTCTCAGCCAAGTGCCTTTGGAATATCTGATAGCTTCTCCAAGTCTCATTCTTCCTATCTACAGTGCAGAAGGAAAAAAAAGTGATAAGAATTAAATGAGAGGTTGTTTGGTTGCTAAGTCATGTCTGGCTCTTTTGTGACTCCATGGCCTGTAGCCTGCCAGGCTCCTCTGTCCATGGGATTTCCAAGCTAAGAATATCAGAGGGGGTTGCTATTTCTTTCTCCATTAAGTAAGATAACATATCTTAAACACATAAAAGAATGCCTCACACATTTTAGGTACAGTTAAGTGCTATTTTTCTCTCACAAATAACTATATAGATATAAATATTATTTACAGTTAAATACTACTTTCCTTGGGAGAATATGTAGGGCAGTAATTAAGAGAATGGATTTTAGAGTCCAATAGTCTTGACTTAAGGTAGCTTCCCTGTAGCTCAAATGGTAAAGAATCTGTCTGTGAGCCAGGAGACCAGAGTTCAATCCCTGGGTTGGGAAGTTCCTCTGGAGAAGGGAATGGCAATCCACTCCAGTATTCTTGCCTGGAGAATTCCATGGACAGAGGAGCCTGGCAGGCTACAGTCTGTGGGGTCGCAAAGAGTTGGACATGACTGAGTGACGATCACAAGGTGAACTGAGCCACTTAATCTCTGTGCCTTTCTGTGTATGCCCTCCATACAAACTACACAGCAGGAACAACTTGGCTTATTCCTGCCCTAAGTTTTGTTTCTGGTATAAACAAGATGTTCAAGGAAATTTAATCGTACCAAGAAGTGTAGTTCAGAGAATCATCAGCAAGGCAACTCTAGCTAGTCCCACTGTCTTTGTATCTCAGTACTGTAAATGATCACGAAGCCTCCAACCCTGCCAGCCTCAGTCTGATCTGGTCTGATTTAGGCCCAGCTTTGACACAGATAATGTTTGTTCTTCTTTAAACCTAAACCCAGTCACATAGGTAATGTCTACCCCTGTTATCTTTTGACTCTTTAAAGGTGGCTCCTAGTATTAGCCTGGGGCTTCCCAGGTAGCTCAGCTGGTAAAGAATCCGCCTGCAGTGCAGGAGACCCCGGTTCAATTTGGGCGGGGAAGTTCCCTTGGAGAAGGGATAGGCTACCCACTCCATTATTCTTGGGCTTTCCTGGTGGGTCAGATGGTAAAGAATCCTCCTGGAATGCAGGAGATCTGGGTTTGATCCCTGGGTTGGGAAGATCCCCTGGAAGAGGGCATGGCAACCCACTCCAGCATTCTTGCCTGGAGAATCCCCAGGGACATAGGAGCTACAGTCCCTGGGCTCACAAAGAGTCAGACATGACTGAGCAACTAAGCACAGCACAGCACAGCAGAGTATCAGTCTCAGGCCTTCAGCATGCCCAACTGCTCCCATGAGCCCCAAAACATGAGAGTGAGTTCACAGAGATGGAGAGTAGTTAATCAGGATATTACCTAAGTTATTTAAAGGAAAGAGGAGATTCTGGGGCAAAAGTCTTGGCCTTGGCACAGGTGAATTTAAGATACAAATTATACATATAAAGAGATATGATAAACTGTAAAAGGCAGAGAATGTAGTAGAGGGCTTTGATTTTAACTTGCACTGAAAGAAGCAAAAGGAAAGGACACCTACAGATTAAATAGTCATGTTTGTGCTTTTGTTGCTATAGTTCTCCCTGCTTCACATTTTTAAAGGATGGGAAAAAAAGAAAAAACAAAACTATGTTCTAACTCTGTGCTATTTTGTTTGTAAAGATAATTAGTGGGATACTTAGTAGCTTATTTTATATAGTCTCCTTGAAGTATTTCCTTTTTTGCTATTGTTAAAATTTTTGTGACTCTACTCCGCAACTGGACTATAAATTTACTGAGATACAAAAAGTTTCCTCTAAGTGTTAAATAGAACAGGCTTTGTCAACAGACAGATCTGAGTTTGAATCCTAATGCTCCACAACACATGTAACCCTAAGTAAATTAGTTAACTGTTCTGATTTTTTGTTGGCTCTTCTGTGCAAAAGAGAACAATATTTATATACTGTGTTGAATACTATCCCCTAAAGATTTATTTCCTTCCACAAGCCTCAGAATGTGACCTTATTTGGGACAGGGGTGTTACAGATATAATTATTTTAGATGAGGTAGGTCACAGTGAAGTAGGGTGGACCCTTAATCCAAAATGACTGGTACCCAGGACTTCCCTAGTGGTCTAGTAGTTCAGAATCTGCCAGTCAATGCAGGGGACATGGGTTCGATTCCTGGTATGGGAAGATCCCACATCCCTAAAAGCAACTAAGTCCATGCACCACAACTGCTGATTTAGTGCTCTAGAGCCCATGAGCTACAAGTGTTGAGCCCATGCACCACAACTATTGAAGCATTGAGCATCTAGAGCCCATGCTCTGCAACAAGAGAAGCCACCACAATGAGAAGCCCGTGCACCTCAACTAGAGGGTAGCCTTTCCTCTCTGCCACTAGAGAAAGCCCACGCACATTGAAAAATAAATAAGTAAATAGATCTCAAAAATTACTGGAATCCTCATAAGAAAAGGAGAACATCATGTGAAGACACAGACACAGAGGGAAGAAGGCCAGGTGGTGACAGAGGCAGAGACTGGAATTAGGAAATTGTGCAAGCCAAAGAACATTAGGATTGTTGCAACCATCAGAAGCTCAGAAAGAAGCATGGAATACATTCTCCCTCTGAACCCCAAAGAAGAAACCAACCCTGCCAACACCTTGATTCCGTACTTCTGGCCTGAAGAATGAAGATAAAATGCTAGTTGCATTAATTTACATAAGTACTTACCATGATACCTAGCACAGAATAATCACACAGGAAAGGTTACTTCTCAAATATTTACTGACTGAGAGAATGAGAGTCCATATAGAATATACCAGCTCTCTATCCTTTCCTAGTGGCTCAGATGGCAAAGAATCTACCCACAATTCACGAGGTCCAGGTTCAATCCCTGGGTTGGGAAGATCCCCTGGAGAAGAAAATGGCATCCACTCCAGTATTCATGCCTGGAGAATGCCATAGATGGAGGAGCCTGGTGGGCTACAGTCCATGGGGTCACAAAAAGTTGGACACGACTGAGTGACTAACACTCACTTTCACTTGTCCTTCTCTACATTCAGATGTTGTACTGGATAGAGAATGGAACAGTTGGGATTCTCCCTTTCTGATCTTCAAAATGAAGTATGTAATTGATAAAGTTGTTGGGCTGGAGTTTCTGGGGTCTTATAACGACCAGTTTAAAGAATGAGGCCAAAATGAACTGACAGAGATGAAAGAATTGAAGTAAGAAAATGCCATTGATCCAGAGGGCTGTGAAGCCTGCAAAATAGAACAAACACAGTCTTAAGGCAGGAAGTGTATCACTGTGAATTAACTATAGGGAAAGCAAAAAAGTGAAACGAAGTTGAAACTATTAAATGAGAAAATCAAACTCAGGATGACAGGCCACAGCAAGTTGACTAGAAGCAAGAATATAGACTTCAGTAAATAATGACTTTATTGATTTATAGATTTTATTTATCCTAAGGCTACTTTTTAGAATATAGTACTTATTTTTTTCTTTGAAATTATATTTTCAGGAATGGGGATTTTTGAAAATACAGAGGATCAGAATGGCTGCTATCAAAAAGTCTATAAACAATAAATGCTAGAGAGAGTGTGAGAAAAGGGAACCCTCTTACACTGTTGGTAGGCATGCAAACTAGTACAGCCACTACGGAGAACAGTGTGGAGATTCCTTAAAAAACTGGAAATAGCACTGCCATATGACCCAGCAATCCCACTGCTGGGCATACACACCGAGGAAACCAGAATTGAAAGAGACACGTGTACCCCAATGTTCAATGCAGCACTGTTTACAATAGCCAGGACATGGAAGCAACCTAGATGTCCATCAGCAGATGAATGGATAAGAAAGCTGTGGTACATATACACAATGGACTATTACTCAGCTATTAAAAAGAATGCATTTGAATCAGTTCTAATGAGGTGGATGAAACTGGAGCCTATTATACAGAGTGAAGTAAGTCAGAAAGAAAAACACCAATATGGTATACTAATGCATATATACGGAATTTAGAAAGATGGTAATGATGACCCTATATGCAAGACAGCAAAAGAGACACAGATGTAAAGAATAGACTTTTGGACTCTGTGGGAGAAGGCGAGGGTAGGATGATTTGAGAGAATAACATTGAAACATGTATATTATCATATGTGAAATACATTGCCAGTCCAGGTTCAATGCATGAGACAGGGTGCTCCTGGGATGACCCTGAGGGATGGGATGGGGAGGGAGGTGGGAGGGGGGATCAGGATGGGGAACACATGTACAACCATGGCAGATTCATGTCAATGTATGGCAAAAACCACTACAATACTGTAAAGTAATTCACCTCCAATTAAAATAAATTAATTTTAAAAAGACAATATAGAGGAATAGAAAAGTTAAAAAGTACCCAATATACTCTGAAATTGGAAGCTATTGACAGTCCAGGAATTAAGTTCTCTAAACACAAGAGCCATGTCTGTCTTATTCACTGAGTCCCCTGTCTTTGGCAGAGGGTTTGAAAATAGGAGTCATCCAATAAATATTTGTTAAGTGACAAAATGAACTAGACTAGGTATATCTTCCTCCTCAGATTTTTGAAAATTTTAAATGGGATTATGTTGTATGTTGATCCCAAGCACCAGCTTGAGTTTCATCCTTCCCTTGTTTTCAAATTTAATCAGTGTAAGTACTACATGCACTGGGCAAGTTATTTCAACACTAGTTTCACAGACACTCAAACACTAGTTCATCATGTTTTATGGTCTATTAAATTAATTTCTCTAGAGCCAAATTCCTCTAATTGCAAACTATCTTGTAAATCTCTGTCATATTTTCTTACCTGCACTTGATGCTATATACCATTTACTCCATGTAATAACTGCCTAAAGCACTTAACAAACTGTAGCATATTACATTTATTTCTTCCTATTTAGGTTAAAATTTATACTTGAAGATACATTTCCTTGACTAAAAATAAGAAAAAAAGAGGAAAAAAATTCTTACTTCCTCAGAAAAATTCAGGTATTCTAACAATAATACAAACCTACAGTGGAAATCACTGATGGGAAGCCGCAGATTACTGGTATCTAAACTGAAGTCTCAGGTTGGCTCTTCTAATTTATACCTAATAAATGAGTCCTTAGAGGAGAAAAAAGCTTAAAAATATATGAGGGCAACAACTTTCATGAAATGTTGCAGGTGTTTCTCATGAGAATAAACATAAGAAAGTAAATCAGAAAATAAATCCTCTTGAGAAAGAAGCTGCATACCCCAAATACTGACAGAGTATGAAACTAAATTACAACATAAGTTCCAACATAATTCAGTTTATTTTGTTTTCTAAATTTTACCACCTTTAAGCAATAATACTTTTATCCAAGGCTCAAAGCAGAACTGTGAAACTTATTGAAATAGGCTTCTTGAAGATATTTCTAACATGAGCAAAATCAGAGAACATCTCAGAAAATTATACCGTTTCAAGAAGAAGCAACTGCAGAGAACTGGGTTATGTACTTGAACTAAATGAAACCAAAGGCTTGAATTTCTCCCATTATTTTTTTAAAAAGAAAAGTTCATTTTATATTACTCTAGACAAGTGGGCTGTGATAGTCAGTTAATAATGTGATGCTACACTGTCCTTGCTTTGCTGCAAACTGCCTCTTTGTCATTTTGAATGTTTATCAATGCTATGAAAAGACTTAATTATATAACATAATGCAAAATACATTAAATACGGAACTAGATGCAGTCTCTCACATTTCAAAACATTTTTCCAACATTTTTGCAGGGCAGGTACTCAATAGTATCACCTCAATTATTCTGATAAAATGGCTAAATAATAGGAAAATTAAGCTCAAAGTAGTTGCTGCTGTCACTATTAACTTTTATCTAACTTTTATCTTTAATTAAAACAAATTAATTCATGATTATTACATTAAAAAAGAAAAAGTAAATTTAATAAAATTCCATCACCTAGGAATAGGCACTGTTATTATTTCACATTCTTCCCATTAGAAAAAATACACACATGTACGTGTTTTTTTCAATCAAAAAATGAGACTACATATTATTCTATAATTCTATATATATATATATACATGCCTGTATATACCTATATACATACATACATATGGAGAGAGAGGCAGAGGAAGAGAGCACATGCAAGAAAGCATCATTCTATGGCAAAATTACAAATCTATAACATCATTTTAATGACAGTATGATATTACAAAAAATTGCTATAGTATAATTTATCTAATCTCTCCTATGTTGCCTGATATTCAAGGCATTTCCATTGTCTTGCTATCACAAACAATGCTGTGGTAAAAGTATCATTATACATAACCTTTGTTTATCCACCCATTTTTTTTCCTTCAGTTAACACCTTAGAAGTAGAACTGTTGTGTCAAATGGATTATCTTAGGGTTTTTGATAGTACCGCCAAGTTGCACCCCAGACACATGATATCAACTCATGCTCCTACCAAAAATGCAAGAGCATATTTATTTCTTCATATTTACATCAGTTCATAGTCCTCTTTTTAAATTTTTGTCAATATGATAACTACAGGATGCTATCTTAATAGGTGACAAATTCAAGATACATATATATTAATAAAAAACTAAATAAATGACTAAAAGAACAAAACAAATAGGCCAATAAAGGAGATTAAATGGAATTACAAAAAGTAATTAATTAATATAAAAAATAAGACAGAAAAAGGTAACGAAGAATAGATCGGACAAAAAACAAATAGCAAGATGAGACATAAACCTAAAAGCATCAATAGTAATATTAAATGTAAATGGTTCAAATGTTGCAATTAAAAGACCAAAGTTATCAACCTAGATTTAAAAAATCCAACCATATGCTACTAACAAGAATCACACTAATATAAAGACATAAAGGGTTAAAATGAAAAGGATGAAAAATTAAATACTATAATTTGTTGTTGTTCAGTTGCTGACTCTTTGTGACCCCGTGGACTGCAGCACGCCAGGCTTCACTGTCCTTCACCATCTCCTGGAGCTTGCTCAAACTCATGTCCATTGAGTCAGTGATGCCACCCAACTATCTCGTCCTCTGCCACCCTCTTCTCCTCTTGGCTTCATCAGGGTCTCTTTCCAGCATCAGGGTCTTTGCCAATGAGTTGGGTCTTCACATGAGATGGCCAAAGTATTGGAGCTTCAGCTTCAGCATCAGTCTTTCCAATGGATACTCAGAGTCGACTTTCTTTAAGATTGACTGTTTTGACTTCCTTACTGTCCAAGGAACTCTTAAGAGTCTTCTCTAGCACACAATTCAAAAAAATCATACCATATGTATACTATATGTATATACCATGCATATAGTATACCTTAAATACAGTACGTATGCCATACTATGCATAGTATACTACAGTAGGTATACACAGTATGCACACCATATTATACATACCATTCTAACATCAGGCAAAAAACCCGAAGTGACATATTTAATATAACACAAAATAGATTTCAGAGCATAGCATATTAGGTATATAAAGAGGGTCATTTCATAATGATAAAAGGGTCGATTCAGAAGGAAAATATAAAAGCCCTAAAGGTTTATGCACCTAATAATAGGGCTTCAAAATGTATGAAGCAAAAAAAACAACAAAATTTAAAGGGTATAAGAAAAGACTAATCCACATAATCAAGGATTCCAATACCTGTCTCTCAATAATTGATAGAACAAGTAGAAAAATAACTGATAAAACAAGTAGAAAGTTTTTAAGGTTTAGAAGAATCATGACACTATCAGTTATCTTGACCTAAGATATCTGACGTTTCTAGAATATTACATGGAATAACAGAAAACAATTCTCTTTATGGAAGATTTACAAAGACAGACTATTTTGGGGCCATTAAAATTTTAGTAAATTTAAAAGGATTCAAATATATAAAATATATTTCTTGATCATACTAAATGAAAGACATGTTTAATGAAAACTCTCTAGAAAATTCCCAAATAGCTGTAAGTTAAACAGTAAACTCCTAAGTAAATTATGTGTCAAAATGTATAATAAAGGAAATTAACAGTTTTAGACTAGATGAAAATGAAAATATAACATACCAAAATTTGTGGGATTTAGCTAATACTATGGGAGAAATATCAGTAACCTCAGATATGCAGATGACACCACCCTTATGGCAGAAAGTGAATAGGAACTAAAAAGCCTCCTGATGAAAGTGAAAGAGGAGAGTGAAAAAGTTGGCTTCAAGCTGAACATTCAGGAAACGAAGATCATGGCATCTGGTCCCATCACTTTATGGCAAATAGATGGGGAAACAGTGGAAACAGTGTCAGACTTTATTTTGGGGGGCTCCAAAATCACTGCAGATGGTGACTGCAGCCATGAAATTAAAAGACGCTTCCTCCTTGGAAGGAAAGTTATGACCAACCTAGATAGCCTATTGAAAAGCAGAGACATTACTTTGCCGACAGAAGTCCATTTAGTCAAGGCTATGGTTTTTCCTGTGGTCATGTATGGATGTGAGAGTTGGACTGTGAAGAAAGCTGAGTGCTGAAGAATTCATGCTTTTGAACTGTGGTGTTGGAGAAGACTCTTGAGAGTCCCTTGGACTGCAAGGAGATCCAACCAGTCCATTCTGAAGGAGATCAGCCCAGCCCTGGGATTTCTTTGGAGGGAATGATGCTGAAGCTGAAACTCCAGTATTTGGCCACCTCATGTGAATAGTTGACTCATTGGAAAAGACTCTGATGCTGGGAGGGATTGGAGGCAAGAGGAGAAGGGGACAACAGAGGATGAGATGGCTGGATGGCATCACTGACTCGATGGACGTGAGTCTGAGTGAACTCCAGGAGTTGGTGATGGACAAGGAGGCCTGGCATGCTGCAGTTAATGGGGTCGCAAAGAGTCAGACACGACTGAGTGACTGAATTGAACTGAACTGAACTGATGCTAGAAGAAACTCTGTAGCACTAAACACCTGAATTAAGTAAAAAAAAAGGGATTCTTAAATAAATGTCTTGAGTATCTACACTAAAAAATGAGGAAAAGAAAGAGCAAATGAAACCCCAAATAAACAGAAGAAAGAAAATAATAAGGATCAGATTGGGAAAATATAAGCTAGAAAATAAAAAATCAATAAAGACATTAGTGCTGTTTCTTTGAAAAATTAGTAAAACTGATAATATTCTAATCACACTTTTCAAGAAAAAAAAATCCATATTACCAATATCAAGAATGACATATTACCAGTATCAATATACCAATATCAAGAAAGTATAATTACTATACATCTTATGGGATTAAAATTTTAAGAAGTACAACAATTTAGATAAAAAGGACAATTTCTTGAAAGATACAAACTATCAAGACCAATCAAGAAATAAACTGAAGCCTTCTCTAGTTATTACTTCATTTGCAATTTAAAGCCTTCTCACAAAGATAAGTTCAGACCTGGATAGTTTCACTAATGAATAGTAGTAAACATTTAAGAAAGTAACAATACCAATTCTACATGAACTTTTACAGAAAAATTAAAAGAAGGAACACTTGCCATGACTGAAGTCATGAAATTAAAAGATGCTTGCTCCCTGGAAGAAAACCAATGACAAACCTAGATAGAGTATTAATAAGCAGAGGCATTACTTTGCCAACAAAGGTCCATATAGTCAAAACTATGGTTTTTCCAGTAGTCATGTACAGATGTGAGAGTTGGACAATAAAAAAGCTGAGCACTGAAGAACTGATGCTTTTGAACTGTGGTGTTGGAGAAGACTCTTGAGAGTCCCTTGGACTGCAAAGAGATCCAACCAGTCCATCCTAAAGGAAATCAACCTTGAATATTCACTGGAAGGACTGATGCTGAAGTTGAAGCTCTAATACTTTGGCCACCTTATACGAAGAGCCAACTCACTGAAAAATATTCTGATCCTGGGAAAGATTGAAGACAGGAGGAGAAGGGGACAACAGAGGATGAGATGGTTGGATGGCATCGTTGACTCAATGGACATGAGTTTGAGCAAACGCCGAGATGGTGAAGGACAGGGAAGCCTGGCATGCTGCAGTCCATGGGGTCGCAAAGAGTCAGACACAATGACTGAACAACAGGACTTCTCAACTTAGTCTATGAAGATAGCATCACCCTGATTCCAAAACCAGATGAAGACATCCTAAGAAAAGAAAATTATAGACCAATATCTCTCATGATCATAGATGTAAAAGGCCTTAAGTTGTTAGCAAATGAAATACAAAAAGATAAACATGAATAATATATCATGACTGTGATTTATTTCAGAAATTCAAGCTGGTTTAACTTGAATTTGATTTAAATTCAAGTTGGTTTAACATTCAAAATCAATCAATGCAATTAATCAAATTAACAGATCACCAAATGATCATCTCAATAGAATCAGAAAAAGGTATTTGACAAAATCCAACATCTGCTCATGATAAAAACTCTTAACAACAAGGAAATAGAAGGAAATTTTCTCTGCCTGATAAAGGATTTATATATTACAAGCTACATCCAACATCATATTTTATAGTGAAACACTGCCTGCTTTCTTCCTAAGATCAGGAATGAGACACAATGTCACATGTCTGCTCCAATGACTTTTACTCAACATGATCCTGGAGATCCTAAACAGTGTAATGAGGTATGAAAATTAATCAATCAATCATGTAGATATTTATTTGCAGGCAACATGACTGTGTAGAAAATCCTAGGAAATCATCAAAAGAGACAATGAATAAGTGAGTTTACAAGGATTTCAGGATGCAAGATCAATAAACAAAAATTAACTGTATTCCTATCAATATATACCAGCAACAAACAATTGAAAATTAAAATTAAATCAATATAAAAAACTTTCTATAATGCCACCAAAAAATGTAAAAAGAGATACATTTTGCTAAATATGTATAAGACCTATACCCAAAAAGTAGAAAACATTGATGAGAAAAATTAAAGAAGATCTAAATATATGGAGAGCTATTCCATGTTCTTGACCCAGAAGACTCAGTATTTCTAGGGTGTCAATTCTTACTAAATTGATCTACAAGTTTAATGCAATCCTAACAAAAACCCTAGGCTTCCCTGGTGGCTCAGCAGTAAGGAATCCTCCTGCCATTGCAGGCGACATAGGTTTGATCCCTGGGTCAGGAAGATCTCTTGGAGAAGGTAATAGCAACCCACTCCAATATTCTTGCCTTGAACCCACGGACAGAGTCTGGTGGGCTAAAAGTGTATGGGGTTGCAAAGTCAGATAAGACTTAGTGACTAAGCAACAACAAAATAAAACACCCTGTAAGCATTTTGGTAAAAATTACCAAACTGACTCTAAAATTATGTGGAAATACAAAGAACCTATAGTTCTTTGTAACCTATAGTTACGAAAAGAGTTCTGACAAAAAAAAAAAAAAAAAAAACACAGCTACAGAATTTACATAAAACAAAGCCACGGTGCAATACCACTACATATTGTAACAGTCAAAATTAAAAATAGTAATAAAAACTAAAACCCCAAAATGATCACATTAAGCATTAGCATGGATGTGGAACAACTGGGACTCTCAGAGACTGCTGAAATCATTTCACTTTGGAAACCAGCCTGGTAGTGTCTTAAAAAGTTCAACATAGACCTACAATATGACTTATGACCTAGCCATTGCATTCCAGTGTATTTACCCAAGAAATTGAAAACATATGTACATACAAAACCTTGTACATTAATAATCTGAGCTTTATAACACCTCACCCTCAAAGGGGTGGGCTGGGGCGGGGGACTCTCATCAGTTCAGTTCAGTTTAGTTGCTCAGTTATGTCTGACTATTCGCGACCCCAAGGACTGAAGAACGCCAGGCTTCCCTGACCATCCCCAACTCCCGGAGCTTACTCAAACTCATATCCATAGATTCAGTGATGCCATCCAACCATCACATTTTCTGTCAACTCCTCCTTCTGCCTTCAATCTTTCCCAGCATCAGGGTCTTTTCCAAAGAGTCAGTTCTTCTCATCAGGTGGCCAAAGTATTGGAGTTTCAACTTCAACATCAGTCCTTCCAATGAATACTCAGGACTGATTTCCTTTAGGATGGACTGGGTGGATCTCCTTGCAGTCCAAGGGACTCTCAAGAGTCTTCTCCAACACCACAGCTCAAAAGCATCAATCCTTCGGTGCTCAGCTTTCTTTATGTCCAACTCTCACATCCATACATGACCACTGGAAAAATCATAGCTTTGACTAGATGGACCTTTGTTAGCAAAGTAATGTCTCTGCTTTTTAATATGCTGTCTAGGTTGGTCATAGCGTTTCTTCCAAGGAGCAAGTGTCTTTTAATTTCATGGCTGTAGTCACCATCTGCAGTGATTTTGGAACCCAAATGAATAAAGTCTGTCAGTGTTTCCATTGTTTCCCCATCTATCTGTCATGAAGTGATGGGACCATATGCCATGATCTTAGTTTTCTGAATGTTGAGCTTTAAGCCAACTTTTTCACACTCCTCTTTCATTTTCATCAAGAGGCTCTTTAGTTCTTCTTCATTTTATGCCATAAGGGTGTTTTCATCTGCATATCTGAGGTTTTTTATATTTCTCCCTGTAATCTTGATTCCAGTTTGCAGTTCATCCAGTCCAGCATTTTGGATGATGTACTCTGCATATAAGTTAAACAAGCAGGGTGACCACATACAGCCTTGAGGTACTCCTTTCCCGATATGGAACCAGTCTGTTGTTGCATGTCCAGTTCTAACTGTTGCTTCTTGACCTGCATACAGATTTCTCAAGAGGCAGGTCAGGTGGTCTGGTATTCCCATCTCTTGAAGAATTTTCCACAGTTTGTTGTGACCCACACAGTCAAAGGCTTTGGTATCTACAGACACAGTCAATAAAGCAGAAGTAGATACTTTTCTGGAAGTCTTTTGCTTTTAGGATGATCCAATAGATGCTGGCAATTTGATCTCTGGTTCCCCTGCCTTTTCTAAATCCAGCTTGAACATTTGGAAGTTCACGATTCACGTACTGTTGAAGCCCAGCTTGGAGAATTTTGAGAATTACTCTGCTAGCGTGTGAGATGAGTGCAATTGTGCGGTAGTTTGAGCATTCTTTGGCATTGCCTTTCTTTGGAATTGGAATGAAAACTGACCTTTTCCAGTCCTGTGGCCACAGCTGAGTTTTCCAAATTTGCTGGCATATTGAGTGCAGCACTTTCACAGCACCATCGTTTAGGATTTGAAATAGCTCAATTGGAATTCTATCACCTCAACTAGTTTTGTTCCTAGTGATGCTTCCTAAGGCCCACTTGATTTCACATTCCAGGATGTCTGGCTAGGTGAGTGATTGTACCACCATGGTTATCTGAGTCATGAAGATCTTTTTTGTATGGTTCTGTGTATTCTTGCCACCTCTTCTTAATATCTTCTGCTTCTGTTAGGTCCATATCATTTCTGTCCTTTATTGTGCCCATCCTTGCATGAAATGTTCCCTTGGTATCTCTAATTTATTGAAGAGATCTCTAGCCTTTCCCATTCTATTGTTTTCCTCTATTTCTTTGCATTGATCACTGAGGAAGGGTTTCTTATCTTTGCCTGCTATTCTTTGGAACTCTGCATTCAAACAGATATATCTTTCCTTTTCTCCTTTGTCTTTAGTTTCTCTTCTTTTCTCAACTATTTGTAAGTCCTCTTCAGACAACCATTTTGCTTTTTTGTATTTCTTTTTCTTGGGGATGGTCTTGATCACTGCCTCCTATACAATGTCACAAACCTCCGTCCATAGTTCTTCAGGCACTCTGTCTATCAGATGTAATCCCTTGAATCTATTTGTCACTTTGACTCTATAATTATAATGAACTTGATTTAGGTCATAACTGAATGTTCTAGTGGTTTTCCCTACTTTCTTCAGTTTAAGTCTGAATTTGACAATAAGAGTTTATGATCTGAGCCACAGTCAGCTCCCGGTCTTGTTTTTGCTGACTGTATAGAGCTTCTCCATGTTTGGCTTCAAAGAATATAATCAATCTGATTTCAGTACTGACTATCTGGTGATGTCCATGTGTAGAGTCTTCTCTTGTGCTGTTGGAAGAGGGTGTTTGCTATGTGCTATGTGCATTCTCTTGGCCAAACTCTGTTAGCCTTTGCCCTGCTTCATTTTGTACTCCAAGGCAAAATTTGCCTGTTACTCCAGGTATCTCTTGACTTCCTACTTTTGCATTCCAGTCCCCTATAATGAGTGGGTGTTAGTTCTAGAAGGTTTTGTAGGTCTTCATAGAACCATTCAACTTCAGCTTCTTCAGCATTACTGGTCGAGACACAGACTTGGATTACTGATATTGAATGGTTTGCCTTGGAAATGAACAGAGATCATTCTTTCATTTCTGAGATTGCATCCAAGTACTGCATTTCAGACTCTTTTGTTGACTACGATGGCTACTCCATTTCTTCTAAGGGATTCTTGCCCACAGTAGTAGATATGATGGTCATCTGAGTTAAATTCACCCATTCCAGTCCATTTTAGTTCACTGATTCCTAAAACGTTATGGTTCACTCTTGCCATCTCCTGTTTGACCACTTTCAATTTGCCTTGATTCATAGACTTAACATTCTAGGTTCCTATGCAATATTTTTTTACAGCATCAGACTTTACTTCCATCACCAGTCACATCCACAACTGGGTGTTGTTTGTGCTTTGGCTCTGTCTTTTCAGTCTTACTGGAGTTATTTCTCCACTGATCTGCAGGAGCATATTGGGCACCTACTGACCTGCAGAATTCATCTTTCTGGGTCCTATCTTTTTGCCTTTTCATACTGTTCATGGAGTTCTCATGGCAAGACTACTGAAGTAGTTTGCCATTCACTTCTCCAGTGGACCATGTTTTGTCAGAACTCTCCTCCATGACCCATCCATTTTGGGTGGGCCTACATGGCATGGTTCTTTAAGTTAGACAAGGCTGTGGTCCATGTGATCACACTGGTTAGTTTTCTGTGATTGTGCTTTTCATTCTGTCTGCCCTGTGATGGAGAAGAATAAGAGGCTTATGGAAGCTTCCTGATGGGAGAGACTGACTGAGGGGGAAATTGGGTCTTATTCTGATGGGTAGGGCCATGCTCAGTAAACCTTTAATCCAGTTTTCTCTTGATGGGCAGGGCTGGGTTTTCTCCCTATTGTTTGACCTGAGGCCAAACTATGGTGGAGGTAGTGAAGAAAATGGAGACCTCCTTCAAAAGGGCCCATGCACGCACTGCTGCACTCAGTGCCCTCAACCCTTGGACATGGGTATCTTTTTTTGGTGGGATCCAACATTCTCCTGTCAATGGTTTTTCAGCAGTGAGTTGTAATTTTGGAGCTCTTACAGGAGAAGAAGAGCACACATCCTTCTACTCCACCATATTCTATGGCTATGACAATATTCACCATTATCAAATGGCGAACAAATTGTGGTATAGCCATATGATGGAATACTACTCAGCAATAAAAAACAAACTATTGATACACGAAACACAGAGGTATCAAAATAATTATTCTGAATGATAGAATTTAGACAATAAATGAATGTATGCTTTATGATTATCTTTCTACAAAATTCCATAAAATGTTACCTAATTTATAGTGACAGAAAGTAGATAACTAATTGCCTAGGAAGACAGGTGAGGAGGAGAGATGGATCAGTTATAAAGGGGCACAAAGAAACTCTTGGGATGAATATGTTCAGTATTCTGATATGACAATATTTTTAAAGATATGTCAGGTATCTTAAAACTCATCAAATTGTGTACTTTATGTGCAGCTTATTATATATCAATATGTTTTAATGAAGCTGCAAAAGAAAGTATGAAAGTATTCATTTCTATACACATATAAGTTCATATTCATCTTCTATAGATTTTGCCAGTCTTCTGAGTACAAAATGGTATCTCATTTTTTAAAAATGTTTTTGACAACAAGTGCAAGTACGTGTTTTTAATCCATTTAGAATTTTTATTAGCTCTCATATAAATTAACTATTTTATGGTCACTGACAAATATTTAAAAGGTACCTATTGAGATAATTTTTAAAATCCTAGGTACATGAACATTCATAAAATTTTTTTATCTTTAATGAACTTGTGACAGTTTCTTGTCTTATAAATTTAGTTGTTTCTCAGACCACATAACTATGCTCACTGTGCTCTGTGTGTGTGTGTGTCAATTCCTGAAGAGGTCAAACTTAAGATGACTGATTACACAGTGGCCTCTCAGACTCTTAGAAAATCCATGCAGAGAAAAATAATTTTGTTTTACATAATAACTGAGAACATCCAAGGGAATTTGGTTCAAAATGGCCACATATTAAGTTTAATTTCAGTAAGTAACTGCCTTGAAGGTTTATAACCAGGTTTGTATTTAATATACATCTTGAATAAAAGGAAAAATTATCTCTCCTGCCGATTTTTTCTTTCCAGATCTGTTCATCAATTAATTGGAGCAACAGAATCTTATGTTTTATTTTCTGAGTAACAATGTAAATAAACAGGGAGATATGCAGTAAGTAAGTAAGAGAAGTCTAATGGACAAGCATACATAAGTGTTAAACAGTTGAAAGCTAGCTGCCACTTACTTTTAAAAAATAGTGTTAAGTTTAATACTTCTAAGTAAAATGTCAGAAAAGACTAACAAAATTTAGGGAAAAAATTACCAGAGTTTAGTGTAGCAGAAAATTTGCCTAGATATCTTCACCAGTATTGTTATGAGTTGTAGATACTCTTCCAGGTGTGAATCACATTTCTCCTTACGTAGAGGACACCACTTACAGGCCACCAATTAACCTGTCTTTCTAATGGTGCTCCTTACGCCTATACACAGTTTGTTAAAGAACTTATATTCAAGAAGAATATTAAAAAATTCTTAAATGAACATCATTGTTATAAAAATACAATTTAGCAACTTTTTGAGAGTGGCTGGTTTTTCTAGTACGTTACATGTATTATAATTATTATTATTAACGAGAATAATGGCTACCTTTTATTGACTATCTACCAAATACTAGGCACTGTGCTAGCCACTGAATCCTCCCTCGTATCTCACAGTGGGTAGCACTGTCTGCATTTTACAGGTAAAGAAAGTGAGTGCTTCTCTGCTCAGAGCATTTTACTTCCATTGCTTGGGGCTTAGAGCCCTGCCATGTTTCTACTGAAAAAATGACCCAGCTGTCCCTACTCTCAATGTATTATTGCTTTCATTTTCCTGGGAGGCAGTGATGACAGAAGGTTGCCCTTGTAACTAAGGAAATAAGTAGGTGCCATTAGGCCACTAAAGCAAGCAAGCACACTTCATTAAAAGGAGCACTTGACAGTTTATCAACAGAAAACGTTAATATTCTTTTGACTTTTTGACTATACTTATACCATTCTTATGTCTTATAAAGTTTCCAAAATGAACTTTCCCTGAATTGGTTATCAATTGATACTTATCGATAAGACCATAGTCTCTGCTCTCTGGCAGAGCATTCTGTGAGGATGGATTTTTTTCATTGTTGATTCACTAACAGAAATTAATGTAAGCAACCAGAAAGAAAGGACACTGAGGCCTAACTGTGTAAGAGTAGATGAGCAGTAAGAAGAAAACTGACTTTGTGGGTTTATATGATAGTAGGAAACTCCCACTGGAGACCCAGCAGTCATCTTTCTGAGTTCTTTACTCCTAATTTTGCCCATTCTTGCCAATAAACATGTTACTCCCTTAGTACTTTCTAGTTCCATGTGTTTTCTTTTAAATGGTATTTACCAATATCAAAGAAGTTCATAATCCCTCTGCTTACACACTTCTGATTCCAGTGCAAATTTGCTGCTGCTGCTGCTAAGTCACTTCAGTCGTGTCCGACTCTGTGCAACCCCATAGACGGCAGGACCGCCAGGCTCCCCCATCCCTGGGATTCTCCAGGCAAGAACACTGGAGTGGGTTGCCATTTCCTTCTCCAATGCATGAAAGTGAAAAGTGAAAGTGAAGTCGCTCAGTCGTGTCCCACTCTTAGCGACCCCATGGACTGCAGCCTACCAGGCTCCTCTGTCCATGGTATTTTCCAGGCAAGAGTACTGGAGTGGGTTGCCATTGCCTTCTCTGAGTGCAAATTTAGGCCAGGGCAAAATTTACCAACTCTGTTCATCACCAAGATAGTATGGGCTATCATTTGTAGAGAACTGTTTTAGATTTAGGAACAAAAGGAGTCATGAACAACTTCTCGGAGTTGTATCCTTTAGCAAGATTTTTATTGCAAGTAACTGAAAATTCCACTTTTAAAAAATATTCAGATAACCCAAGAGATATTCATTCCTTCTAATTACTTTCTGTGACTAAATGTTTCAATAGGTCAAGGTCCCTTCTTCTTTCTTTCTTTCTTTTCTTTTTCTGTAATGCCCATCAGACTGATTCCAAAAGGAAATATCCTTCTGCCTTCAATGGAATTTCTCTACAAGATAGTCACTTCTGGCTGCCACTGTGATCAGGCTGTGGTTAGCAAGTTGTGTGCCAACACTTAAATTTGACCTGAGATAATTAACAAGTTAGTTGTACAAAGATTAGAATAAAAATAAATCAGACTGATTGCAAGAAGAAAAATTAAGAAAAAATATAAAACAAAAAATCTAACAATAATATTTTCCCCCTATAGAAAAAATTATTTCAAAGAAGTAGCAGAACTGTCTTTCCTTGAAAGCCAGTCATCAAAGGGATCTAAAGCCATGCTTCCGGCATAACTCCAAAACCAAGGACAGCTTCAGATCAGTCTTTCAAAAAAAAGAAAAAAAAACAACAACAGAATATTTTCCAAAGTGAGAGCCTTCTGAATCTGCTGGTATAGCTTTCTGGCTTCAGTCCTCTCCAGAAACGGAGAGGCCACCTTTTAAAGACAGGTCACCATATTCGGCAGCTCTTTGCAACTATTCCAGCTGCTTGGCTCTTAAAAATGTGACTACCAAACAATTTCACCTTACAGCAGACATGATGGAAAAGCTGTGGAGATGCTTTGTTGTACCTGCCACATTGTTAAAGAGGCATGTGAAAGAAACTGTGGGATGTGAAAGAAATCCGGGGTGAGAAACAGGCAAAGAGAAAACCTGAAGCCACCTAGCACTTGCGCCACTCGCCGCCAAAGCTGTGGGTGCTGAGAGCATTATTGTTTAAGCTCTCTGAAGGGTATGTGGGAGCAGAAAGCACAACATCCCCAAGTTGTTACTTTGTCACAACTTTACAGAATACATAAGCACTTCAGTAAATACACAGATTTTTTTGCAAACTGTAAATCATCTGTGAGCCACCACTGTTCGACTAATTACAGCAAGAAGCTGTGCTCATTAGCTGTTCTCATCTGGCTCACTGCACGACCTAAATAGTCCGTAAATGAGCCGGCAATTATTGCTGTATTACCACTACCAGCTCTGCTCCCATCAAAATATCTCCACCAAATGTTACGCCTGTTGGTATTATCAGGTTAGAAATTTCATAAACATATTGAAGCAGTTAATTGGGAGATTATTAAAAAAAATGTGAAAATAGAATCATCAGTGAAAGAGTTTTCATCAAACCCCAGATAGGCGGCTCCACCTATAGACAAGAACCTCGGAATGCAAGCATCTGGCAGGATACCATCGCCTATTTCTAAACGACAATGGAAAACAAAGATGGCAATGGAAATTTACTCATATTAAAAGAAGGAAAATGAACCATGCGTATCCTTATGCCACCTAAAAATGGTCTCTTGATTTGGTCAAAATATAACTGAAGCCTATGTTCATAGGCCTAAGGCCTGAAAAAACTTTAGACAAACAGAAAAGCAAACTTGTAATGTCAGCAAAATTGCATTTTTTCCAGCTCCATCATATGGCACATACAGAACTAGGATTCTTTTTTAAAGTTTGGGTCAATTTATTTTTAAACAAAACATACATTGTAATGATGAAAAGAAGTAATAAAATTACAACTTTGAAAAACAATTTTCTGACATCCTAAAACATTTTAGAAAAATCTGTTTACAATATCAAATGATTAATTGTCTTCTCACTTATTCATTAAAAACTTTTCTGAGTTTCATTTAGGTTATTGTGAATATCTGAAATCAAAACAATAAAATATGCTGTGATTTCAATGTTATATTCACTTAAATTCATCCGATCTCAATTGACCTAATTTAATGAGACCCTATTTTGATCATTTTCATTACCGAAAGGGGAGCCCTTGATAGTGCAGGCATTTTGTCTTGTTTTTGATGGTAATCACATCAGATTCATCACTGATTATGATCATGAAAAATACAGAAGAAAAAAATGGTAAAAGCTAATGGGTGTTCTGATCATTTTGGCTTTCTCCTATCTACCATAAAAGGGGAGAAAAATATTTTTTGTAAATAAAAACTTCATTTGATTTCCCGGACAAGGTTGGTGTCACAATGTGGCCTATTTCATACAAACTATATGGTAAACTTTGGACAGAATGCGTAACAGAATCAGTCATCAATGACATGCTCTGAAGAGATGTTTTTGAGATAAAGAAAATGATTATAACAATGACAGTGATACTGAGAGGCACTATTCCTCCTGTTTACCAACTAATTGACCTCAATAGGCAAGAAAATATGCATCATATTTGTTAAACATTTTCCAGCTGCTTAGATTTACAAAGAATTCTTCAAATTTGGTCCATGATTATCTGGTTTTTTAATATAAATTTCATAAAGTCTTCTAGGTAGACAAATCATTCCTCAAGCTATACATGTTAGGCTATGAAACAACACTGTTCCCCTCTCACCTGCTGGAAGCTTAATCAGTTTCCAATTAAGTGTAAGAGTAATTTTCCTTTTTTCTTTCTTAGGATACCCCTTAAAGACAACTACCTTCCCTGCCTATCTCCTCTGAGACTTGCCATCCCACTCAAAGTGAGTCTGCAGACCAACAATACCAGTGTCACCTATAAGCTTATTATTATTATTATTATTAAAAATGCAATATCTCGGGCTCTAACCCAGACCTATTGAATCAGAATTTTAATAAACCTGAGAAAAACTGGAATAGGCCTTTCTATGACTCATAGGTTTCTTCTCTGCAAGAAAGTGGAGTCAAACCAGTGCTCAGCTATGCTGAATCAAAGACTGAGCAAAATAAACATGAGAGTTTGACTGTTTTGCTCATTATCAACATTAACAAAAAGGTTTATCCAAAGGCTACTCCTTCATGTTTAGGAAAGTAAACTGGATCCTTTGGAAAGCTGGATCCTTTGCGCCCAGTGCTACACTCAATAGAATGGATGACTCACAAAAAGCATATTCAGGTTCTTCCCTGGTGGTCCAGTGGCTATGACCCTGCGCTCCCAATACAAGGGTCCCAGGTTCAATCCCTGGCCAGGGAACTAGATCCCAGATGCCACAACTAAGAGTTCACATACCTGCAACTAAAGTTCCTGTGTGTTCCAACTGAGACCTGGTATTTTTATTTAATAAACAAATGAATCAGTAAATAAATAAACAAGTACATTCACCAAACACTCATCATCAAGAGCCATGGTGGGGTCACACTACCATTCAGATATATATTTCTAAAATCCTTTCAACTGTTCAATCACTTGTATATCTGTGGTATTACTTTAACATCACATATTTGAGTAGATATCATTATCGTTTCTTCTTTCTTAATATATTGGAAAACTGAAACTTGAAGTTACTTTAGTGACTGCTCAAAGTCACCAGTTAGATAATGGTAAAGGTGAGGCTTCTTTTAAAAAACTACACTTTGTATACCTATGATGGTTGCTCAGTCACTAAGTCATGTCTAACTCCTTGCAAGCCACTGACTGCAGCACTCCAGGCTTCTATGTCCTTCACCTATGATACCCATAGAATTTATTCACTCAACTGTTACAGAACATTTCTAAAGCAATGTGGGTTTACATCCTGATGCCATGGATCTACTGTATTGAACTTAGGAAGAAAGCCTTCCTAAGTGAACAATGCCAATAAATAGAGGAAAATAGTAGAATGGGAAAGACTAGAGATTTCTTCAAGAAAATTAGAGACACCAAGGGAATATTTCATGCAAAGATGGGCACAATAAAAGACAGAAATGGTATGGACCTTACAGAAGCAGAAGATAGAGAAGAAGAGGTGGCAAGAATACACAGAAGAACTATACAAAATGATTTAATGACCTTGATAACCACAAGGGTGTGATCACTCACCTAGAGCCAGACATCCTGGAGTGCAAAGTCAAGTGCGCCTTAGGAAGCATAACTAGGAACATAGCTAGTGGAGGTGGAATTCCAGCTGAGCTATTTCAAATACTAAATGATGATGCTGTGAAAGTGCTGCACTCATTATGTCAGAAAATTTGGAAAACTCAGCAGTGGCCACAGGACTGGAAAAGGTCAGTTTTCATTCCAGTCCCAAAGAAGGGCAATGCCAAAGAATGTTCAAACCACCACACAATTGCACTCATCTCACGTGCTAGTAAAGTCATGCTCAAAATTCTCCAAGCCAGGCTTCAATAGTACATGAACCAAGAACTCCCAGATGTTCAAGCTGAATTTAGAAAAGGCAAAGGAACCAAGGATCAAATTGTCAACATCCATTGGCTAATAGAAAAAGCAAGAAAATTCCAGAAAAAAACATCTGCTTCACTCACTGAACCACTTCAAAGATAGATGAAGAGTAGGGCAGAGATAACTATCAGCATTATGACTAAACCTCAGAGTAAGACAAGCAGTGCAAAACATTATCAGACCTTCTTCATGGAAGCCTACTGCTGTCAGAGAGCACAGAGGAGCGAACCCAAAGCAAGTCTCTCTCAGGCCTTCCCAAGAGTCCCTTGCTCGGGAGAAAAGGGTGGGAGGAAGAGGCAGGGCTGGGACTGCAGTCCTCTGTCAAATCACCAAGCTGAATTCAGAGCACCACCAGCAGGAGGAAGGGAAGGAAGACAACAGTGCTGCATTAATATATGTCCCTCCAAAATGAAGAAAATATAAGGAAGTAAGAAACAGTGGTTTCCTCACCTAGTTTCGCTCAGCTTTTCAGTCTCTAAACCCTTTGGGGTAACTGTTAAGCTAGGGATAAACTGGAAATGGAATTATTTTCCAAGGGAAGAGATTTGTAGCATACTATCACCACAAGACCAACTCTCAATTTCAAGAGACCACTCCCCAAGAGCCACCACTACCCTATTTTGGGTTGTCTTAGGTCAACATAGTTTTGCTCCAAAATGCTTTGAAATGGATCAGAACCATACAATGGGTTAAAATTTCTAAGGCCACTCTATTATTTGTAGCCTAGGAAAAGGGGACGACAGAGGATGAGATGGCTGGATGGCATCACCGACTCGATGGATGTGAGTCTGAGTGAACTCTGGGAGATGGTGATGGACAGGGAGGCCTGGCGTGCTGCGATTCATGGGGTCGCAAAGAGTCGGACACAACTGAGCGACTGAACTGAAATGAACTGAACTCTCACTTACTTTTTTAATTCCAGTTTTCCCCAGCCACATTAACATAGCTATCAGAGGTTCTACAGTGAGATCAAAGATACTCCAAGAATAAAATGACAGCAATAAGAGTCCTCAGATTTTAATATAAACTCTCTTCCAGTATTAATTTCTCAGGAAATGAAGAAATTGAACACTCATGTACCTCACTTTCAATGTATTCACAAATTAAGTCCAATAAAATTGAGGCACAAATGGAAATTATCTTGCCATTGAAAGTTAAATTACAAATATTTCAAGTTAAATTGAGGTCACCCTTCTTATTCTGTTTGATTTTGGTTGGAGAGATTCTCTATGAGAAGCCTCGGTTGAGACACAGAAGTTTCTCTCCTCTAATGGATGCAGCACGGTTCCTTCAGAGTTGTGAATCTGAACCCCAAATCTCTGATGAGCCTCATTTTTGTTTCAAAATTCTTAAGGGTTACTAAAACATACAAGACTATAACAGCACCGGTCCCATCTTCAGTGAAATTTGGAATGTGAAATAATCCCTGATTCCTAAGCAGCTCTTTCAGGCAAAATTATGTCCACAGACAAAGGTTTTAATTGCTTCCAAAGGCCATGGCAAAGACTCAGTGTATCTGAGGGAAGGCAGATAGACAAAGAAAACCTGAGTTTCTACATAACTAGGATGCCAGTCATCTATGGCAAACTTAATTGTCCACAACTTTAAATTTTCAACATAATGAAAGAACTCTTCCTCAGAGAGGCTACTTTGAACATTATGCATTTATTATATCTAGAGGACATGGTGGGGATTGAGGGTGATAGTCATGCATTCACCTCTCAGAGAAAGTTGAATGAGATAATCCTCTCCGCTTACAAAATGTTAAAAAAAAATTGCAGTAATGGCAGCCTTAGACCTCAGGTCCAATCTGAGATGCCTTTCTTCCTCAATCAGCACATTCAGTTCTTTTATTTCCTTTTTTCCTTTGGACTCTCATTTATAATGCACCAGTGATGAACTGAAGGCAAACTCTGCCTTATAACACCCACAATGTCTTGTGTGCAAACCTTTCCATTCCATACCACACTGGCTTCTTCCACACCTCTTCTAATAGGAATTGTTTAGGTCAGTGGTTCTTAAGCAGGAATGATTTTGCCTCCAGGGGACATGTAACAGTGCTAAACATCTGGAGACATTTTCATTTTCACAACTAGGGAGGTGGGGAGGAAGGGGTATGCTAGTGGCAGTTAGGGCACAGAGGCCAAGGATGCTGCTAAACCACTTAAAATGCACAAGACAGTCCCCACAACAACAACAAAATATTCCCTCCAAAATGTTCACTGACAAGATTGAGAAACTTTGCATTAGGTTAGGAAATCTGTTTTAAAGAGAAATTTTGCCCTTCATTCTCACACTAGTTTCAGTTGGAGAAATACTTCAAAAATTCTTGAAGTGCTGGTGCTATTATGGTTTTAAAAGCCTGGACTCCTAGTATTTCAGGACAGACCAATATCCATGTCACAGGCTCCTCCTGACGCTATCTTTCCTTAGCTTTTGAATGTTCCCAGCTTTTGATCTCTTTTCTTTCTTGTGCATTTATAGTAGTTAAATATGCTTCTTGTGTCTCATTTTATAATTTTCTTTGGGAAATTCAGTTATATTTCCAATAGTTTAAAATACTTTAAAACAATGGCTTTTCCAGTAGTCATGTATGGATGTGAGAGTTGGACCATAAAGAAAGCTGAGTGCTGAAGGATTGATGCTTTTGAACTGTGGTGTTGGAGAAGACTCTTGAGAGTCCCTTCAACTGCAAGGAGATAGAACCAGTCCATCCTAAAGGAAATCAGCCTTGAATATTGATTGGAAGGGCTGAAGCTGAAGTGAAGAACTGACCACCTGATGTGAAGAACTGACTCCTTAGAAAAGACCCTGATGCTGGGAAAGATTGAAGGCAGAAGGAGAGGGAGACGACAGAGGATGAGATGGATGAATCACATCACAAACTTCACCGATTCTATGGACATGAGTTTAAGCAAGCTCTGGGAGTCGGTGCTGGACAGGGAAGCCTGGCATGCTGCAGTCCATGGGGTTGCAAAGAGTCAGACACAACCGTGTGACTGAACTGAACTGAGTTTAAGACACTTTGGTCCTTTCCTTCCTGAATCCATGAAAGCTAGAACTGTCTGCTGGAGCTGAGAGTCAAATTTCTCTCCTTTTATTTAATTTTTCTTTGCTTTGTGGTCCCTACATACTTTTATTCTAATATATTACTCCAAATTTTCAGGCATCCTTCATAATGAAAAACATGAAATCAGTAGGTTCTGAGTTTTTCAAAATTATCCATTGACCACACCTCCACCCTTATTTTGTATCAATAGTGAACACTTTTGTGGATTTCTCCATTAAATTCTGTTCAATTATTGTAGCATTTAGTATAGCTGGCTCACTCTTTCAGAGGTAGTAGAAACCCAATTTCCTTCACAACAAATTCTCTGTGATATGGAGTACATTTCTTATAGTTTCCTATATTTTGACTCTCTTTAGAGAGTAGAAGTCTAGGTAGAAATTTCAGTTCAGTTCAGTCACTCAGTTGTGTCCGACTCTTTGCAACCCCATGAATCACAGCAGGCCAGGCCTCCTTGTCCATCACCAACTCCTGGAGCCTACCCAAACTCATGTCCATTGAGTCGGTGATGCCATCCAGCCATCTCATCCTCTGTCGTCCCTTTCTCCTCCTGCTCCCAATCCCTCCTAGCATCAGAGTCTTTTTCAAAGAGTCAACTCTTTGCATGAGGTGGCCAAAGTACTGGAGTTTCAGCTTTAGCATCATTCCTTCTAAAGAAATCCCAGGGCTGATCTCCTTCAGAATGGACTGGTTGGATCGCCTTGCAGTCCAAGAGTCTTCTTCAACACCACAGTTCAAAAGCATCAATTCTTCTGTACTCAGCTTTCTCTATAGTCCAACTCTCACATCCATACATGACCACAGGAAAAACCATAGCCTTGACTAGGCAGACGTTTGTTGGCAAAGTAATGTCTCTGCTTTTCAATATGCTATCTAGGTTGGTCATAGTTTTCCTTCCAAGGAGTAAGCGTCTTTTAATTTCATGGCTGCAATCACCATCTGCAGTGATTTTGGAGCCCCCCAAAATAAAGTCTGACACTGTTTCCACTGTTTCCTCATCTATTTCCCATGAAGTGAAGAGACCAGATGCCATGATCTTCATTTTCTGAATGTTGAGCTTTAAGCCAACTTTTTCACTCTCCTCTTTCACTTTCATCAAGAGGCTCTTTAGTTCCTCTTCACTTTCTGCCATAAGGGTACTGTTATCTGCATATCTGAGGTTATTGATATTTCTCCTGGCAATCTTGATTCCAGCTTGTGCTTCTTCCAGCCCAGCGTTTCTCATGATGTACTCTGCATAGAAGTTAAATAAGCAGGGTGACAATGTACAGCCCTGACGTACTCCTTTTCCTATTTGGAACCCGTCTGTTGTTCCATGTCCAGTTCTAACTGCTGCTTCCTGACCTGCATACAGGTTTCAGAGTCTATTCCAGTCTGCTCTCTAAAATCTTGCCAGTCTTGTGCTGTGTGTCTCTGGGCCCTGCCACCATTTCTGATTTGGCAACAACTAACATGGTGATAGACAGGGAGGCCTGGCGTGCTGGGACTCATGGGGTCGCAAAGAGTCGGACACGACTGAGCGACTGAAACGAACCAAACCAAATACTAAAATATACGATCCCTCTTGATAATGCTCTCCTCAGAGCAGGGAGACACAGTTGCAACCCTACAGTCAATATTAGCCTTCAAAACATCATTTTCTTCTTTACCTCTGCCCACCCAGAGATTTTAAACTTTTTTGTATATAAATGCCTCTTCTTATAGCTCACTAGAGAAGGAAATGGCAACCCTCTTCAGTATTTTTGACTGGAAAATTCCATGGCCAGAGGAGCCTGGCAGGCAACAGTCCATGGAGTCGCAGAGTCGGCCACAACTGAGCAACTGAGCACATAGCTCATTATAATTCCACTATTCCTGTTCTGACAGTAAGACTGAAATACACTTCGGAAATCATTGCAGCTCCTCCTCTGTGATCCCTAGAGATTGTGTTCCATGCCAAAAATTTTTAATTGCTTTTTAGGTTCATAATAATTTCAATGAGTGATTTCTTTGCTTCTTCCCAAGAAGATAGCTTTTTATTTTTTCTAACAAGACTCAAATTCTTCTGTGGTTTATTCTTTTTATAAATTTCTGCCACACTTTTATGTATCAATCTTCAATTTGGCCTCTGAATTCTAACACCACGGTCAAACCTTATATCTTTAACAATTCAAAACCAATTTGAGACTTTGTAGTGAGGTGTAAGTCTGGAAACTTTGGAAGAGTCACATGAATTTAAAGTTATCTCTTCTGGTTTCCTCCCTTTGCTCCAAACCCATCATTTAAAAGAATGCGACTCAGCACCCCCACTACTGGGCATATACTCAGAGAAAATCATAATTCAAAAGGACACATGCATCCCAATATCCATTGCAGCACTATTTATAATAGCCAGGACATGGAAGCAATCTAAATGTCCTTGAACAGACAAATGGATAAAGAAGTTGTGGTATGTATATACAATGAAGTATTAGCCATTTAAAGGAACAAAATTGAGTCATTAGTAGTGATGTGGATGGACTTACAGGCTATCATACAGAGTGAAGTAAGCCAGAAAGAGACAAATATCATAAACATGCAGAATCTAGAAAAACGGTACAGTGAAAGTGTTAGTCACTCAGCCATGTCGGACTCTTTGTGACTCCATGTTGGAGAAGACTCTTGAGAGTCCCTTGGACTGCAAGGAGATCCAACCAGTCCATTCTGAAGCAGATTAGCCCTGGGATTTCTTTGGAAGAAATGATGCTAAAGCTGAAACTCCAGTCCTTTGGCCACCTCATGCGAAGAGTTGACTCATTGGAAAAGACTCTGATGCTGGGAGGGATTGGGAGCAGGAGGAGAAGGGGACGACCGAGGATGAGATGGCTGGATGGCATCACTGACTCGATGGACGTGAGTCTGAGTGAACTCCGGGAGTTGGTGATGGACAGGGAGGCCTGGCGTGCTGCGATTCATGCGGTCGCAAAGAGACGGACACGACTGAGCGACTGAACTCAACTGAACTGAACATGTCTGACTCTTTGTGATTCCATGGACTGTAGCCTGCCAGGCTCCTCTGTCCATGGGATTCTCAAGGCAAGAATACTGGAGTAGGTGACCATTCCCTTCTCCAGGGGATCTTCCTGACCCAGGATTGAACCCAGGTCTCTCTCATTGCAGGCAGATTCTTCACTGTCTGAGCTACCAGGGAAGCCCCAGAAAAATGGTATAGATGATCTTATTAATAGAAGCACAGACATAGAGAATAACATATGGACACCAAGAGGGGATGGGATGAATTGGGAGATTTGGATTGACACATATACACTATTTATACTATGTATAACTTAGATAACTAATGAGAACATACTGTATAGCTCAGGGAACTCTATTCAGTGCTCTGTGGTGACCTAAATGGGAAGGAAATCCGAAACAAGGGGATATATGTATACATATAGCTGATTCACTTTGCTGTACAGTAGACACTAACACAACACTATGTGTGTGCTAAGTCGCTTCAATCATGTCCAACTCTTTGCAACCCTATGGACTGTAGCCTGCCAGGCTCCTCTGTCCATGGATTCTCCAGGCAAGAATAGCGGAGTGGGTTGCCATGCCCTACTACAGGGGATCTTCCCGACCTTGGGATTGAACCAGCATCTCTTACATCTCCTCCATTTGCAGGCAGGTACTTTACCACTGAAAGCAACTATATTGCAATAAAAAATAATTTAAAAATAAAACATAAATAAAATCCATCCACCAAAAAAAAAAAAAAAAAAAAAGAATGGGACTCAGAGCAGCCTCTCTATGCTACCAAGAAGCCTGGCATAAAGAAGTCAAAGCTAGAAGTCCACATACCAGAGCACTCTAGAACAAGTTACTTAGTTGCCGTCGACAATCCTAGCCCTCAGATTTTGCAGAAAAACACAGTAAAATAGCTATTAAGATTATTCTGTCTCCAAATGTCTAAAAGGTATATTTACAAACAGTCTTTTTGTTATAATCACATTTTTGTCTCAATTGTACTTACTTAACGCAGCTTCCATGGCCTATAAACCAAATTAAAAGCATAAAATTTAGGATTGTGTTAAAGCCTCTTGATTAAGGTCCTACCAAAAGTTTTAAATCAGGGCACTATTTTGCTCTCTAAATTCCAGTCTTTGTCAGTCTCTAGACATTTTCAGCCACTGCACCAGTCCTAACATTTCATTGAGTTTATTTCACTTCCTAGAATCACAGACCTTCTTTATAACATGGAAATTGAGACCAGATGCCCTAAGAGAGGTGCAGGGGAAAGACTGAGGAGTATGTCCAGGCTACTACCTGGCATATTGATTAGAATTCATTCTTTTCTCATTGGAGAGAAATGAATGATGAGACAGAAAGAGGCCAGTATTCTTATTCTATCCTTTCCACATCAAGAAAACATCCTGAATAGGGAATAAGTTTTCTCCAGAACAGTAAAGATTTGATGAGACTAACAATGTAACATGGCCAATATTAAATTACATGGCCAGTATTAACAACAACAACAATAAAAAAGATGTGTTTATTTGTAGCACCTCCATCAAGAATCTTAAAAAGCCTCTATATGTATGAGGACAGGAGGATATACTTTAAGGATGTATGGACACTCTTCCAACAGGTGTATTGGGACTTTCTCAGGATCTCAGGAGATCTAGGATACTGAGAAGAATAGAGGAGTATAAAAAGAACAAGGAAAATACAGGAAGAGGAGGCAGACCTAGAAAGAAAAGGGATTTCTAGACTCTTAAAACTGACTCATGATCTGAAAAGGAACCATATGAAAAGGGTAGACATGTTATCATCAACTTCTAGAATCTGGTGCTCTTAATTGGTCACTCCTGTGACTTTCAGTTCCTCCTGTAGCTGATCACTCACAAGTGCCTGTGTTAAACTATCTCCACCATGAGCTGTAGAACTACGCTCACAATTGCCTACAGCAGTGACTGGGTCCTGATATTCACTTGGTAGATCACAAGCAGCACAAACTAGAGTAGACTAGATTATAATAGAAAGTATCATAGTGCATTGCATATAGTAAGGATAAGGACTGTTTAATGACACTTTAGTTTCAGTTTGATACTTTTATCTATATGCCCTCTGTCAACATGGGGTTCCCTGGTGGCTTCCCTGATGGCTCAGCTGGTAAAGAAACCGCCTGCAATGAGGGAGACCCAGGTCTGATCCCTGGGTTGGGAAGATCCCCTGGAGAAGGGAAAGGGTACCCACTCCAATATTCTGGCCTGGAGATAGTGAAGGACAAGGAAGCCTGGTGTGCTGCAGTCCATGGGGTCCCAAAGAGTCAGACACAATTTAGCAACTGAACAACAACAACTTGGAACAGCAAAGAATGTTCCTGTTTCATGTATGTTTTTCCAGTGTTCTGTAGGTATTAACTTCTAAATAAATATACATTGAATGAATAAATGAATGAATATTTGAAGGACAGAAAACAAACCTATTAACCAACTATTACATGAAATGATCCCAGAAAACACTGTCCCCAGTAAATCCCCATTTATTTAAAACAACAGAAAGAATACACAAATTGGTCAATTAAAATGAGTTAATAAAGTTCCCAAGATTTACCAATCTTGAAACAGTTTTAATACTTGATTCTATAATTATATTGAATGCAAGTCCTTCTTTCTATGATGGTTAATTAATTCAACTAACCTGTATTAACATTGTTGATTACCTGATGCATGTAAAGCACAAGGCTTAAACATTACAGAGCAAAGACAGCTAAACAATATCCTCCTCTGAAGGACCTGCTCTCCCAACAGCTTGGTGAAATGGCTGTTGCCTTACTTTTAAAAGTAAGATTTCAGTTAAAATTTGTTAGTTATGTAGATCCTAGACAATGGGTGTCTGGTGTGTATTTTTGCCTCAAGCATTATAGGTTTCCCCCAGTATCTGAAAGTATGAAAACCTCTTGTAAGCCAAAATGACATCCATCAATGAAACGATTACCTCAGGGCACAACTTATTAAAGGATGCACAAAATAAATCAAGATGAAGTCAGATGCTCACAGAGGCAGTTCAAAGCTTTTGAAGCCTGATGCTGAGACATTGAATGTAGTTCCCAGGAAGGAGCCTGGCCATGCCACTCTCCCTACCTCCACAACAGTTCACTGCAAAACAAATGCTGAAGACTATTTTCACTTTTCATCCTTTTTCATAAAAGCAAAATACTCTTCAGATTTCATTAGTGAAAACAGGTAGTAATGTAGGTCTTTCATAAAAGCAAAGAGGCATAAGGCAAACTTCTGGAAAGGGGGGGGTATGTGTAAATGGAATCAAATTCCCAAATGAGGAATTGTCTTTATTCTTACAGCTCTGATTTGAATCTTTACCACAGTCAGTTTTTTGAAGAGAAAGCTTCAGTTTTTTGCTTAGAAAGCTAAACAGCAAATTCAGAGTACTCATTTATAACATCGCCTGGAGAAGGAAATGGCAACCCACTCCAGTATCCTTGTCTGGAAAATCCTTTGGACAGTGGAGCCTGGTGGGCTGCAGTCCATGGGGTGGCAAAGAGTTGGCCACGACTGAGTGACTAACACTAACACTATTTATAACATCAGAATACTCAGTATCCATACTGTCACGTAACACATCCCTATAGCTTCTAGTCACTTTCTTAATCTTACAGTTTTCAGAGCCTGCAGTATCATGAATGCTGCCAGCTAGACCCTGAGGGAAACAAACCCACACCTTCTAATTCCTTCCGTTCTTTGTCTTTCTCACCTCACATCTATGGGTAACATCTATTAACAATAAAATTCCTATGTTTGTTTATTTTTTCTTTCAAAAAACTCACCTGAAAGAGTCTGAATGAAGTCTACAGAAGAAATGATGAGACCCAGAGAGAAATGAGCAGTCATCTAAGAAGTGAGGAGTTGTGAGTCCCTACTTTCTCTTTCAGCATTTGAGGAAATGTCGGTCTTAGTTGCTCTACATAGCACTTATTGAAAGCCCGAATAAGAGACTATTTAATAAAGAAGATACCCTCAGAAACGGTTAATTAACTCTTTGGGGCCTTTAAGGTATGATTCAGCAAGTCAACATGGGTCCTACACAGTATGACACTTGAGTAATATGAAGAATCATGAAGCTTCCAACAGTGACTAACGAATTTAGTCATTTAGAGCTCTAAAACGGGAACTGAAATCCAACCCTATAATGCTGTGGTAATTTCTTTCCTTTTGAATTCAAATACTTTAAATGTGACTGATTCCACAGTATTCATACTTAGGGAAAATCTCATATCTACACCTCCAGAGAAAAAAAGCATAAACTAAAGAAATCATTTTCTTGTCCAGTCTTAGATGATGACTAAAGTTAGTCATCAGCTTTGCATAAAAACCTATTTTTCTGGTAATGCCACTACTATATAATTGGGTCTAACACCGCACATACACACAAACACTGAGGAAATATTATAACAAAGGGCTTTTCCTCTCCTTTTTCCTGATTGAGAGAAAAGTAGGCTTGTTAAGAAAGGATAAATTTTGGAGAGACACACAACAGATGGTCATATGGAGCCTTGGAAGTCACTCAGTGTTTAGATTCCAGTTCTGCAGCTGATAATATAGTGGGGTAGGTTTTGTAGATCTCATTACCCTATAAGCTTCTCCTTAGCCAACTGAGTCAGAGGCTTTCATTGACAATTATGGAAGGAATGAGAAGTAAAAGGTCAGATTTTGAGTTTCTAATTTTTATAAAATTCAAAGCAGAGACAATCCTATATATTTCCAATGGTCAGAATTTTTGAAGAACTTGAGAACTGGTTATTTGAAAATCAAAAGTATAAGCCCTTAAAGGAGATGGCTTAAAGATTTGGTCAGAAACAAGACTTGGAAAGAAAATATATAACAACAAAGATTCTCTTGTAAGACAAACAAAGGCAAAGTTGGTCAGGAGACAGAAAAATGGAATGAGTGTTAGCTGGGATGATGTGAGAGAATTCAGAACAGCAGACTGGATAAGGGTCCACGCAAGAGGTACCACGTGGAAATGAGTGGATTCAGTAGTGGGAGACTTCCTAGCCTCTGTCTGAAGAGAACCCTCCACTGCCCCTGTAGGGAACTGAGTTCAAGCAAGCCAGTACTTACACATAACTAATTGCTGGCCTTGAGCTTCTCACAGAATGGTGGCAGCAAGGTAGTTAGACTTTTTACATGAAAGTTCCAAACGACCAAGGTAAGGGCTATCAATCCTCTTAAAAGTGAGGCCTGGAACTCGAATAACATCAGTACTGACGATATAGCCTATTGATCAAGTAGTCACAGCCAATCTCAGATTCAGAGCAGGAGAAACAGATTCTACCCATTGAAAAGAGGAGTATCAAAAAATTCAATCATTTTTTCCACATTTCCCTAAGGAGGTGATGATTGAGCTATGAGATGAATATTAAGAAGGGAGACTTGGACATTTTCTAAGGCGTATGTTCCTGAAAAATAAAATATCATAAACCTGTGAAAACTTTTGGATGGGAAAGTATCATTTCCAAGGAACAGGAAGAAGGTCAGTGTGGTTGGAGCATAGTGAATGAGAAGAAAAAGAGTTATTTATGAAATAGACAAAAAAGTTAATTTTATTTTTCTTTTAAAAAGTATTATATGTACATGGCTAAAAAAAAAAAAAAAACACCTAAGTTGTAATTTGGCCCAACATTCTGAGGACTCCTGATTCCCTGTCTTGTTTTCAAAGTAATGTTTATATTGAAAATCCTTGAAGTATCTATTTTTGACATTTTCTTTTACTTTCTATTACGAAAAATGAAGATTTAACTATCTTAACTGTACACCTATATATATCCCCCATCTTTCCCAAATAACTGTATGAAAATGACTCTGTTAAATTAGTACTTAGTGTTTTCACTATACAGTTCAGTTCAGTCACTCATTCATGTCCGACTCTTTGCAACCCATATGGACTGCAGCACGCCAGCCTTCCCTGTCCATCACCAACTCCTAGAGCCTGCTCAAATTCATGTCCACTGAGTCAGTGATGCCATCCAACCATCTCATCATCTGTCATCCCCTTCTCCTCTTTCCTTGAATCTTTCCCAGCATCAGGATCTTTTCTAATGAGTCAGCTCTTCCCATCAGGTGGCCTAAGTATTAGAACTTCAGTTTCAGCATCAGTCCTTCCAATGAATATTCAGGACTGATTTCTTTTAGAATGACTGGTTGGATCTCCTTGCTGTCCAAGGGACTCTCAAGAGTCTTCTCCAACACCACAGTCAAAAAGCATCAATTCTTTGGCACTCAGTATTCTTTACGGTTCAACTCTCACATCTGTACATGACTACTGGAAAAACCATAGCTTTGACTAGATGGACCTCTGTCAGTAACGTCTCTGCTCTTTAATATGCTGTCTAGGTTGGTCATACTTTTCTTCCAAGGAACAAACATCTTTTAATTTCATGCTTCAGTCACCATGTGTAGTGACTTTGGAGACTAAGAAAATAAAATTTGTCACTGTTTCCATTGTTGCTCCATATATTTGCCATGAAGTGATGGGACCAGATGCCATGATTTTCATTTTTTGAATGCTCAATTTTAAGCCAGCATTCTTCTCTTTCATTTTCATTAAGAGGCTCTTTAGTTCCTCTTCGTGTTCTACCATAAGGGTGGTGTTGTCTGCATATCTGAGGTTATTGGTATTTCTCCCTGTAATCTTGATTCCAGCTTGTGCTTCATCTAGTCCGGCATTTTGGATGATGTACTCTGCATATAAATTAAACAAGCAGAGTGACAATATACGCCTTGACATACTCCTTTCCCAATTTGAACCACTTCATTTTTCCAGGTCCAGTTCTAACTGTTGCTTCTTGGCCTGCATACAGATTTCTCAGGAGGTAGGTAAGGTGGTCTGGTATTCCCATCTCTTGAAGAATTTTTCATGGTTTCTTGTGATCCACACTGTCAAAGCCTTCACCATAGTCAATGAAGCAGATGTTTTTCTGGAATTCTCTTGCTTTTTCTGTGATCCAACAGATGCTGACAATTTGATCTCTGGTTCCTCTGCCTTTTCTAAATCCAGGTTGAACATCTGGGAGTTCTCAGTTAACATATTGTTGAAGTCTCGCTTGGAGAATTTTGAGCATGACTTTGCTGCACGTGAGATGAGTGCCAGTTGTGCAATGGTTTGAACATTCTTTGGCATTGACTTTCTTTTAGGTTGGAATGAAAACACCTTTTCCAGTCCTATGGCCACTGCTGAGTTTTCCAAATTTGCTGGCATAGTGAATGCAGCACTTTCACAACATCATTTTTCAGGATTTGAAATAGTTCAGCTGGAATTCTATCACCTCTACAAACTTTGTTCCTAGTTATGCTTCCTAAGGCCCACTTGACTTCACTCTCCAAGATGTCTGGCTCTAGAGGAATGATCACACCATTGTGGTTACCTGGATCATGAAGATCTTCTTTGTATAGTTCTTCTATGCATTCCTGCCACTTCTTCTTAATGTTTTCTGCTTCTGTTAAGTCCATACCGTTTCTGTCCTTTACTGTGCCCATCTTTGCTGAAATGTTCCCTTGGTGTCTCTAATTTTCTTGAGGAGATCTCTAGTTTTTCCCATTCTATTATTTTCCTCTACTTCTTTGGACTGATCACTTAGGAAGGCTTTCTTATCTCCCCTTGCTATTCTTTGGAACTCTGCATTCAGATGGATGTATCTTTCCTTTTCTCGGAGAAGGCAATGGCACTTCACTCCAGTACTCTTGCCTGGAAAATCCCATGGACAGAGGAGCCTGGTAGACTGCAGTCCATGGGGTCACAAAGAGTCGAACACGACTGATCGACTTCCCTTTCACTTTTCACTGTCATGCATTGGAGAAGGAAATGGCAACCCACTCCAGTGTTCTCGCCTGGAGAAGCCCAGGGATGGGGGAGCTTGCTGGGCTGCCGTTTATAGGGTTGCACAGAGTCGGACACAACTGATGCGACTTAGCAGCAGCAGCATTTTTCCTTTTCTACTTTGCCTTTTGCTTCTCTTCTTTTCTCAGCTATTTGTAAGGCCTCCTCAGACAGCCATTTTGCCTTTTGCATTTCTTCTTCTTGAGCATAGTTTTGATCACTGCCTCCTGTACAATGTTACAAATCTCAATTCATAGTTCTTCAGGCAGTCTAGCAGATCTAATCCCCTGAATCAAGTATATAAATATTATTCAGAATTGATTTACATGGTATGTTATCTTTATATCTGGTTTCTTTATAACTTCTATTTTTACTTGAGTTATTGACTGCCTTGTTGCTTTTGCCTATTTTTTAAAGTATTTATCCTAATTTAGGCCCAAACCTTCATCTTCCTTTATTTCTCTTCCTTAGTTCTTGTCTCACTGTAACAAAGATTTGTAACAACAAATTAATTATGGCTCAAGCCGGCAGGATTTCTCAACTTCTCTCTCATTATAGTAAAAGGATTCAAAACAACAGACTGGTAACAGCTCAGTTACTGTTCAAGCAGACAGATCTTTATCATTAAACAGACGGGATAGTATATTCCCAAAATGGGGTAGTGGGCTGATCCCAAAGGAGTGGCTGCGATACCTGTTGGCTTTCCCTTTTTGTATATTCCCTGTCTCCTCCTCTGAGTTCTACTCTGTGCAAAATGCAAATATGTGTGCGCTTAAGGCCAATCAGGAAGGGGGTGTGTCTGGGCACATGCAAAATAGGGCTTTTACATATTCATCTGGACGGCTGTGGACTGAGAGTTTTGATTGACAGTTGCCAGATACCCAACAACAGGCTCTATTGTGCATGTCTTTCCCATAATTCAGTCCGTTATAATCAGATGTATGTATGTATGTATAGAATATTTATGAACTCTTAATGGGCTTCTAGCTACCCAGGGTTACTTGAGGACACAGCTGTGCCTCAAGGGTGCATCCGCTTGAGTTGGAGAAGCCCCATGGTTAGTTTGTATCCACTGTATGCCTAGGGCTCATGTGTAGGAGTTGGAAAAGTCTCTGTGGTTCTTTCTGTAGCATATCTGTGAGCTCTCCTGAGTGTGTCTAGTGTGGGGTTTAGAGATTAGTTTGACTAAGCCAACCCTCATTGCTCATCTCTAACTTCCTATCTAATAAAACTTTTTGATAAAAGTATCAAATTCTTCTCATTAAAACACAACACTGAGGTCATAAATATATCCCTCCGCTCTAATTTTTTTCCCCCCCTAGGGAATATTGCTACTGAAATTCTCAGTTCCTCTACTCCATTAATACTGGTTGTAACCTAGCTATGCCTCACAACAGGCTGCGTGGAACTTCCTTTTACCATTTATTTGAAACTTCCTTTGAGCACACCCTCTTATTGATTTTGTTTCTTGCTTCCTTAGTTCATTGACACATTTTCATATCCTTAATTTGCTTCCTGAGAGAGAACACACAGAAGGTAAAAACACTCTTTAATTCTTCCTCTTAATTAACAATTTATTCAGGATCAGAATTCAAGAATGGGGATTTCCTAGTGGTCCAACACTTAAGACGCTGAACTCCCAATGCAGGGGACCTGGGTTCAGTCCCTGGTCAGGGAACGAGATCCTGCCTGCTGCAACTAAGACCCCACACAGCCAAAAACAAATAAATAAATCAAGAATGGATGTATTTTCTCTCAAAATTTGGAAAATATTATTCTTCTTTGAGTTTTCAATATTGTTTTAGACAATGTCAATATCACTAGAGAAGGCCAGGTTGTATATGCCTTTTTATTTCTCTCTGGAAACTTTTATGTATTTTTTTTTACTCCTAGAATTTCAAACATTCCGTTGAACTCTGAGTGGACTCCTTCAATCTGTGGAACATGCCTGGGACCTGGGACACTTTGCTACAATGCTTGTACCTGGACAAACATCTCCTGGAAAGACAAAATACAAAGAAACTATAAGGGACTAAAAATAAATGCATGATTGCAGGTATAGCTGAAGCAAATTCTGGACAAAAGATATAAAAGGACCCAAAATGTCCAAACGCCACTTCTGAAGAGCTGTGAGCAAAAGCAGGGGGTGGGGAGCAAAAGCAGGGTACTGTGCACACCCCCTGAACACAACAACACAAAGGTGTGGGCAAACCACCTAAGCCACCTCTCCAGCCTGACCCCTGAACACACCTCTATCCTCAATCTTTTTTTTTAATTAATTAATTTTAATTGGAGGCTAATTATTTTACAATATTGTAGTGGTTTTTGCCATACATTGACATAAATCAGCCATGCGTGTACATGTGTTCCCCATCCTGAACTCCCCTCTCTATCCCATCACTCAGGGTCATCCCAGTGCTCTGTCCCTGAGCACCCTGTCTCATGCATCAAACCTGGACTGGAGATCTATTTCACATATGATAATATACATGTTTCAATGCTATTCTCTCAAATCCTCCCACCCTTGCCTTCTCCCACAGAGTCCAAAAATCTGTTCCTCATATCTGTGTCTCTTTTGCTGTCTTGCATATAGGGTCATCATTACTATCTTTCTAAATTCCACATATATGTGTTAATATACTGTATTGGTGTTTTTCTTTCTGACTTACTTTACTCTGTATAATAGGCTCCAGTTTTATCCACCTCATTAGAACTGATTCAAATGCATTCTTTTTATTAGCTGAGTGATATTCCACTGTGTACCACAGATTTCTTATCCATTCATCTGCTGATAGACAGGTTGCTTCCATGTCCTGGCTATTGTAAACAGTGCTGCGATGAACATTGGGGCACATGTGTCTCATTCAATTCTGGTTTCCTCAGTGTGTATGACCAGCAGTGGGATTGCTGGGTCGTACGGCAATGGGATCATACTTATCAATAATTACCTTAAATGTAAATGGGTTGAATGCCCCAACCAAAAGACAAAGACTGGCTGAATGGATACAAAAACAAGACCCCTATATATACTGTCTACAAGAGAACCACCTCAAAACAAAGGACACATACTGACTGAAAGTGAAGGGCTGGAAAAATATTTTATGCAAATGGAGACCAAGAGAAAGCAGGAGTAGCAATACTCATAAAAGATAAAATAGACTTTGAAATAAAGGCCATGAAAAGAGACAAAGAAGGACATTACATAATGATCAAAGGATCAATCCAAGAAGAAGATATAACAATTATAAATTTGTATGCACCCAACCTAGGAGCACCACAAAATGTAAGACAAATGCTAACAAGTATGAAAGGGGAAATTAACAATAACACAATAATAGTGGGAGACTTTAATACCCTACTCACACCTATGGACAGATAAACTAAACAGAAAATTAGTAAGGAAAACACAAACTTTACATTATACAATGTACCAGTTAGACCTAATTGATATCTATAAGACATTTCATCCCAAAACAATTAATTTCATCTTTTTCTCAAGTGCACACGGAACCTTCTCCAGGATAGATCGCATCCTGGGCCATAAATCTAGCCTTGGTAAATTCAAAAAAATTGAAATCATTTCAAGCATCATTTCTGATCACAATGTGGTAAGATTAGATGTCAACTATTTAACTTATATGCAGAGTACATCATGAGAAACGCTGGGCTGGAAGAAGCACAAGCTGGAATCAAGATTGCCGGGAGAAATATCAATAACCTCAGAGATGCAGATGACACCACCCTTATGGCAGAAAGTGAAGAGGAACTAAAGAGCCTCTTGATGAAAGTGAAAGAGGAGAGTGAAAAAGTTGGCTTAAAGCTGAACATTCAGAAAACGAAGATCACAGCATCCGGTCCCATCACTTCATGGGAATTAGATGGGGAAACAGTGGAAACAGTGGCTGACTTTATTTTTCTGGGCTCCACAATCACTGCAGATGGTGATTGCCACCATGAAATTGAAAGACTCTTACTCCTTGGAAGGAAAGTTATGACCAACCTAGATAGCATATTCAAAAGCAGAGACATTACTTTGCCAACTAAGGTCCATCTAGTCAAGGCTATGGTTTTTCTAGTGGTCATGTATGGATGTGAGAGTTGGACTATAAAGAAAGCTGAGTGCAGAAGAATTGATGCTTTTGAACTGTGGTGTTGGAGAAGACTCTTGAGAGTCCCTTGGACTGCAAGGAGATCCAATCAGTCCATCCTAAAGGAGATCAGCTCTGGGATTTCTTTGGAGGGAATGATGCTGAAGCTGAAACTCCAGTACTTTGGCCACCTCATGCGAAGAGTTGACTCATTGGAAAAGACTCTGATGCTGGGAGGGATTGGAGGCAGGAGAAGAAGGGGACAACAGAGGATGAGATGGCTGGATGGCATCACTGACTTGATGGACGTGAGTCTGAGTGAACTCCGGGAGTTAGTTGGTGATGGACAGGGAGGCCTGGCGTGCTGCGATTCATGGGGTAGCAGAGTCAGACACGACTGAGCGACTGAACTGACTGACTGAACTGACTCTAGGAGGTGGGTCAAAGATGATCTTGCTGTGATTTATGTCAAAAAGTGTACTCTCTTATATTTTCCTCTAAGAGTTTTATAGTTTCTGGTCTTACGTTAAGTCTTTAATCCATTTTGAATTTATTTTTGTATATGGTGTTAGGAAGTATTCCTTTGCATGTAGCTGACCAATTTTCCCAGCACCACTTACTGAAGAGACTATCTTTTCTCCAATGAATATTCCTGCCTCCCTTGTCAAAGATGGCTTCCCTGGTGGCTCAGAGGTTAAAGCGTCTGCTTGCAATGCAGGAGACCTGGGTTCGATCCCTGGGTTGGGAAGATCCCCTGGAGAAGGAAATGGCAACCCACTCCAGTATTCTTGCCTGGAGAATCCCATGGACAGAGGAGCCTGGCGGGCTACAGTTTACGGGGTCGCAAAGAGTCGGACACGGCTGAGCGACTTCACTTTCACTTTGTCAGAGATAAGGCACCCATCAGTTCAGTTCAGTTCAGTCACTCGGTCATGTCCGTCTCTTTGCGACCCCATGAATCGCAGCACGCCAAGCCCTATCCATCACCAACTCCTGGAGTTCACTCAGACTTGCATTCATCGAGTCAGTGATGCCATCCAGCCATCTCATCCTCGGTCATCACCCATAGGTGAGTGGATTTATCTCTGGGCTTTCTATCCCAGGACATGGAAGCAACCTTGATGTCCAGCTACAGATGAATGGATAAAGAAGGTGTGGTACATATATACAATGGAATATTACTCAGCCATAGAAAGAACACAATTTGAATCAGTTCTAGTGAGGTGGATGAACATAGAGCCTATTACACAGAGTGAAATAAGTCAGAGAGAGAAAAACAAACATCATATATTAATCTATTTGCAGGGAATGAATGGAGATGTAGATGTAGAGAATGAAGTTGTGGACACAGTGGGGGAAGAAGAGAGTGGGAAAAATGGAGAAAGCATCTGCATGTATACACTATCATGTGTAAAATAGCTGGTGAGAAACTGCTATATAACACAGAGAGCCCAACCTGTGATGACCTAGAGGAGAGGTTGAGGGGAGGGAAGGAAGGCTCAAGAGGGAGGGGATATATGTATAAGTAGGACTGATTCTCATCATTGTACAATAGAAATCAACACACTGTAAAGCAATTTTCCTCCATTAAAAAAATAAATTAAAAAAATTTGCAGATGTAATTAAGGTTGTTAATTAAATGACTTTAAGATAGGGAGATTATCTTGGATAATCTGGGTGAGACCAATGTAATTACAAGGAGGTTTTAAATGTGAAAGAGGGAGGCAGAGGAGTTAGAGTGATGCAATGCCATGAAGACTCAACCAGTCATTTCTGGACTTGAAGATGGAAGACAGCCACACACAATGAATGTAGGCAGCATCAAGAAGATGGGAAGATCAAGAAAAGAAGTTTTTCTTTAGAGCCTCCAGAAAGGAATTCTGCATTGATGACACCTTGAGTTTTAGCCCAGTGAGACCCATTTTTGACTTGAGAGTTTCAGCACTATAAGATAATACATGTGTGCTATTTTCAGCCACTAGATTTGGAGTAATATATCACAGCAGCAATAGAAAACTAACAAACTATCGTATTTTCAATTTCTAAGAACTTTGTCTTATTCCTGAATATTACATTTTATAGCATCCTATTCTTATTTCATGGATAACTTATTTTATCTTTGAGGATATTAAATACCAAGTGTGGAATCTTGCTTGGTGGTCCAGTGGCTAAGACTTTTCAGCACTTCTGATGCAGGAGGCTCAGGTTCAATACCTGGTCAGTGAACTAGATCCCACAGTCCACAACTAGGATCTCTTATGCCACAGGCTTCCAGGAAGACCAAAGATCCTGCATGGCACAGCTACAAACTGCCACAGCCAAATGCATGAATATTTTAAATAAATATGAAGTGTGGTGTTTTCTTCTGATGGTCTATTTTCCCTAAAAATCCTTTCTTTTATTCTTTTTATTTCTTCTCTATTAGACTCTTTCCTCAAAAGAGTCAAAAGTCTTTGACTGTGAATATATATTTAGGAGTGAAACACTAAAAGGATGACTGAAAACTCTTTTTGTCTGAACAGGCTTTCCTGACCACTGGGCATTACCACAACCAGGAACCTGGTCATCTCATTGGAAGGCTCCAAAATGCCAATGTATGTGGTGTTTTTCTCTTTGGTCAGTTCCCCAGGGAGGTTTGACCCATCTTCTGTTTGAAGTATATCATGCCTGTAGCCAATACTCTGGCAGTCAAGTGGAGAAAGGAGATGGTGAATCTTTGTAAGATGCAAAGTGTTTGATGTTTAGGGAATCAAAAACATCTCTGTTGCCCTAAAATTCTGCCAAAGTTTTAAACCACCTGAGACATTAATGTCCAAATATCATCTTTTTCACTGATTGCTTAGAAGAATAAGGCTTCGATGTAAGGGCCAAGTGACCTTGCTCAAATTCCCTGTCCTGTCTAGACCCTGGTCAGAATGCTTCAGGGGAGTTTCAGGCCTGCAGAGCAAGCTCACTTACCTGTGATCACTGCCTCACACTGAGAAAGAAGGAAAAAGACTGATGAGTTAGATCAATCCTCCCAGTCACAAAACAATGACCAACAATCAGGTAAATTCTCTCCTCCTCCATAAGAGAAAGGGAGACAGAAATAGGGCAAGATGCCAAGAATGTTAGGACAGTCCTTCCACGTGCAACCTAAAAACTAGGAACATACATTCTTCAATACAGATTTTCACTTAATCTAACTCATACCTCAGCTGTACCTTGGATTCATAGTCTCTTTCATTCAGCCTTTTCACAAAAGGTGCCTTCTGCTGGGATGAGGAAATCTAAGGACCAATGTATTCATTATATACATTTTAAAGCAATCTTTCCATTCTCATTCCTACCCTGTTCAGATAACTGAACATTTTATGTGCCTAAATTTAATCATTTAATTAATTTTATGTGCCTAAACATTTAATCCTAAATTTGGATGCTCAAAACTATTAGGTGTTTAAAAAATACTCCCCTTATGCCCCCTTTCATGTAACTAGATTTCTACTTTCTCACTCTTCTAAATTATTTAGCACCAATCCATCTGCATCCCATCATTCAAAATTTTATTGACATTTCTGTCTGTTGTCATATCCTTTTCCTTTGGTGTGTCCTTGATGTTTTATGCTTTTTAAAATGTGTTTACTGACATTTTGGCAATTTATATTCAAGAGAAAGCATATCTTCAATCTATCATGTACAACTGCAATTCCTTCTGTGCTATTCTACATTTTTAAGTCTTTATACAATGAACACATATTCTTTTTGTAATCACAAAAAACCCAGTAAATGTTATTTTTAAGGAACTCAGAAAATTATAGTCAATTGAAAATTTCATCTTCACTCATTCTAAATGGCTTTATTTATAATCTTCTTTTTCTAAAATTAATTTTGGGCATCTTTCATCTATATAAGTGGCCCAATTAGTCCATATGCTAATTTTTTTAATTGTATTTTATTAAAAGGCAAATACTGTTTACATAAGTGTTAATAAATTATTAGCACTTCTTACATAACACATATTGCACAGCTACTTTTCAAATTTAGAAAATGTAACAACTGAGCAAAATACATAGTGAGAAGACTAATGTATTATATTTTAAGTACAAATGTATACACATCATTATTAATGCTTCATAGATGAGAGAATTGAAGGTCAGTAAGCTTAGGTAACTCACTCAGGGTTTTTTATTCTAAAATCCACATATTTTACACTAATGCCACTTATTTCTGTGGATCAGTGTCTCATTTTTTTCCATAGATTATCTGAATATTCAACCAGAATTAACTATAGAAAAGTACTACAACTATTTCATGTCTTAGTTTCTATCAAAATGGGAAACTAAAACCTCTGTCTTTTCTTTTTTCTCAGCTCTTAAGAGTTGATATGAGAATGGAGGCAATCAAAAAAGGTTCTAGAATAATACTCTAGCACTATTTAACATAAGAATTGTTCCCAGGGTAGGGTGCACTGTAATTTGGGCTCTGTCCAGCACAGGTAAGACAGTAGACCTCCTTTACTGATAAAAGAGCCCCGTCCTGCATTTTATTGATGCGCTTTAGGATTCAGCAGCTTCACTGTTCTCTCAGCCTCTATTATTATTAATGCTTAATTTTAATGGATGAAAGGAGGATTTTGGTGTGGGTGGCTTGCTTCTTCTTTTTGTTGTTGTTAAATGTAGCAACAAACAATCAAATCAAAGGAAGAAAAATACAAAGAAAATGGGTCGTGAATAAACAAAAAGGTCAGGACTCTAGTATTTAGTGCAATTTATGCGGAACTATTAACTACACCATGATTGGCAGATTTAACAGTACCTTCCACTCTCTTTTGCCAGTAACTATACAATTATTCCAGGTGTTGTAGTGGAATGACTCTATCAAATTTTATAGGATTAATCAGCATGTAAATGTTGTCAGGCTTCAGCCTCAGATCCGGACTTCAGGTGCAGCACTTAGAACAGATGGAAAGAAACGCTTCTTCATTTTATTTTCCAAAGCAATTTATACATTGTCCATACTTTTGCCCTGAGACAGAGTTCATTTCATGACATTTACCCAGAATAACATCTTTTAAAAATGCACACACAAAAAAAATCACCTGTGTATTAAGAGGTAAAAATGACCCCAGAATTTATGATGTGCATAAATATTACAATTCCACATTTTCTCTTTGAAATCTAGGAAAATATTTTAAACACTACTTCTTTTGGTTATAACTCCATAGTATGTCATATATAGTAGTTTAAAAAGACAAGCATGGGCTTTATTACCTCTATCTGTCATATATTTCTTTAGTGATGTCAAGGAGAGGCTCAAGAGGAATGTGGGACACTGTATGAAGGTCATTGTCTGATTATATAACTATTTGGCATAAACTCTTTTGCTCATAAACTTCCAATGTCTCCTAATTGCCAACAGGAGTGACTTTCAAATATTTATTCTTGCCAAAAACAATTTAAGCACTCCATCAGTAACAGTGGCTCACTACAGCAGGAATACTCGGTGCAGCTTAGTGATGAGGCATGTTGGCAGCAATAAAGTTTTAAAAAGCTCTCCTGGAAGTTTTGCTACCTCTTCCCACTCTTGGCCCCAGGTGAGAAGTACTGGCCCTGAGTATAGAGATCTAACTTCTCAGTTTGCTTCTTAGATTTTAGCTTAATCTATCTACTCAATCTTACCTAAATCCCCTTCTTTAACATGAATTCCAATCAGACAGGCTTCCCAGGTGTTTATTCCTGCCTCTAGTATTTTTCTGTTAGTTTCCTCTCCAAATTTCAAAGTCCGGCCCAATTCTACCTTCCCTAAGATACTTACCCCTAGATTCTCCCAAACAATTGTGCTCCCTTTAACTGTCCTACTTGAATCCCTTATTTGATCAGCAAGATGGGCAGATCCAGGGCACACTTAAAATGGACATTGTATGTTCTGTAAATACACAGAGTTTATTCTTCCCTGACCAACTGATTTAGTAGCACCATCATATGTATATGAAATGTCTTATCCATTGGACTTCACTATCTTGGAAGAAGTTGTTACACATGACATTTTAATCTAACCCTTACCAGTGAGATTCAGTGCTGAAATGACTGGCTTAGTCTAAGTCTGGGGCCACTGTTCTTTTTCAACTGAAGATAATCATTATATTTTATTTAAAGTGAAACTTGCTCAATCGTGTCTGACTTTTTGAGACACCATAGACTATACAGTCCATGGAATTCTCCAGGCCAGATTACTGGAGTGGGTAGCGTTTCCCTTCTCCAGGGGCTCTTCCCAGATTTTATTAAAAGTTCATTAAAATTTCAGCAAATTTATCCAATAACCCCAGGTCCTCATATGCCCAATATTAGTCATTAAGATAAATAATTCATTCAGAAAATCAATTCTCAAAACATTTATTCTGTATATGTGCTATGCCACATGAAATATACAAGGGAATCATAAGAGTTTCTACCTTAACGGACAAACAAGTAGGTGAAGTCAGAAGTAAACTGAGATATCCTTGAATTCCTTTATTCTGTGGAATCCAATAAGGTTTTTTGAGGAAAACATAAGTAAATATAATCTGACCTGAATTTCAGGCTAGGGTTTTTGTTTTATTGTCATGTGCTGCTAGTAAAATAGGGAAAGAATCTCTCTCAAATAGTGCAATGTCATAAATGTCTTCACACATAAATTTTTAACTAAACTCATCTACATGATGGGAACAAGGAGCTCAAATACTAAAACCAAAAGATAAGGGGAGAATGAGTCCAGAAAGTAGAAATATTAAAAGAGACATAATAAATGTATCAAAATATGAATCCTGCCTTCCCATTTTTAGCTAAATTCCAGAACTGATTTAAAAATAAACAATATCAATACAGAGGGAACATACTCTGGAGGCTAAGAGATTGGAATCAGAAAGACACAGTAATGCAGAAAGTGATGAAAAGAATACGAGCTAGGCCTTGGTGATGCAGTGGGAAGAAGGTGAGGGATAACAGGAACTCTGGAGCAGGACACAGTAGGCCTTGGCAATTGCTTGGGCTGTGAGGATCTGGCTCATTTAGACCATTTCTGGAGGCAATGGCTGTCCCTTTTACAGGAACAACTCACTGAGCCAGAACTCAGCTTTTTGGCAGTCAATTATCAGGACAGAAGTCCAAAAAAGGCCTTTGGACTACTGTAATAGATGCCAGGTATAAAAACACAAAAAGTGCCAGAAGCACCAATTCAATATTGAAGGAAGAAAAGAACCAAGTCAAAGGACTGACACTACTGGACTTAAGATTTGCTATAAGCCACAGTAATCAAGACAGTGTGTACTGATGAAAGAAAAGACAAATAGGCCAATAGCACAGAATAGAGAGCCCAGAAATATACCCACATCAATACAGTCCATCAATCTTCGACAAAGGAGTTAAGGCAAATACAATGGAAAAAAGATAGTCTTTTCAACAAATGGTGCTGGAATAAATGAATATTCACATGCAAAAAAAAAATCAATCTGGACACAAGTGTTACACTCTTCACAAGAAATAAACCTAAAAAAATCATAGACCTAAATTTACACAAAAAAATTAGAAAACTCTTTAAAGATAACAGAGGAGAAAACTGAGATAACCTTGGGTAGGGCAACAACTTTTTAGATACAATGTCAAAGGCACAATCCATGAAAAAAAATCAATAAGCCAGACTTCACTAAAATTAAAATTTTCTGCTCTGCAAAAGATACTGTCAAGAGAATGAAAAGACATGCCATCAATAATTGGGGAAATAATTTCTCCCAGTTGACACAAAAGACGCACTGATAAAGAACTGTTATCCAAAATATCAAAGAACTCTCAAAAACAAGAAAACATGATTAAAAATGGGATCAAATATCTTAATATTTACCTCAACAAAGATAGATAGATAGATGGCAAATAAGCATATGAAAAGGTGCTGTATATCATATGTTCTCAAAGAAATGTAAATGAAAAGGAGACACGACTAGACACATATTAGAATGGCCAAATCCAGACACTGACAACATCAAATGCTGGCAATAAAATGGAGCAACAGGAACTCTCATTCATTGCTGGTGGAGACACAAAGTGGTACAGTCACTTTGGGAAATAGTTTTGTTCTTTCTTACAAAGCTAAACACTTTTTCACCATATGATCCAGTAATTTTTCTCCTTGATATTTATCCAAAGGAGATGAAAACTTAACTTATTTCCACACAAAAACCTACATACATAAGATTATAGTCACTCTACTCATAACTGCAAAACTTGGATGCAACCAAGATGTACTTTAGTAGGTGGATAAATGGTTGTACCATAATTATAACAAATGTATCACTTTGGCTTCCCAGGTGATGCAGTGGTAAAAAAAAAAAAAAAATCCTCCTGTCAATGTAGGAGATGTAGGTTTGATTCCTGGGTCAGGAAGATCCTTAGCAGGAGGAAGTGGTAACCCCTCTCCAACATTCTTGTCAGGACAATCCCATGGGCAGAGGAGCCTGGTGGGCTACAGTCCATGGGGTTGCAAAGAGTTGGACACAACTGAACAACTGAGCATGCACACACACTTCAGCAAGGTAAATTGGTAACAGGGAAGGCTATGCATTTGTGAGCACAGGAAACATACAGGAAATTTCTGTACCTTAAGATAAATTTTGCTGTGAATCTAAACTACTCTTAAAAAAAATTTAAAAAAATTAGAAGCTCTGCATGTACTGCATTAATTCCCTTTAGGAGGTACCAGGAGAGTTCATATGAGCAACCATGAACTGATATTTATATCCACCAGGGAAGATGAGATTACACTGTTAAAAGATCTCAGTAGCTAAAGACAGCAAAAATGTATTCCTCGCCAGACATATCCATTACCAGTTGATGGGATGACTCTGCTTCTACAGTCACTCAAAACCCAGTAGAAGAGTGTCTCATTTAGACACAGGCTTCCTGGATTACCACAGTATGAGAAAAAAGAGAGTGAATTGCCTACAAACTTTTAAAATGTCCACCAAAAGGACTTCCCTGGCAGTCCCATGGTTGAGAATATGTGCTTCCATTGCAGGGGTTGCAGGTTTAATTACTGGTTGCAGAACTAATATCCCACATGCCATGCGGTATGACCAAAAAATATAAGTAAATAAAAATAAATTTAAAACGTATACCAAGAAGTGATGCACATCACATTTGTTCACATTTCTCAGGTCAAGGCAAGTCTGATGACCACACTTATTTCAAGGGATTGCTGCCAAGTCACTTCAGTCGTGTCTGACTCTGTGTGACCCCATAGACAGCAGCCCACCAGGCTCTCCTGTCCCTGGGATTCTCAGGGCAAGAACACTGGAGTGGGTAGCCATTTCCTTCTCCAATGCATGAAAGTGAAAAGTGAAAGTGAAGTTGCTCAGTCATGTCTGACTCTTAGTGACCCCATGGACTGCAGCCTACCAGGCTCCTCTGTCCATGGGATATTTCAGGCAAGAGTACTGGAGTGGGGTGCCATTGCCTTCTCTGGTTCAAGGGATTAGGGAAGCATAATTCTACCATGCGTTTAGAAAAGAGAAGATCAGGAAATATTCAAGTGGATAACATTCAGCTGATATGAGAAAGTGCTATAGATGAATTCTTACTGGATACACTACACAAACATAAAGTTGTAATATTATTATACTATGATCCTATCATCTATGAACACTTACAGTAAGTGACATTTAGTTGTTTTGCACTTATATAACAATCTCCTTGTTCTATATTTCTACTTCATGGGATGATAATCACTCCATAAGGGGTCTTTGCTGACCCCAAGAGTGGGCTACATGCTCAAGGGGCTATCATAGTGCCCTGTGTTTACTTCTACATGGCACTGCCCATTCTGCTGTATAATCGGCACCTCAAGGCAAGAACCAAGTCAAGGGCTTATTTAGGTTAACTGTTGACCAATTCCCAAAGTCCTCACATCTGACCACATGTTAAAGGGTGTTTGGTAGCCTCCTGGCTCGAAGGACTACACCCCAGTCTTTGTGGCCCTTGGATTGTATACTCTACATTTGAAGACTGAAATAGTTGGATACTTGGGTTAATTTTTGAACAGACCCTATTACTGAGACTAACAAATGATGTCATATTTGCTTATATATTTTAGGCCTTAAAATGAGTCTTCAGTTTAGTTCAGTTCAGTCGTTCAGTCGTGTCTGACTCTTTGCAACCCCATGAATCACAGCATGCCAGGCTTCCCTGTCCGTCACCAACTCCCGGAATTCACTCAGACTCACGTCCATCGAGTCAGTGATGCCATCCAGACATTTCATCCTCTGTCGTCCCCTTCTCCTCCTGCCCTCAATCCCTCTCAGCATCAGAGTCTTTTCCAATGAGTCAACTCTTCGCATGAGGTGGCCAAAGTACTGGAGTTTCAGCTTCAGCATCATTCCTTCCAAAGAAATCCCAGGGCTGATCTCCTTCAGGATGGACTGGTTGGATTTCCTTGCAGTCCAAGAGACTCTCAAGAGTCTTCTCCAACACCACAGTTCAAAAGCATCAATTCTTCTGCACTCAGCCTTCTTCATAGTCCAACTCTCACATCCCTACATGACCACAGGAAAAACCATAGCCTTGACTAGATGGACCTTAGTCGGCAAAGTAATGTCTCTGCTTTTGAATATGCTATCTAGGTTGGTCATAACTTTTCTTCCAAGGAGTAAGTGTCTTTTAATTTCACAGCTATAATCACCATCTGCAGTGATTGTGGAGCCCAGAAAAATACAGTTTGACACCGTTTCCACTGTTTCCCCATCTATTTCCCATGGAGTGATGGGACCGGATGCCATGATCTTCGTTTTCTGAATGTTGAGCTTTAAGCCAACTTTTTCACCCTCCACTTTCACTTTCATAAAGAGGCTTTTTAGTTCCTCTTCAATGAGTCTTAGCTGCTATAATATAGAGTAAAGCAATTAAAATATTCTAGCTAAAATAGTTAAACTATTTATACTCATATTAGATCTCTTATTGTGTTGATCTCTTATTGAGTTTTGGATATCTTGGTAAATGTGACAAATTTTAAAGCTTGCGTTATATTTTTGAAGGGCATTTTTTTCAAGTTTACATTATAAATGTATCTATAAACCAATTTAAAATTCATTTAGACTAATTACACTGTCATATATCCCCTATTGACTACATTTTTGAGTACCAGTTCTATAATTTTGAGAAGATGGATGATAGTTTAAAATATTAAGCAAAACCTTTGTGCTTCATTTAAGCAGCACTTCAGTTCAGTTCAGTCGCTCAGTCGTGTCCGACTATTTGCGACACCATGTATCACAGCATGCCAGGCCTCCCTGTCCATCACCAACTCCTGGATTTTACTCAAACTCATGTCCATCGAGTCAGTGATGCCTTCCAGCCGTCTCATCCTCTGTCGTCCCCTTCTCCTCCTGCCCCCAATCTCTCCCAGCATCAGAGTGTTTTTCAATGAGTCAACTCTTTGCATGAGGTGGCCAAAGTATTGGAGTTTTCAGCTTTAGCATCAGTCCTTCCAATGAATACACAGGACTGATCTCCTTTAGGATGGACTGGTTGGATCTCCTTGCAGTCCAAGGGACTCTCAAGAATCTTCTCTAACACCACAGTTCAAAACCATCAGTTCTTTGGCACTCAGCTTTCTTCACAGTTCAACTCTCACATCCATACATGACTACTGGAAAAACCATAGCCTTGACTAGACGGAGTTTTGTTTGGCAAAGTAATGTCTCTGCTTTTGAATATGCTATCTAGGTTGGTCATAACTTTCCTTCCAAGGAGTAAGTGTCTTTTAATTTCACGGCTGCAATCACCATCTGCTGTGATTTGGAGCCTAAAAAAATAACTTCTGACACTGTTTCCACTCTTTCCCCATCTATTTCCCAAGAAGTGATGGGACCAGATGCCATGATCTTCGTTTCCTTAATGTTGAGCTTTAAGCCAACTTTTTCACTCTCCACTTTCACTTTCATCAAGAGGCTTTTTAGTTCCTCTTCACTTTCTGCCATAAGGGTGGTGTTATCTGCATATCTGAGGTTATTGATATTTCTCCCAGCAATCTTGATTCCAGCTTGTGTTTCTTCCAGCCCAGTGTTTCTCATGATGTACTCTGCATATAAGTTAAATAAGCAGGGTGACAACATGCAACCTTGATGTACCCCTTTTCCTATTTGGAACCAGTCTGTGGTTCCATGTCCAGTTCTAACTGTTGCTTCCGGACCTCCATACAGGTTTCTCAAGAGGCAGGTCAGGTGGTCTGGTATTCCCATCTCTTTCAGAATTTTCCACAGTTTATTGTGATCCACACAGTCAAAGACTTTGGCATAGTCAATAAAAGCAGAAATAGATGTTTTTCTGGAACTCTCTTCCTTTTTCAATGATTCAGCAGATGTTGGCAATTTGATCTTTGGTTCCTCTGCCTTTTCTAAAACCAGCTTGAACATCTAGAAGTTCACGGTTCACATATTGCTGAAGCCTGACTTGGAGAATTTTGAGCATTACTTTACTAGCGTGTGAGATGAGTGCAATTGTGCAGTAGTTTGAGCATTCTTTGGCATTGCCTTTCTTTGGGATTGGAATGAAAACTGACCTTTCTTACATTGCTATATTGATTGATCTAGGCAAGGCAGGAAATCCAGGGTTTGATTGTGCTAAAAAGACACATCAAACTCCCAGAAAACATCAGAAAATTTTTCAAACCCTTCTTTATTTCAACAGAAATCAAAGAATTCAGTTTTCCTTCTTGGGGATTTGCTATCTTTGGTCCTAATTAATTCTTGGAGAGTAACCTCTAGTTAACTGGTTAACTAACAATAGCCCATAGGCAAAGTCCCTCATAACAAGCACATAAAAACAAAGGCTGTACATAGCAGAGAGTCATTGAAGAGTGACTTGTTAATCTTCACTAGAAAATCCCCATGCATACTTATTCTGATCTTTTAAGTCTAATAGCCACTGTCAAATAGCTCACCGTGTCCCTTTTGCACTTCAGGAAAGGAAGGTGAGAAGTGATCAGGGCTAGCAACTTAATTTGACATCATGGCTGTTTGGCATCAAGCAAACAGCCATGAACCATCTGACCCTTCCTTATCTTTTCCTCCAATTCTTCATTCCCATTCTACCTTTTCTCAAACCAGCTAAATTTCCCAAAAGAGAATAAAAGGACTTGTTCATTTATTTAGAAAAATGGAACATCTATTTCTTCTTCCTTTCCTTTCCAAGGTGGGGAAACCATCATCAACTTTCCAGTAGAAACCTAGAATCTAGGTTTCAAGCCATGGTCTAATATATTCTCCCTCCTTTAATAGATGGAAGTAAGAACCCCTTTTGGATCCCACAAATATCATTTGAAAAAGAGTTTTCATAAACATAACCATGACCACAGGAGAACATGCTCCTCTTGATCATCCTCCATCCAGCTGCCATCACAGCCATCAGAAGAACAGGCTTCAAATGTCCTGCAGACATTTTCCCTATGTCAATCCAGCTTCCTAAATAATTGTGTCCTCACAGACCTCAACAAAACTCTTGTTCTTGAAATTTTCTAAACCGGGGTGAAGATTCAGTATATCCATATAAAAACAATGAAAGGGATCCAGCTGCCCACAGAGGTGATGCCCCTCTGGGTGAGCAGCCATCCAGCTATGAGCTGGTAACCACTTGGCTTAAGGCAGCCTGAGTTATTTCTGCTTCCTGGTGCTAGCTGACTACAGGACAAGACCGGGTTTCATTCTGCTTCTGTTGTTTGTTCAGCTGAACCTCCCACTCAGAACGCACCTTCCCTCTTTGTTCTGTAGCTAAGCTACCCAGTCAGTGGAAAAATTCAACCTGCAGTCTCTTCTAATCAGCTACTCAAAGGCAGAGATCATACCTTCTATTTCTTCTTATCCCCCAGTGGCACATAACATAGACGGTGCACTTGGGAGGTGACTTAGAATTGCCCTTAAACTATGCAAAAGCGCATGAGAGCACAGAGAGTAGAGGGGGAGAAACTCAAACATTACTATTTAAAACATTATATATATATATACATATATTAAATATAATAGTTTTAAATTATGAATTTTGGAACTATTTTTCCCTAAAATTGAACTCCCACCAATATTCAACCAGTCCCTTACTTTCCAGCAATGGCACATGTTTATAATAGTTTCTGTAAACATTAACTTCTATCTCAAGAACAAATTGTAATAATCTGCAAAGAATTTAGAATGACAACTCTGCCAGAAAAACCTAAACCAAATTTGAGACTCACTTACATATCCTTATAATCACTACTATATTCTCCTTATCTCCTAGGCCTTCACATATCTTCTAAGATTTTAGAGTACTATTGGCAATATTAGTGCATAATTCTTACCAACCAAATCTGTACCTCAGGAGATAATTTTGAACATCTTCTTGGCAAAGCTCTTTAAACAAAAAATAGCATTCTTTCTGTGGAATCCCAGGATGTTAATAAATGTTGCCCATAAAATGGGTGCCATGATCATGTAAGTTTGGGAAACTTCAGTTAAGGTTACTTTATTAATTAATAAATGTATTTATTGCCAACATTCTTAGAACTTTTAGGACGTTAAACTTCAGTGTGAATCACTAAGAGGAGGATAAAAAATACAGTATTTTGGAGAAGGAAATGGCAACCCACTCCAGTATTCTTGCTGGGAATATACCATGGACAGACGAGCTGGCAGGCTAGAGTGGCAGAAAGTCACAGAGAGTTGGACACAACTGAGCACAGCACAGCATCAAACAAACAGTATGTAGTATCAATTGCTTGGAAGAAAATTACTTTTCTCACACATGCTACTGAAGTATATCTATTTAAAGAGAAATGTATACTTTATACTTATATTATTTATGAATATGCATGTTAAGAGTATTAAGTAACTCAGTTTTTTAGGATGAAATTTAAAATAAATTACAAATTCTTGAGGTTATATAATTACATAGTAATGACTATTCTCTTACTGCAGTATTAGATACAAAAGTGGACTGATCACTAAACCAGGTGTTAGAAGACCTAAATACAGCTTTGTTTCTACTGATAAAGTAAAACTCATTTGTAAACAACATTATTGATGTAACAGGGGAAATATGTGTGTAAAAACATTTGTAAAATTGAAGTTTTCATCCCATACTAAATGTATATATATATACACACACAGAATTTGCCAACACCTCACAGCACTATTCAAGGAGCATCTTTGAAGGTCAGAAAAAGGTACCTGCAGGGACTAGAGTGTCTCTCTGTCCAGTATTATTTCTAGGAGAGCCAAAGCAGTCAAATTCAAACTTTACCGCACATCAAAACAGTTACTGCAAAAACTGTATTTGCCTGGAGGAATTTTTCAGCCTCCCTGGATAATATGACTGCTTTAACTTTAGAAAGCTATTGTGAATTAACGATCAACTCTAATTACCTGAATAACATGAAGGTTCAGACACTGAAAAAAAGTTTTTTTCTGGTGAACAGAGCATTCGATTCTCTTTCTTACCATCTTCCTCATCTGTCTATTCTTTATTTTCAAGTTACAGATAGAGGGAAGAATAAGCCATGGAAATGTGCCTTGTGTAGTCCTAACAGAGATAAACATGGACAAAGAGTGTAGAGACTTGTTTATTTGAAGTTCTAGGCAGAAGTTATGGACTTGAAGGTGTCAGATTTTGTGTGATAATTGAAATTTTTGCATCTTTTAAGTCTTACTATATTCAGATTTAAACTGTTATTCTACCAAGACAAATTCAATTTTTTTTATATATAGCAAACCATAAGATGAACCTTTCATTTTCCTCCAAACAAGACTACAGTATCCAATAACTTTCAACAGTTTTTCCTTATTTCTTTCTATTAATTTTTATTGGACTATAATTGCTTTGCAATGTTGTATTATTTTCTGCTATACCACAAATGCAATCAGCTACACATATACATGTATTTCCTCTTTTTTTGGATTTCCTTCCCATTTAGGTCACCACATATCATTGAGTTTCCTGAGCTATATAGTAGGTTCTCATTTTCAATCTTTTCAATAATTAAAAAAAGGAGTAAAATAAACTCATTCCCCTCTGATTTAGCCTAAGAGAGATGTGAAATATACCTAATGTGAGTATCAGTAAGGATTTTTCATCATCAATTCAGTAAAAATATTTATGACAAATAACCTCAGAGAAATATTCTTTAAACTTTCAATCCACAATATCCTGGGATGATGCATCAAAAGTCTGTTGGAAACAAAAGTTTGAATTTGTAGTGGCATGTGGATACCTGTTTTTCTCAGCAAAATAATCCAGCCATTGTAATTATTTTTAACAGAATTGGGCTTCACACTGTGGGATAATGAGCTGGAAAATGTATTTGTTTTAAATAAAGGCATTTTCACACTACAAGAACACACAAACATCTACAAAACCCAAATGCGCCCGTCCAGCGTGCCTGGTAAAAGAGCCAATTTGATGTTATTTCCAACTGTGTAGAAATAATTTGCTACAAATTCAGACTACAATGCAAACAGGTGCTTCTTGAAAGAAACCCCATGAGTCTGGAATTGCCAAGGGCTGGGACAGCTGGGAAAGATGAAGATGCTCTCTTTTAAATGGAACCCAAGCCTCTGGAACCTGTTTAGGTCCTGACTATAAGCATTACCTTCCAGTTGGTCATTCATGATCATAAGAGCAGCTGGCCCCTCAAATTACCCTTCATGTTTCGCTAAAGCTGTGGATTTTTACTAGCAACAATCACATGTTACATTGAGAATGTGTGGGAAGGTAATTCCCAAACAAGCCCCAGGAGAGCAGATAAGAGACATCAGATGCAATAACCTTCACTTTAAAAGTCCAGCTTCACCATATGAATCAAATAAAGAGACAAAGATGAGGCCAAGGGAGAGAAGGATGGAATGGGAAGACAGGAAAGTATCGATGGAACAACTGTAATGAGATGGGAAGTGGGTGAGGTGGAAATCAACTCTGAATCAGAGTTGAATTATGCAGCACAAATGAATGATAAACAGAATATAGTTCAAAAAAGGAATTAGAAATTATCTTAGGTTTCAAGGGGAAATTTTCAGGAGTGCAAAACTAATCTAAGGGTACAATATTTACACTAGTATTGCTACTGAAACTCATGTCCCTGTGCCCGACCCATAGAGAGGTCAAACAATACCTAAATATCAGAGTTTGGAACAGAGGAAGGTTTATTACAGGGCCCTGCAAGGAGATTGGCTTCCCTGGTGGCTCAGTGGTAAGGAATCCACCTGTCAATGCAGGAGACACAGGAGACGTGGGTTTGATCCCTGGAGGAGGAAATGGCAACCCATTCCAGTATTCTTGCCTGGGAAATCCCATGGAGAGAGGAGCCTGGAGGGCTACAGTCCATGGGGTCGCAAAGAGTTGGACACACCGAGAGACTGAGCTCACACATGCAAGGAGATGGATGGCTCATGCTTTAAAGCTTCCACACTCCCTGAAAGCTTTCAGCAAAGCCCTTTTTCTAGGAAAGGTGAGGGAGGTAGTTAGCTGTTACAGACTTCTTGATGTCAGATACTTTGTTCTTGAGGTCAGATCATGATCAGGTAATGATGTTCCTGTAAATCTCTACCAAACGAATATTGTTCTCTGTTCTGACAAGAAAGGGCACGATCCCAAGACAAAACTTTCACCCTCTGAGGTCCAGGGCCCGGCTAAGAGGAAGCAAATCTCAGCTGGCGTCTTCCTCAGGGCCAGGTCCCCAGACCCTGCCCAGCTGTCATCACAGAGGGAGCAAAGCGCTCAGAACTCACCTGACGCTCAGGCTCTTCAAGCTGCCCAAATAGGGGAGGGGCAGCAGGTCCCACAGACTGTGACCCAGGCAGACTGCTGTTGTTAATCAGTCACAAAGTGGGGATGGAGAAGAGGTCCACCGCCACCTCAAGCCCTGGGCCCAGCCAGTGGGTGAGGGCTCCGGAGCTCCACAGGACACAGCTTCTAGTCTGCTTCCTGGGCCCCCCAGCTCACCCGCTGGCCTGAGAGCTGGTAGGCTGGAAGAACCAGGGCTGAAGGCCGGGATTCGCCTCTTACCTCACTCTCCACCTGAGGACGGACAAACCTTTTTTCTTAGTAATTTGGTTTTAAGATTCTGCTCCAATAATTCCAACCTGTGGGCAAGTTTTTTTCCCATAGCACCAAGCAATTCTCAAATACCAGTTGAGTGTCCTACACTTCCAGTCAATTCTGACACTGCCTACCTGGAGACAGTATCAGATCCCACAGGTTAAGAGCTTGGTCCTACAAGACTGCATCCCACCACCAATTCAGATCCCAATCACAAGTCCAGGTTGCCATCTGTGTCTCTGACCAACTGGCTATACACAGATCAGGAGTTTCAAATGACTCCCTCCTTGGATTTGGCTAATTTGCTAAAGAGGCTCACAGAACTCAGAGAAACTTTTTTCTCATTAGATTATCAGTTCATAATGAAAGGATATAACTCAATAACAGTCAGATGGAAGAGATGCACAAACTAAGTTCTGTTGGCTAGGGATGTGGAGCTTTCTTCCCTACCCTCTCCAGGTGTCACCCTCCCCATATCTCCACCAGCTCACCACTCCAGCAGCTCACCACTGCTCTCAGAACCCTGTCTCTCTCCTCTCCAGAGGTTGGGGAGTGGGGGTAGAAATGGAAAGTTTTGAGCCTCTAATCACTTGGTCAGTTCCCCTGGCAACTAGCCTCAATCCTTAGGAGAATTAGGGGCATTCCAAAAGTCACCTCAGTAACATAAGTTCTCTCTCATCACTTAGGAAATTCAATGAGCTAACTGCTAGCAATAAGATCAAATACCAAATATATATTACTTATTATAAATCATAAGATCACAGGATTCCTTCTACTAGTCCTCTAAAAGAATCCCTTGTCACCAAAAATGGGTATGCCAACAGAGGAATCTAGTCTGAAGCTCAAAAGGAATTCAGTACAAACAGAACTTCTCCAGAATACACAATGTGTTCTGACCAGATTATTAGCAAGAGCTTTTCAGGTAATAAAGAAACCCAGGACTTCCCTGGTGGCCCAGTGGTTAAGAATTTGCCTTGAAATGCTGGGGACACAGGTTCAATCCCTGGGCAAGGAACTAAGATCCCACATGTCTCAGAGAAACTAAGCCTGCGTGCCGCAATTACTGAGCCTGCATGCCTAGAGCCCATGCTCTGACATAAGAGAAGCCACAGCAATGAGACACCTGCACACTGCAAGAAAGAGTGGCCCCCACTCACCGCAACTAAAGAAAGCCTGAGACCAGCAACAAAGACCCAGCACAACCAAAAAAAAAGAAATCCAAGAATGCACTTGAAAATATCACAAACTTCCACCAAAATCCACTTTTCAAAATCCATTTAACACTGAAAGGGGAAGGCAAAATTGTTTAAGGCAACTGTTAGCAGAGGCTATGAGTCATATTTTCAGCTTGGTGTTCACATGATTAATTTTTATACCACCCAAGTGTTGAAACAAATGTAATGAAGTCAACTTTAAGGGCATATACAAGGAAAACTTTTCCCTTTATTTTACATTGTGCCAAACATATAAAAATTACTTGGTTGTACAGAAATGACTTTTACTAAATTTAGTTTAATTGAAAATTCTGATAGCTGAACTAACACATATGCAGCAAACATATTTTTTCTAAAATTGATGTCACTCTCTCTGGGATTTCTTAATCATCTTGAAGAAAATAGCCACGTTTCTGTGATGCAAGTCATGTGATTTCATTTTAAATTAAAAAATATGGCTTTCATTATTTTGTATATTCTGTTAAAGAAAAACACTGTTTATGTCCTTTAATACTTAAGGTATCTATTTTTTAAAGATTTTTTAGTCAAAATAAGGGATGGTAAACTTTCCCAAATGCAGAAATGTCTTGTTTCCTCCAAGGAATGAAAGGCCTTTGTACCTTATAATAAAAATCATCATTTCCTTGTATTTACCTCTCAGAGAATAAGGTACACAGTGAAAACTACTGCTTCGATCAGCAGCTAGAATTTGTCCTTGGCAAAAAAAAAAAAAAAAGGTCTTAGAAATGATTTCTGCTTACAACATTAAAGTGGATTACATTTTAAATAAGAACATTTTCAATTATAGCAACTATCCTTCTAGCATAGTTCTGACTTGTTTGCACAAACAAATGGATATTCTTATTTATCTATTTCTATAAAATAGGCATCTAGAGGGGAGGGAGACTCATCTGGTAAAGCCCCCCAAAAGGAGGAAATAATGCAATTTAGCTGCTCAATCTTCTAACTTGCTTTGTTAAAAGCTCAGTTTCTCATTGCATCAAATTGCCTACCTTCACGATATTCACAGGAATTTTATGCAGACAGAAGATAAACAGAAGATTTGAGGTTCTATTCATTCACTGAAGGAAAAACTTGCTAATTTCTTTTTCTTTTAAAGATTATTATTTTTTAATTACACAGGCAATATTACACAATTCTCAGTATAGATTTATAAATTTTATGAAAAATGAAAACTACATTTTTCTCTCCCATACCCACCAAATTCTACTTCTCTCTTCAAAGTAATTATTTTCAATTACTAAAGATTATTTTACCTATTCTTTTGTTGTTAATTTCTAATCTTATTGCACCACGATCAGAGAACATGGTCTGAACTATTTCTGTTTTCTGGAATATACCCAAATTGGAGGGGATGGGAGCTCTATTTGTTGTTGTTCAGTTGCTCAGTCATGTCCGACTCTTTGTGACCCAATAGGTTGCAGCACCACAGGCTTCCCTGTCCTTCACCATCTCCCAGAGTTTGCTTAAACTCATGTCCATTGAATCGGTGATGCCATCCAACCATCTCATCCTCTGTCGTTCCTTTCTCCTCCTGTCTTCAATCTTTCCAAGCACCATGAGTCAGCTCTTCACAGGGCTTCCCGCATAGCTGAGTCAGTAAAGATCTGTCTGCAATGCAGGACACCCAGGTTTGATTCCTGGGTTGGGGTGAACCCCTGGAGGAGGAACTGGCAACACACTCCAGTATTGTTGCCTGAAGAATCCCATAAGCAGAGAGCCTGGCAGGCTACAGTCCATGAGGTGGCAAGGTTGGACACAACTTAGCAACTAAACCAACCAACCAACAGCTCTTCACATCAGGTGCTCAAAGCACTGGAGCTTCCATTTCAGCATCAGTCCCTCCAATGAATATTCAGGGTTGATTTCCTTTAGGATTGACTGGCTGGATCTCCTTGCAGTCCAAGGGACTCCCAAGAGTCTTCCCAAACATCACAGTTCAGAATCATCAGTTCTTCAGTACTCAGCCCTTTTATGGTCCAATTCTCACATCCATACATGACTACTGGAAAAACCATAGCATTGACTATATGGACATTACTTTATTGGCAAAGTAATGTCTCTGCTTTTTAATATGCTGTCTAGGTTTGTCATAGTTTTTCTCCCAAGGAGCAAGCATCTTTTAACTTTGTGGCTGCAGTCACCATCTGCAGTGATTTTGGAACTCAACAAGACAAAGTCTGTCACTATTTCCATTGTTTCCCCCATCTATTTGCCATGAAGTAATGCGACCAGATACCATGATTTTAGTTTTGTGAATGTTGAATTTTAAGCCAGATTTTTCACTCTTCTCTTTCACTCACCTCATCAAGAGGCTCCTTAGATCTTCTTTGCTTTCTGCCATAAGGGTGGTGCCATCTGCATATCTGGGGTTATTGACATTTTTCCTGGAAATCTTGGTATCTGAGGTTATCTGAGGTTATTGATATTTCTCCTGGCAATCTTGATTCCAGCTTGTGCTTCATCCAGCCTTGCATTTCGCATGATGTGCTCTGCATATAAATTAAATAAGCAGGGTGACAATACACAGTCTTGACGTACTCCTTTCCCAATTTGGAACCAGTCCATTGTTCCATGTCCAGTCCTAACTGCTGCTTCTTGATCTGCATACAAGTTACACAGGAAGCAGGTAAAGTGGTCTGGTATTCCCATCTCTTGAAGAATTTTTCATAGTTTGTTGTGATCCACACAAAGGCTTTAGTGTATTCAATGAAGCAGAAGTAGATGTTTTTCTGAAATTTTCTTGCTTTTTCTAAGATCCAACAGATGTTGGCAAATTGATCTCTGGTCCCTCTGTCTTTTCTAAACCCAGCTGTACATCTGGAATTTCTCAATTCAGGTACTGTTGAAGCCTAGCTTGGAGAATTTGGAACATTACTTTGCAAGCATGTGAAATGAGTGCAATTGTGCAGTAGTTTGAGCATTCTTTGGCACTGCCCTTCTTCAGTACTGGAATGAACTCTGACCTTTTCCAGTGCTGTGGTCACTGCTGAGTTTTCCAAATTTGCTGGCATACTGCATGAAACACTTTCACCACATCATCTTTTAGGACTTGAAATAGCTCAGTTGGAATTCTATCACCTCCATGAGCTTCATTCCTAGTGATGCTTCCTAAGGCCCACTTGACTTTGCTCTCCAAGATGTCTGGCTCTAGAGTAGTGACCACACCATCATGGTTATCTGGGTCATGAAGATCTTCTTTGTATAGTTCTGTATATTCTTGCTACCTCTTCTTAGTATCTTCTGCTTCTGTTAGGTCCATACCATTTCTGTCCTTTATTGTGCCCATCTTTGCATAAAATGTTCCTTTGGCGTCTCTAATTTTCTTTAAGCGATCTCTAGTCTTTCCCATTCTAATTTTTTCCTCTATTTCCTTGCATTGTTCACTTAGGAAGGCTTTCTTATCTTTCCTTGTGTTCTTTGGAACTCTGCATTCAGATGGTATATCTTTCCTTTTCTCCTTTGCCTTTTGCTTCTCTTCTTTCTCAGCTATTTGTAAGGTCTCCTCAGATAACCATTTTACCTTTTTGTATTTCATTTTATTGGGGATGGTTTTGATCACCACCTCCTGTACAATGTCACAAACCTCCGTCCATAGTTCTTCAGGCACTCTATCAGATGTAATCTCTTGAATCTATTTGTCACTTCCACTGTATAATCATAAGGGATTTTATTTAAGTCATACCTGAATAGCCTAGTGGTCTTCCCTACTTTTTTCAATTTAAGTCTGAATTTTGCAGTAAGGAGCTTGTGATCTGAGCCATAGTTAGCTACTTGTTTTTGCTGACTGTATAGAGCTTCTCCATATTTGGATGCAAGAATATAATCAATCTGATTTCAGTATTGACCATCTGGTGATGTCCATGTGTAGGGTCTTCTCTTGTGTTGTTAGAAGAGGGTGTTTGCTATGACTGGTGTGTTCTGTTGGCAAAACTGTTAGCCTTTGTCCTGCTTCATGTTCTACTCCAGGGCCAAACTTGCCTGTTACTCCAGGTATCTTGACTTTCTACTTTTGCTTTCCAATCCCCTATGATGAAAAAGAAACTTTTGGGGGGTTAGTTCTAGAAGGTCTTATAGGTCTTCATAGAAACATTCAAATTTAGCTTTTTTTGGCATTAGTGGTTGGGGCATAGAGTTGGCTTACTGTGATATTGAACGGTTCGACTTGGAAGTGACCCAAGATCATTCTGCCATGTTCAAGATTGCTCCCGAGTACTGCATTTCGGACTCTTGCTGACTACGAGGGCTACTCCATTTCTTCTAAGGGGTTCTTACCCACAGTAGTAGATACAATAGTCTTCTGAATTAAATTCACCCATTCTGGTCCATTTTAGTTCACTGATTCCCAAAATGTCAGTGTTCACTCTTGTCATCTCCTCTTTAACCACTTCCAATTTACTTTGTTCATGGAGCTAACATTCCAAGTTCCTATGCGATATTATTCTTACAGCATCAGACTTTACTTCCATCATCAGTCACATCCACAACTGGGCGTTGGTTTTGCTTTGGCTTAGCCTCCTCATTCTGTCTGGAGCTATTTATCTGCTCTTTTCCAGTAGCATATTGGGCACCTACTGACCCAGGGAGTCCATCGTTCAGAGCCATATCTTTTTGCCTTTTCATACTGTTCATGGGGTTCTCAAGGCAAGAATGCAGAAGTGGTTTGTCATTCCCTTCTCCAGGGGACCACATTTTGTCAGAACTCTCCACCATGACCCACCCATCCTGGGTGGCCCTACATATTATGGCTCATGGTCTCACTGACTTAGATGAGGCTGTGATCCTAGTGATCAGTTTGGTTAGTTTCCTAACCAAATTGTGGTTTTCATTTTGTCTGCCCTTTGTTGGGTGAGGATAAGAGGCTTGTGGTAGCTTCCTGATGGGAGGGACTGGTTGTGGGGAAAACTGGGTCTTCCTCTGGTGGGCAATGCCATGCTCAGTAAATCTTTAATACAATTTTCTGTTAATGAGTGGGGCCTGTTCCCTCTCTGTAGTTTGACCTGAGGCCAAACTATGGTAGGAATAATAGCAGTAACTGCAATCTCCTTCAAAAGGCCTTATACCAGCATGCTGCAGCTCCCAGTACTGCTGTAGTCAGTGCCCCTGACCCACACCTCCGAGACTCACACAGGATTCTTGCTCAGTTTCTTGAGGGGTCACTGCTCCTTTCTCCTGGGTCCTGGCTTGCACAAAGTTTTGTTGTGCCTCCAAGAGTCTGTTTCCCCAGTCCTGTGAAAGTTCTGTAATCAAATCCCACTGGCCTCCAAAGTCAAATTCCCTGGCCTGGGAGTTTTCAGTCCCTAGGCCGGATCCACAGGTTGGAAAATCTGTTTGTGGCCCTAGAACTTTTGCAACAGTGCAAGAACTTCTTTGACATAACTGTTCTCCAGTTTGTGGGTCATCTGCTCAGCGGCTCTATAGCACAGCTAATGGTAGCTTCCTCCAAGAGGACTTATGCCATACTCCACTCCTCCCAGGTCTGCTGCAGCCAGAGCCTCTGTCCGCACGGCAAGTCACTGCTGACCTATGCCTCTGAAAGAGACCCTCAGATACTCAAAGGCAGGTCTGGCTCAGTCTCTTGTAGAGGTCACTGTCCATTCCCTGGGTCCTGGTAGGCAAAAGGTTTTGTTCAGTTCAGTTCAGTCGCTCAGTCATGTCCGACTCTTTGTGACCCCAATAATCACAGCACGCAAGGCCTCCCTGTCCATCACCAACTCCCGGAGTTTACCCAAACTCATGTCCATCAAGTTGGTGATGCCATCCAGCCATCTCATCCTCTGTCGTCCCCTTTTCCTCCTGCCCCCAATCCCTCCCAGCATCAGAGTCTTTTCCAATGAGTCAGCTCTTTGCATCAGGTTGCCAAAGTATTGGAGTTTCAGCTTCAGCATCAGTCCTTCCAATGAACACCCAGGACTGATCTCCTTTAGGATGGACTGGTTGGATCTCCTTGCAGTCCAAGGGACTCTCAAGGGTCTTCTCCAACACCACAGTTGAAAAGCATCAATTCTTCAGCGCTCAGCTTTCTTCACAGTCCAACTCTCACATCCATACACGACCACTGGAAAAACTATAGCCTTGACTAGACAGATCTTTTGTTTGGCAAAGTAATGTCTGTTTTTTAATATGCTATCTAGGTTGGTCATAACTTTCCTTCCAAGGAGTAAGTGTCTTTTAATTTCATGGTTGCAATCACCATCTGCAGTGATTTTGGAGCCCCCCAAAATAAAGTCTGACACTTTCCACTGTTTCCCCATCTATTTCCCATGAAGTGATGGGACCAGATGACATGATCTTCGTTTTCTGAATATTGAGCTCTAAGCCAACTTTTTCACTCTCCTCTTTCACTTTCATCAAGAGGCTTTTTAGCTCCTCTTCACTTTCTGCCATAAGGGTGGTGTCATCTGCATATCTGAGGTTATTGATATTTCTCCCAGCAATCTTGATTCCAGCTTGTGCTTCCTCCAGCCTAGCGTTTTTCATGATGTACTCTGCATAGAAGTTAAATAAGCAGGGTGACAATATACAGCCTTGACGTACTCCTTTTCCTGTTTGGAACCAGTCTGTTGTTCCATGTCCAGTTCTAACTGTTGCTTCCTGGCCTGCATGTAGGTTCCTCAAGAGGCAGGTCAGGTGTTCTGGTATTCCCATCTCTTTCAGAATTTTCCACAGTTTATTGTGATCCACACAGTCAAAGGCTTTGGCATAGTCAGTAAAGCAGAAATAGATGTTTTTCTGGAACTCTCTTGATTTTCCATGATCCAGCAGATGTTGGCAATTTGATCTGTGGTTCTTCTGCCTTTTCTAAAACCAGCTTGAACATCTGGAAGTTCATGGTTTACGTATTGCTGAAGCCTGGCTTGGAGAATTTTGAGCATTACTTTACTAGCGTGTGCTGCTGCTGCTGCTGCTAAGTCGCTTCAGTCGTGTCCGACTCTGTGCGACTCCATAGACGGCAGCCTACCAGGCTCCCCCGTCCCTGGTATTCTCCAGGCAGGAACACTGGAGTAGGTTACCATAACTGTGCAGTGTTTGAGCATTCTTTGGCATTGCCTTTCTTTGGGATTGGAATGAAAATGATCTTTTCCAGTCCTGTGGCCACTGCTGAGTTTTCCAAATTTAACACCCTCCAAGTGTCTCTGGCAGGTCTGAGAGCTGGGAGCTCTATTAAAGGTTATTTTTTCTTTTTGCATATTTTATCATGAAAAGGATGTGGGTTTTCTATATGTAGGTTACAAAGATAGAGGCTTTGATAGAGATAGCTTATATCAAGCTTGTTACTTATTATCAAAATTTTACTTATTTTTATTTATTTTTTTCAGTTGATCTTTCAAATTCTGAGAGAAATATATTGTTTCCAACTGTGATTTCAGATAAGTTACTCTGTGTACTCTTATAGCAGCTTTTTCTTCATGGTGATTGTATCTTCTCAGTGAGCTATTCATATAAAATATCCCTTTTGTTTATCAAATATTTTTGGCTTTAAATCTACTTTTTGATGTCTTGCCATAAATGCTTTAGTTTTGTTGGACTATTTTGCATATGCTTTTTTTTCAGCCTTTCTATATGATTTTGTTTTAGTGTTGACTCTAAAACACACCTAAATATTGTTGTTTACCCAATGTGAAAATCTCCATCCTTTAATAAAGAAATTACACCCATCAATAAACTCCTTATTAATACATATGTGTGTGTTAGTCACTCAGCCATATCTAACTCTTTGAGATCCCATTGACTGTAGCCCACCAGGCTCCTCTGTCCATGGAATTCTCCAGGCATTAATATTGGAGTAAGTAGCCATTCCCCTCTCCAGGGGATTTTCCCAACCTAGGGATGGAACCCAGGTCTCCCAATTGCAGGTGGATTCTTTACTGTGCACCACAGTAATTAATATTAAAAAATTACTACTTATTTAAATAGCATACCAAATATTATAAGTAACTAATGACCTATCTGTCCTTATTCCTGCTACTTAGTTCATGTTTTCTATGACTACACTCTCTTGTTGTCTCTTTTGCCCTGTTGAACTTTCTGAGTTATTGATGTTCTATTTTATTCCCTTTCTTTTATTTGTAAGTAACAGAGCCTACTTATTTTTTCAGTGATTACTCTTCCAATTTTGTCACACATATTTATACTTAAAATTTTCAAACACATCTAAAGTTAATTAGTATCTATATTCTCTTGCTGTATAGGGGAAACCTTAGCATTCTCTAACTTTCTTTGACCCATCACATGTTATAATTATCTAATAATTCAGTTGCAAATTAACTTATTTGTACTATGCATTCATGATTATTTAACAAAGAAAAGTTTTACTGCATTTTGCTCATGAAATTTATTGTATCCCATATTTTCTTCCTTCTGCAATATATCCATGAGGTTATGTGGACCCTTTGAAGGTGTCTGCCTGAAATGGTTTTAATTTTACCATCACATTTGAATTATAGTTAGGCTGTGCACAGACGTGTAAATTAAAAATTATTTCCACTCAGAGAATATTACACATCTATAAAAAGAAGGAGATCCTGTCATACTGCAACATGATGAACTCAAGAACATATTAAGTGAAATAAACCTGTTACCAAAAGCAAAATACTGTATAATTTCACTTTATGAACTATATAAAGCTGTTCAAATCATGGAAATTGACAGTAAAAGTGGCTACTGAGGGCTAGAGCAAATAGGGAGGAAGAATTTGGGTTTAATGGGTATAGAGTTTCAGTTTTGTAGGATAGAAAAGTTTCTAGAGAGCTTTTGTGAATATACTTAGTACTGAACTGCACACAAAAATAGTTAAGATGGTAAATTTAGTGTTATGTGCTTTTACCACAATAAAACAATTCTTTCTTTTTTTCACTTTTATGAAGATACTGCTCAGTTTCCTTCTTACATTCTTTCAGGTGGTTGATTAGAAAGAAGTCTGATGAAAATCTGTTTTTTCATTCATTGGTAATTCACAAACTACTCCTTTCTGGAAGTTATTAGAATTTCTGCCTTATCCTGGGTATTTTAATCTTAATAGATGGTTCTGAAGATCTATTGGATTTTACTGTGCAGTCATATTTTTAATTTCTACACATTATTTTTTCAATTAACTTATTTATTTTAATTGGAGGATAATTACTTTATAATATTTCAATGGTTTTTGCCATACATCAACATGAATCAGCCACAGGTATACATGTGTCCCCCTCATCCTGAACACCCGTTCCATCTCCTTTCCCACTCTATCCCTCTGGGTTGTCCAAGAACACTGGCTTTGGGTCCCCTGCTTCATCCACTGGACTTGCACTGGTCATCTGTTTTACATATGGTAATGTACATGTTTCAGTGATATTCTCTCAAATCATCCCACCCTCACCTTCTCCCACTGAGTCCAAAAGTCTGTTTTTTATATCTCTGTCTCCTTTGCTGCCCTTTATGTAGGATCATTGGTACTGTCTTTCTAAATTCCATATATATGCATTAATCTACTGTATTTGTCTTTCTTTTTCTGACTTATCACTCTATATAATAGGCTCCAGGTCCATCCACCTCATTAGAACTGAATCAAGTGTGTTCCTTTTTACAACTGAGTAAGATTCCATTGGATATATGTACCACAACTTCCTTATCCATTCATCTGCTGATGGACATCTAGGTTGCCCCCACATCCTAGCTATTGTAAATAGTGCTGCAATGAACATTGGGGTACATGTGTCTCTTTCAATTCTGGTTTCCTTGGGATCTATGTCCAATAGTGGGATTGCTGGATTGTATGGCAGTTCCATTCCCAGTTTTTGAAAGAATCTCCACACTGTTTTCCATAGTGGCTGCACCAGTTAACATTCCCACCAACAGTGTAAGAGGGTTCCCTTTTCTCCACATCCTCTCCAGCATTTATTGCTTGTAGACTTTTTGGTGATGGCCATTCTGACCAGCATTAGATGATACCTCACTGTGGATAGATGTGCATTTCTTTAATAATGGAAAAAGCAAGAGAGCGCCAGAAAAACATCTATTTCTGCTTTATTGACTATGCCAAAGCCTTTGACTGTGTGGATCACAATAAACTGTGGAAAATTCTGAAAGAGATGGGAATACCAGACCACCTGACCTGCCTCTTGAGAAATCTGTATGTAGGTCAGGAAGCAACAGTTAGAACTGGACATGGAACAACAGACTGGTTCCAAATTGGGAAAGAAGTATGTCAAGGCTGTATATTGTCACCCTGCTTATTTAATTTATATGCAGAGTACATCATGAGAAACGTTGGACTGGCAGAAACACAAGCTGGTATCAAGATTGCCGGGAGAAATATCAATAACCTCAGATATGCAGATGACATCACGAAGATCATTTCCTGAATGCTGAGCTTTAAGCCAACTTTTTCATTCTCCTCTTTCACTTTCATTTAGAGGCTTTTTAGTTCCTCTTCACTTTCTGCTATAAGGGTGATGTCATCTGCATATCTGAGGTTATTGATATTTCTCCCGGCAATCTTGATTCCAGCTTGTGCTTCTTCCAGCCCAGTGTTTCTCACGATGTACTCTGCATAGAAGTTAAATAAGCAGGGTGACAATATACAGCCTTGACGTACTCCTTTTCCTATTTGGAACCAGTCTGTTGTTCCATGTCCAGTTCTAACTGTTGCTTCCTGACCTCCAAATAGGTTTCTCAAATCACCTTAAATTTCATAATCAATCATTACATTAACTTCTTTGCATATGCTTTCAATTCCTTTGCCTAGCTGTTACTTCATTATAGTCATTTGACCAAACAGTAACATATATAAATCCAATTTTCTGCCTACTTCAAACCTACACCAAAGCAACTGAACATAGCTGAATGGTTTCACTGTAAATTTAAATGGGTCCTTAATGGTGCCCAGCAACCACACTATAGTTCCCTAGACCATTTGTTCTCCTACTCACAGATAACAATCTCATTCCTTTCAAACATTTCAAAATATCCACCCACATCCTCACTCTCAGCTGATGATTTTCTTATCTTTCTAAGAAAACTTAGCTATCATAAAAGAACTTCCACACATTCTCTTCCTACCTACTAGCAGGTTTCCACCAGGAAACCTTCCTAATTTCCAATACTTATATCATATGCTCTGCTTTACTACCTTTCACTAAACATAAATCACTCACATTCTTATTTAAAGACAATCCTCCTCTTGGACAAGTCCAATTTTTCAAGAATAAAATTTGTAAAAAAAAAAAAGAATAAAATTTGTAACTCTCTCTTCTATATCATCAAAGTTTGATTCTCTGTGTCTTTATCATTAGAAGACAAACATATATGTCTCCTGTCTTTCAAAATAAACATGCTTTTCTTCATGAATTTGTTATGAGGCACTAGATTAACAATACAGTGACAATATTTCCACATAAGTGAGTCCTCCAAGCTTATTTCAGTAAATACTAACTTTCATCAATGTAACAATTCTGACGGATTACTCAGGAATCAGGGGGACATGGAAAGAAATAGTAAACATAAAGTGTTTTCTCTCAAAAAGAACTTAAAAGTGGGAATAACATGAACGCCAAAACACGGCTCTGAACTCACTGTTTTTGGAACAGTCAGAGTGGCCAACCAGTGGGCTAAGAACTAAGGCAATAAACTCGTTCAGGGCATCTTGTGAAGAGCATAAAAGCCTGAGGTTACAATCCCAGAGTTCATCCACAGTGAGACAGAAGCCATCCTGAACTTTTTCAAGTGGAAACTGGTGTGATCAAAATGCCTTAACTTAGCCCCTTTCATTTCCTCTCCCCATAAAATACCTTAAACATTTTATTACTTTATATTTTGCTTTCAAGTGCTATATAGTAGGTTTTACTAAAGTTCTGGGAGAGGTGACAATAGTTTATACCATAAACAATATAACATATATATAAAATATGACATAAAATGGTTTATTCCATATACCATTAGATATGCCTGTTCTTATCACTCAGTGAATTGTATCCAGTGAGCTCCAGGTTCTTGTCATATTACCTTGCTCCTTTTTTTCTCTTTCACCTTCCTCTCTTTCTTGTTCTATCCTAAGAAACTTATCAAAGCATTTTCCTAAGCACAGATTGATCTCTCCCTCAGAAGAATTTTGGTGCCAGGTGTTAAGATAATTGGGCTTACTTTACTGTACTTGATTGGCTGATTGGTAAAAGAAATCAGTTACACCTTTGTGGTGAAGATCATTACACAACTCCTAGATACTGAAAAGAAAGAAAGAAAGAAAGAAAGTGTATTTGCTCAGTTGTGTCTGACTCTTTGAGATCCCATGGACTGTAGTCCTGCCAGGCTCCTCTGTCCATGAGATTCTCCAGGAAAAAACACTGGAGTGGGTTGTCATTCCCTTATCCAGGGGATCTTCCTGATCCAGGGATTGAACCTGGGACTCCCGCATAGTGGGCAGATTCTTTACCATCTGAGCCAACAGGGAAGACTAATTTAAGTATGATAAACTAAGACCCTACATGCATCCCGGGGTTCTAATTTCCTTGTGACATTTTTTTGCTACTCCACATCTGGAAACGAAGTGAGAGTCACTCAGTTGTGTCCAACTTTTTGTAACCCCATTAACTGTAGCCCACCAGGCTCCTCTGTCATTGAGTTTTCCCAGGCAAGAATACCGGAGTGGGTTGCCATTCCCTTCTCCAGGGGATCTTCCTGACCCAGGGATCAAACCTGGGTCTCTTGCATTGCAGGCAGATTCTTTATCATTTTGAGCTATCAGGGAAGTCACTTACTGAAGGGGTGACACAAATCAAAGGCTGAGAATTTTTAAGACCAAAATGGAAGATGAGACATTATATTATGTACTAAGGACATTACATAGTACTAAATAACAGGAATAAATTTAAAAGTAAATATGTACCCTGGACACCACTGAAAGTAACTAGTACACCAATTCTTTTTCCTAAAATTGCCAATAAATAATTAAGCATTATTGTGCTATTCCTGTATGAACTATATTTCAGACAACCAAATTGCCATATTTGATGAGCAAAGGGTGTTTGTTTTTTAAGGAATTCCAGCTAACAAATGTACAGTGAATGATAAGATTTTAAAAATCATTCTGTAATTGCTGATGAAATAACCAAATCAGGCAACAATCACCAATATATGAAGCCATAAGAAGAAAGGTTGGTGGGGAACTTTAAAGGGGAAGTTCAGGCTATCATCTGAATCTTCTGATCAGCCTTAGTATCACTCAACCTGGGACAAAGAGCCATTACATGCCTTCTGAGTTGATATATATAGGCCAGTATATATATGAGAAGTATCATCATGATTTTGTTTAGGGAAGCATAAGTAATTTCTAAGTCTGAACTTGGTTATTATAAAGTCATAAACACACTGAATTAGGGTTATGCTACTTTCTAGGTGAATTCAAAATTATTACTCCATTCAAAAAATGGCTTTGAGCTGTGGTGCTGGAGAAGACACTTGAGATTCCCTTGGACAGCAAGGAGATCAAATCAATCAATCCTAAAGGAAATCAACTCTGAATATTCATTGAAAGGACTGATGCTGAAGCTGAAACTCCAATACTTTGGCCACTTGATGAAGAGAGCTGACACATAGGAAAAGACCCTGATGCTGGGAAAGACTGAAGGCAGGAGGAGAAGGGGACAACAGAAGATGAGATGGTTGGATGGCATCACGGCTTGATGGACATGAGTTTAAGCAAGCTCTGGGATTTGGTGATGGACTAGGAAGCCTGGTGTGCTGCAGTCCATAGGGTTGCAGAGTTGGACACAACTGAGTGACTGAACACAACAAATTCAAAACATACTTACTGACTACCTTTTATATTATAGGCACGGTGCTAGGTTTTGTAGATTCAAAAGTGAAAGGCTCTAAGCTCTGTTTTCAAGGGGTCTCCTGAATGACCAAAGTCTCCCAATCGATATCAGAGAATTAAATGCAATAGTGGAAGCAATGCAAGTTGCCACCTGTTCTCCTGGGGTAAATAGGAAAGACTTCAGAGAGAAGTGGATGCCAAAGGCTAGATATAAATGATGAGCATCTCACCAAGCTGACAATGGAGAAAATACAATTATATAAAGAATCAGTTCAGTTCAGTTTAGTCGCTCAGTCATGTCTGACTCTTTGCGACCCCATGAATCGCAGCGCACCAGGCCTCCCTGTCCATCACCAACTCCCGGAGTTCACTCAGACTCACGTCCATCGAGTCAGTGATGCCATCCAGTCATCTCATCCTCGGTCGTCCCCTTCTCCTCCTGCCCCCAATCCCTCCCAACATCAGAGTCTTTTTCAATGAGTCAACTCTTCGCATGAGGTGGCCAAAGTACTGAAGTTTCAGCTTTAGCATCAGTCCTTCCAAAGAAATCCCAGGGCTGATCTCCTTCAGAATGGACTTGTTGGATCTCCTTGCAGTCCAAGGGACTCTCAAGAGTCTTCTCCAACAGCACAGTTCAAAAGCATCAATTCTTCAGCATTCAGCCTTCTTCACAGTCCAACTCTCACATCCATACATGACCACAGGAAAAACCATAGCCTTGACTAGACGGACCTTAGTGCGCAAAGTAATGTCTCTGCTTTTGAATATGCTGTCTAGGTTGGTCATAACTTTTCTTCCAAGGAGTAAGCGTCTTTTAATTTCATAGCTGCGATCACCATCTGCAGTGATTTTGGAGCCCAAAAAAATAAAGTCTGACACTATTTCCACTGTTTCCCCATCTATTTCCCATGAAATGATGGGACCGGATGCCATGATAACAAGCATCAAAAATAAGAGTAGTAAGGAAATGTAGCATATTCACAAAATGTCCAGTGATCTTGTTTGGCTAAAATAAACGGTTGCTTGATCTGGTGAGAAGGTGGTAAGCTTTCAGGAGATAAGACCTGAAAATTATGTGGAGGTGTAGTTTGATTATGAAGTACTCTGCAGGTTATATTAAAGATTTTAAATTTTATAAGACAGTTGCAGGGCTACCACTGCCTTTTTTTTTTAATCAAAAGAGCAGCAGATTTTATTTGTTTATTATTGATATTATCTGGAAGTCATATGAAAGATGAATTGAAGAGACAAGGCAACAAGAGTGGAGCCAAACATTAAAGGGAGGATGGGAGATTAAGAAGAGAAGCTAATGTACAAATTTTAAACAGTGCGTATCAGCTTCAAAAACAAATGTGAAGAGAAAACATCTCTCCCAGAGTTTTCTCATCTGTTTGGTATGTTGTAATTAAGCAATAATTCCTAGAATATTACTGAAATGTCAAAACCTAGAAATGTCATTATTTCACAACAGAAAGGAAACTGGTCTAGCAAATTCTTCTCTGGTCTTGAGAATCAGACTTAGCTTCAGGGTTCATTTACATGAAAAATAAAATTGGGTTATTTGCACTCATCCAGCATGAGGAAAGAAGAGGACATGAGATGCAGTGATATATGCTGGGATGCGCCCTGCATCCTAATGACATCTTTAACGGTACTCTTTTATAGCAGCACACTTGTACCAGCTGCTGAGTGGTTTTACTTATATCCATTTTAGCCTGTGCATTTAAATGACACATACCACCAAGTTCCCTATTTTTAGAATATTATTTGGGCCTGTAAATTACAATATTCTGAAGGACAGTTCTTTAACATCAAACGCAAAGACCAAATAGATGGAAAATATTTCTTGCACCCAGTGATTTATTTAAGTCTCCACCTGGTTCTTTAATTTCTATTCAGTATTTAAATCTGGAAAATATAACAAAACCATGCCTGGTTCTAAAACATGTCCATGGGCAAAGGAAACAACACAATTTAATAGAAAGACAATATACACACCTGCATTTCCTATTATAGGAAGCTTTACAATAAACCTGGATATATTTTTCCACCAACACTATTTCCATCCAAAAATACATTTTAAAACATTTTCTCTCATTTCTTTTTAGTACATTTCTTTGTGGTCCAGCTAAGGAGTAGAGATGATAAGTAAGTGAGGAGAATGAAAGTAAGGCAAGAAAGACTAGCAGTAAAAGCACAAAAGGAGGTGGAAAAATGAAAGAAACTACATGGTTCCTCATGAATACAATGAGGGCGGTTGGAAGCCAATGCCCACAATTTCAACATCTATAAAGAAAAAATTCCAAAGGAGAGACTTAATCAATGAGTCACTAAACTGGAAAATAACTGGGAAAATCAGCCAGAGTAAATAAAATGGCCATTACCTTAAAAGGAGACAGATAAAAGTACTTAGTCTGTGATCAACTACCACACAGCATGAAGGACAGAGGCTGTGGGGCCATAGAGGCCTGAATTTCACCACTTACCAGCAGCCTAACTCGAAGCAAATTCACTCCTCTAGGGTCTGAGACCTTCATCGCTTACATGGAAATATGAATACCTAACTCAGGACTGTGGTGAGAATCAGATTATAAAATGTTTGGCAAGTATTTTGTGTGTCATTAATGTGCTACTAAATGGTAGCTATTAAGCAATGGACACTAACAGTGACTCAGTGGCCTCAGTATAACTCACAAGACATAAGTAAGCTGTCTTTGCAGGACCTGTTCTAGGACAAGCAAGGTAAATGGAGAAAACTATGTGGAAAAAACCATTAATGTTTATGATTGGGTTAAAACATGAAAACATAGATTATGTGTTGGATGAAAAAAGGGAAGTATAACATCTGGCTAGCAAAAGCAGTCAGTCTTGTTTTGTGGGGCAAATAACCATTATTTTTCTAAGGCTATACAAAAAAGGCATTTGCCCATTTGTTCAGGATAATGTCTGATGTTGGTACAGTTTCTCACTCATGACCTACTAGACATTTTTGGAGAAGTTAAACTACCTAAACCATTTTCATTCATCTTTTCCCCTTATTCAATAAATGTGTTAGATATATGAATGAATTAATCAAGCAATAGATCAATTAATCAATCAATTCCTAGATTAGAAACCTGAAGTACCACCCATCTTAATATATGGAATAAAGCAGTGTTATTCAAACCACTAGACAAATAAAGTCATAACTGTCAGACATAGCATTCTTCAACAAGCTACTCTGAATAAAAGGAGTTGCAGTTTTCTTTGGGCTATTATTTAAATATGCTGTTTATGCGGGAGACCCGGGTTGGATAGTTGGGTTGAGAAGATCTCCAGGAGAAGGAAATGGCAATCCACTCCCGTATTCTTGCCTGAAAAATTCCATGGACAGAGGAGCCTGGCAGAGTCCATGGGGTTACAAAGAGTCTGACATGAATGAGCAACTAACACATTATTTAAGTATGCTACAAGCACCTGTTGCAGGACTGTCCAAAATGCAGGTAACTTTCACTCCGTGTCTAAAGGTTGCCATTCATTAAATTATCTAAAGTTATTCCAACAGCAGATAATTACCCAGCTCAGAGTGACCTGGAGCCCTCCAGGAATCAATCTGCATTAACAAAGCTTTGCCTGCCTCATGGAGCTTGCTTCTTCTCAAACCTGCCCTATGCCACTCTGATTAGCAATCCATTCGTTTTGTTTGGAATCTGATCCCAACCTTCAGATTTCCTCCCCTCCTTCCCTGCAAAACATGTAAAATGACTCCATCTGAAATATAGCAGAACGTCCTCCAAAGGCTCTTCACAACGCCAAATTTGATTATACTGAATGTCAAATCACAGCACGTCAGGATAAGAAAAGCATTCTTGGGCATGCCATCCTGTTCCATCCCATCCGTGTTTTAATGGGGCCACTATTGAATGTGCTAGTGACCCAAATGATCTTAAGATAGCTCCCTGTTGTCTGGAAACAATCAAGACACTGTGTCATTTTATGAGCAGGTGCCCTCCATGGTTGACACTGAGTTGAGGCATTCCTCAACAACAGCTATAAAGAAACAATTCCCTACTGCCTGACAGTAAGCCACAATGGCAGTCCCAGAACCAACCCTACCACCAACTAGTTCAGTCAATGAAGTAAAGTGACCTGGGCTTTTGTGCCTCGGTGTCTTCATTTATAAAATAGAGATTAAAGTGACACCTACCTCTAAAGGTTGTGTGGTGGATTAAGAGTCAATACATGTAAAACCTTAGAACAGGGCTTGACACAGAGTAAGAATTCTGCAGGAGAACAGCTGTGAGAAATTTTAAGTTCTGTCTAATTGGAGAGCCACATTTGGATGTAGGGTTGCTGCCATTCATGCTTAGTGAATTCTTTGGTTCTGAAGAGCAGCTTACTTAGAAAGTTGCAAAATCAAGTCATGTCATCCAAAGCTTTAAAGAAATGTGGTCAGGTGGGGAGAAACATGTATTCCCATAAGAATCTAATAATATAAGTATTTATTATCTTTAGGAAAGTTGTATGCCACCAGGGAACACTGACATTCTTTCTATTCATTCACACTGATGGAGCTTGAACTTCCAAACCACAGGCCATCTTGTCCTAAGGTTTTGTTGTCACAGTCCAGACTTGTGATACTGTTTACTACTGAAGGCAGGCTTTCCATAACCTTCGATATTCGCTCTCAAAGCTTCCTATCTGACTACATGAGAGTTTGCAGCACTTGCTAAACATATAAGTCCATTTCTGAACATTTGATTTAGAAAGTCTTGGGATAGCAGCTGAGGGATCTGGCAATTCTAAAACATAATCTAGGTTTGAGAATTACTTTCTGCTGTACAGAATAACATTTTTTTTTTCACTGAAGAAAAAATATAGCCACTTTCTGTGAGAATATTTATTTTCTTCCAACTACACTAATGAGTCTTGGAGTTACTGAGTTTGTTGTGGTTCCAAAGAGACCACTTTCAACACTTCACCCTTGACCACCTGATACATTTAAAAAGAAGTCTAGCTATCTTATAGACTGTAGTCAGTCTCCACAGTTTCCATGTTTTTCCTTCTAACCTCATAGTCACAATTTTGGCAGAACTGACCTATCTCCAGCTCTGGTGTCACTGTGGGAAAGGGACTGAATGGATCCAGCCAATCTGTGCTGCTTATCTTCTTGACCACAAGGGTGGATATACATTAATTTGGACAAAAGTGATGAGATATTTTTTGGATACTTCTTAGAAAGGAGCTTTCTCTCTCCATGTCTCTTTCACTCTCATAACTGTCAGAAAAGAATTCTCTGTCTCACCACCAAAATGAATCACAAAGCATTTAACATTAACTTTAATGCTGTTGACAGGGATTTTGAAACTTTGAGAGAAACCAGCTTTAGAAAGAAATCTATACTATGGAAAATTAAATACAAAAATAGAAAAAACTCACATTCCAAGTGACATCACTTGCAACTGGATCAAACCTTACCCAATGCTCGCCCTATCATTGAACGTTTTAGATACATAAACTGAAAGATTTCCTCCATTCTTGAAGCTGGTTTGAATAGACCAAAAGCATTTACTTTACTGATTCATGGCCCATAATAAATAGTTGAAAGCTTCATAATGTTGATCTTGCTCTCAACATCACAGTCAATCCAAAAATCCTTGTACTGAAGAACACTAGCTTGTCCTGTTCTTACAACTCATACTCAGGTCTGCAACTCTGATCTCTCAACTGCTTAGGTATGTCTCAGAGACAGGGCACCATACTCTCTTAGTTTTCCTCCTATCTTACTGCTTTCTCCTTCTCAGGCTTCTTTGCCAATTCATCCTCTTCCCTCTGACAACATTCCATTCAGTCCTTAGACCAATTCTCTTCTCTATCCCCACTCACTTTCTCAGTTACTTCATTCAATCCCAATTATGTGTTGATAACTACCAAACATATAACTCCCATCTAGACCTCTTTCCTGAACTCCAGATTCATACGCCATATTCATTTTGCCTACCTAAAATATATGCTTAGATGTCTAATAGATACATCAAACTCGGTGCTACAAAACTACTGAATACCTATCTCCTCCTCTCCTCCACCCCTGGAACTATGCTCTACTTGAAGCCTTCTCCGTCTCTGTTGATAACAATCCAGCTTCCAAGTTGTGTAGGTCAAAAGCTTTGGAGGCATCCTTGACCTCTATTTTTCTCATACTCTAACATCCAAACTATCAATTAGTTCTATCAGTCCTACCTTTAAAATATATCCAGAATTCAACCACTTCTCACCACTTCCACTGCCACTCCCCTGGGATGAGCCAATGGGGAATCATCTAACTAGAGTTGCCAATCAGAGGAATCCTGTAGCTTCCAGGAACAGGACTGTCAGGAACAGACTTAAGTCAGCAGTCCTGCAGCAGTCTTTTATTGTCTGGAAGCAGCTGGTCCAAAAGGTGGCTTCAAGGTGAATGGAGTGACAAATTTTAGAATATAGCATCTGAGACAGTCGATTATGATCCTGGCAGCCAGAGATTGGAGAAGCTCGCTTTTATGGCCATATAACCAGTTTCTTTGGTTGTTTGTGGGTGTTTGGTTTCTTCATTTGTTCCACCATCACAGACTTATTGTCATCTATATTCTTTACTCGGTTTATTGCTTTGATCATACGTTAGCTTCAAAGGCTTATTGACCTGCATGAGAAATTCCTTGTCTAATCCCCAGTCCTGCCAAACCTCACTCCAGAACCAATGAAGCAAGGGGGTGAAGTTGAAAGAAATAAGGCATCACCTTCTTTCTTCTACAGGTGAAAAAGCAGGAACGTAGTATAGAGGGCAGAACGCTGAACTAGATTTTAATCAACCTGCCCCAATTCTTACCTAACTGGCGTAAATAAAGTCCAGATAAATAATACAGCCTTCTTAAACCCCAGTTTTCTCACTTGTAAAATGAGGATGATAATATAAAATCATAATATCATAAAATGATAATATCATAAAATAAGGATAATTGCATTTACTTAAACAAATGGATTGCTACCAAGATCAAAATAGCTACTATATAAACTAAAGCATCTTATACAAATATAAGAAAAATCTTATTCAAAAATTCTGTATAAATAGAACAAAGGACTCCTGCCCTGATGAGAGGGTTAAAATAATTTTTTTAGGTTCACATCTTCATTCTTAATGTCTCTCCAAAACTGTTTAGTATCTTGTATTTTTATTTAAGCATATCTGAAAAAAATGTTAAAGTCACATACTCATGTTTATCTGTTTCACTCTGGAGAGAATTCCATGTTCTTCTGTGACGCCTACATCAATGTACATATTGCCACACGTTTATCTAAACTAAATTTAAACTGAAGATGTCTGCCTACAATTAAATTTTGCAAAGAATAAATAAATGCTCACTACTATTATTTCTGAATTACCACTAAAGTCCATCTTAACTGTTCTTAACTGTGGTATACACTTGTGCAAGAAGGCATGTGTATGTGAATTTCAGTTCATCTAGGAGAGAAGAGCATCTGCTATTTATACAGAAGAAAATCAGCCAGAACACTGACTTTAGACATCAGCCAAACAGTTCTTAACTTTTATGGGTTCTAATTATTTAAGACAAATGACAACTGTTCATATTTGGTGCCTTATTTTACAATACATACTTAAGTAATCAAATATGAGAGTTGAGACTTTTTGAATCTTGATAAGTGAACTCTCAGGATTTTATATATGGAAAACACAATCCTAAATGACTAGAAAATGGTCACACAATTCTCTCTCCCATTAGGTTTATCTTGTAACTTGGTAGAATTAAATCACCCATTAGAAGTATGGGAAGCATATTTTCTAGAAAATCAAAATATACTTTATTTATTAATTATTTATTTTTAATTTGCCATGTTCTAAAAAGTAATATGTGATGAAGCTAAGAGACTAGGTCACTCTGTGCCCTTAAATTCATATGTTTGGCATTTGCACTAGATAACATTACAGCCTATGTCTAAATTGTTTTGAAAGGAGAGGTGAAATAATTTATTTTCTTAAAGAATTTATGTTACAAAATAATTCACCTCAAATAAATTGCAATTTTCATTATTTACAGAAAGAATTCCTTTACACATAATTATTCAGAAATTGGTAAGATGCAGAATTTGAACTCTACTTTTGTAAATCACACCTAAAAATCAGAATTAGGAAAAAGTGAAGCCACCCTAGGAATTGTGATTAGACAGAAACTCAATAGAGAGAACTATGTACCTATGCAATTATCAAGAGGGCTAGAGAAATGACGGTGACGGCGTTATTTTCAAAAATTCTAGAAGTGAGATGATTAAAGGGATGCTGTGGTCGTAACCTGAGCTGTCAGCAGCACCAAAATGAGATGCTCCAAAGTCAAAGAAGATCGTCACTTTTTATCTTGGTCAACTACTCACTGCTCTCAATTGAGCCGAGTACAAACCAAAACAGAAAGAACTGCAAGGTGGTGCCAGGTGCACTTTAAGCCATGACACTTGAGAAATCAAATGGTAATGCTAATAGAATCCTTTTGAGTGGAGGAAATTATGCATTTTCTAGGATGATGGCTCCACTTTCCACAGATGCTTTTGAAAGTTCTACATCCTGTGGAAAACCATACAACCTGATGTGACCTTGGCAGTAAACAGCTTGCATTGCGTTGAGTGGAAAATCCCGAGTCTTAATCAGATCAGAGACGATCTTGTCATCTCATCAGGATCATTTGGATTCAATTTATTTGCCTCCTGTCAACTTGTGCTCAGAGATTTCCAAAGTTAGCTTTTGTCAGCTTCATGCTAGGACCCGTTCTTAATCTGCTTTCCCCACATCTCACGATCCCTTTAATATCTCTATACCTGGACCTTTTTGCCCTACTACATGCTTGACTTTGCTATCTGTTCCAATGTGCACAAGGATTAAAAAAAATGCTGATGGCTCAATATTTTGTGTATGCTGTGCAAATTTATGTGTGACAAATCCATCAGGGACTGCAGGCAGGAGATGTGATAAAAATTCTCATTCCTTGAATGTACTAAAGCGGAAAAAGTACCAGAATGTGGCAAATAAGAGAAGCCGCAATAGTTAATTATCATGACACACAGCTCATCTGTAATTAATCCTTTTCTTCAGCAGGATTCTGCAACTGTAGCATAAAAAAAAAAGGTCAGATGATGCTTTAATTAAGGCTGTACAGTGTTGCTGCTTCTACAGCAACAAGAACTGTTTTTTGTCTATAGGTGTGTGTGAAGCACTACAAATATTTTCTTAACATCTTTACAGATTGGTGTTTAAGCATCTTTGCTAGCATTATGTCTAGAGACAGACTGATTACAATTCAAAGGAGTTTTTCTCTTCTCCTCACACCCATCTTAGGAGCCACTAAAACAATCTAAATGTCATGACACTTGGGAGGAGACACTCTCACCAAGGAGCTAGAAATGAAACATGAGGTGCCATTGCAATTGGGAATGGCACTGTCTTGAAATTTACAACCCTCTTAACCATCTACCCAGGCTCAGATCAAGGGCCTGTGGTGTATGCTAACTTGACAAGATGTGGCTGGTTGTGAATCCACCAGTGTCACCCTGAAATATTGATCCCCAGCTGTGATATTCAGCAGTACAATGTATAGTGTAAGAAGATAACACAAAAGAAAAATTTCATGGTCATCCTATTGTGTCTGCAATTCTTTTACAAGTCATTACATTGAATAAGGCTGGCAGTATGCCCTAGCTAGATCCCATAACAACAATTTTAAAAGGTCTGTCCTCTATTTACAAAGATACTGCTATTGCCAGAGCACAGAGCAGAACTGTGGCAGAAACTACTGCTCACCCTTATCTGTGTTCTTTTCTTTGGTGAATAACTGGTCACATGTCCCAGATCAACTGCAATTAGTCATGTGATTTGTTCTCACAATAACACCTGAGAAGAAGCAATATGTCACCTCTATGTTAAAGCAGTTTAGAATGGTTGTACCTTCTCCACATTCTTTCTTCTATGTTAGCTGATTTCAAAGAATCCAACAGAACCCTTCAAGGCCCTACATAGGAACTTTATGTGGAAGGCTGGCATTCACCCCACTAATTTGCACTGAACTATGATTTGAGCAAGTAGAGCCACTACTCTGGTGAGCCACAGAGATTTGGGAGTTTTTGCAAAAGCACTTCACCTATGACAACTGATACCTCTGCTGTATTATTACATGCAGTTAGCCTCCCAAATCTGTGGGTTCCACGTCCACCAATTCAATCAACCACAGACTGAAAATATTACCCACAAAATTGCAGAAAAGACCAAAAAAGCAAAACTTGAATTTGCCACAAGCAAGTTATGGCACTGGAGAAGACTCTTGAGAGTCCCTTGGACAGCAAGGAGATCAAACCAATCAATCCTAAAGGACATCAATCCTGAATATTCATTGGAAGGACTGATGCTGAAGCTGAAGCTCCAATACTCTGGCCATGTGATGTGAAGAACTGACTCATTGGAAAAGACCCTGATGCTGGGAAAGATTGAGGGTAGGAGGAGAAGGGGGCAACAGAGGATGAGATGGCCGGATGGTTCAATGGACATGAGTTTAAGCAAACTCCGGGAGATAGCAAAGCACAGGGAAGCCTGGTGTGCTACAGCTGAACAACAACAAGCAACTATTTACATAGCATTTGCACTGTATTAAGTATTATAAGTAATCTAGAGATCATCTGCGGAGAAGGCAATGGCACCCCACTCCAGCAGTCTTGCCTGGCAAATCCCACGGACGGAGGAGCCTGGTAGGCTGTAGTCCATGGGGTTGCTAAGGGTCGGACTCGACTGAGCGACTTCACTTTCACTTTCACTTTCATGCACTGGAGAAGGAAATGGCAACCCACTCCAGTATTCTTGCTTGAAGAATCCCAGGGACAGAGGAGCCTAGTGGGGTCTATGGGGTCGCCCAGAGTCGGACACGACTGAAGCGACTTAGCAGCAGCAGCAGCAGCAGCAGCCAATACTCTTGCCTGGAAAATCCCATGGACAGAGGAGCCTGGTAGGCTGCAGTCCATGGGGTCGCTAAGGGTAGGACATGACTGAGCGACTTCACTTTCACTTTTCACTTTGATGCATTGGAGAACGAAATGGCAACCCACTCCAGAGTTCTTGCCTGGAGAATCCGAGGGACGGGGTAGCCTAGTGGGCTGCCATCTATGGGGTTGCACAGAGTCAGACACGACTGAAGTGACTTAGCAGCAGCAGCAGCAGAGATGATCTGAAGTTTATAGGAGGATGTTCACATGTTGTATGCAAATACTATGTCATTTTATGTGAGGGACTTGAGTATCTGTGGATCTTGGTGTCTGTGGGGTGGCAAGAGTCCTGGAACCAACCTCCCACAGATACCAAGTGAAGACTATTTGTGATATCGCCCCAGTTTCTCTTGTGATCTGTAATATGCATTTGCGGGACACCTGAATAAGTACCAGGATCTGGTGAGACTTTGTGGTAGAGTTTGTGTGAATAGCATTTTTCTCTACACTATAGCAAAATAACTACACTGGTCTTAAAAACCTTAGTTTTTTCTTGACCAAAGTAATCACTTTGAACAATCTACCCAAGAAGTGACCAAGACCTGTCATTAGGCAGTCTACTTCTAAATTCTAGGAAAAATACCTAGCTCAGCACTGTAGACTTTAATACATTTACAGGTAAAATATGCTGCTCTATGCAGGTTACAGAGTAACCAGAGAAAGTCTACCCTTGTTTGGAGGGAGGACTCTGGAGACAGCCATTATAGGTCTATCACCCTGCATCGCATACAGAGAGTGAATGGTCATCCTTCCATTATAAACTGCATAAATTTTAAAAGGCATATTGACTTCCTGCCACCTTACTTGATGGAACAATGTATCTACAAACTATACAGCATTTGATAGGCAAGAGGGGAGGGATTTTGCTTAATGTAGCTTATAAGCAAAGGGATTTGACTACTGCTTGCCCCAAGAATATTATACTGTTCTCCTCAGCAGAGATCCCTGAGGTTCTGATGAATGATTCTCTGACATCATATTTCTGAAGCTCTCAAACAGGTCTGGCTGCTTCTGTACACATAAATACACGGTAAACAACAGCCTTCTAGAGAGACAGGGGTGGAGGTGAGGCATTGGAGGGATGGGAAGAATGAGGAATAGATATTAAAGCCTTGATCCTTTGCATTTCATCTACCCAAAAAACTAAATTAAGCCAAGATAACTCTTGATAGATTATTTCCACTTTTGCACTCTTTTATTGCACACAGTGATAATCACATCAATGCCATTACTTTCCTTCAAAAACAACTGGCACTCTGGGACATAAAAATTTAAGCAGCCTCTCAATTCTTTCCCTTAGATCTCATAATAAGAGGGAGGCTGCACTGATTTTGCAAATAATCAGAGAAGCAAAAAGCCAGTAGTCCTTCTCTTCTATACCCACTCCACCCAGCTAGGCCAAGCACTGGACTCCAGCAGAAGCTGGCACAGGCAAGCGGCAAGTGTCTTCACCACTGAAAGTAAATGAAGTTATGTTTCTTAGAAGATGTACTGACTCTATCAAGAAATCGGAGCCACTTCACCATTCGCCTCCCTGAGAGTTACGTGGTCTGCTTAGTTTGCACAGAACAGCAAGGGTCCAGTGATATTACCTCTTAGCCTTAGAGTCCTGTCTTAATGGACTCTGAAAGAGTGATACAAGTAGGATGTAAAAACCAGAAGGGAAAGCCCTGTTATTAGTGTTAAACTGTTTCAGACCCTGGAAATTGACTTTATTGTATTTGACTTTTTGCAAATGTATGTAAGGTCACCAATGTCTTGGCAAAGTCCACATTTCTACCACGCTGTGCCATATGGGAAATGTGCCCACAGTGCTTATGCCGTCTGCTGTTGGTAAACAGCAGCTACATTACAGCACTTTCTATAGTGTGTGGACTGGTCCGTGGTACCCTAGTGTTAGGACAGTGTGATGTTGGTAGCTGCTGAAATGAAGATATGGGAGCTGTTAGGAATATTTTCTCAGTTGTCATCATGACAGACACCAGCAGAACAGAAGTGACCCCAGTGTGACATACACAGTTCTTCCCAATTCCTCCTCCTATTTCCCTCCACCTAGCACCTTTAGCCAGAGAAGGCAATGGCACCCCACTCCAGTACTCTTGCCTGGAAAATCCCATGGACGGAGGAGCCTGGTAGGCTGCAGTCCACGGGGTCGCGAAGAGTCAAACACGACTGAACGACTTCCCTTTCACTTTTCACTTTCATGCATTGGAGAAGGAAATGGCAACTCACTCCAGTGTTCTTGCCTGGAGAATCCCAGGGATGGGGGAGCCTGGTGGGCTGCCATCTATGGGGTCACACAGAGTCGGACATGACTGAAGCGACTTAGTAGCAGCAGCAGCAGCACCTTTAGCAGTACAGAAAAGAAAGGGAGGAGGTGGAGGGAAGAAGCGAGGAAGTGAGCATTTAAGTGGTTCCACCAGTTACACAGTCATTATTTTCCTCCTCTCCTTCTTTTCATTATTAACAATAATAACACAAATTCCTATACTCAGAATTAGTTATGCAAATATCCTGTGCTTTCTTTGTTTAAAAATTCTTAGCAGCTGCTACTAGGACATCAGAATATAAGTAGCATCAGGTGTGTATTATTATACCCAGCTGAACAGCTGCAGCACTTACATTTCATTCCATATACTACACTTCACCCTTACCTCCCCACAATAATAGTATTCTTTGTAAAGTTTTCATGAGGTTCTCTCCAGGAGGCCTTGCCAACAGTAATAAAGAATGCATGGATAACTGAAAAACCACAAATAACTCAAACATTTGATTCTAGGCAATGGTTTCTCAAATTCTTTTTCATCAAGGAGTGGACCTAGAGACCAGATTATCTTTTTTTCTGCCTTGTCCATTGTTTAGTGGAAGGGTTTGGAGCTCTAAAGTAAGTAAAGTGGTAGAGAAAGAAGAAATCAGAGATCCAAATTCATTAGTACACATTTTAGATAATTACTTCCTAGGTAATAAGATCACCAATGTCATCCACCAATCAACAAATATTTTCATTGTAGAATATACCACAGAAAAAAAAAATATGGACCCTACACACTTAGAGCTGAATATCTTGTGCTGCTGCTGCTAAGTCGCGTCAGTCATGTCTGACTCTGTGCAACCCCATAGACGGCAGCCCACCAGGCTCCCCCGTCCCTGGGATTCTCTAGGCAAGAATACTGGAGTGGGTTGCCATTTCCTTCTCCAATATCTTGTGGGAAAGATGTTATTAATATGGAAGAAATCATTTCAGAACATGTAATGGCAGTCAGAGTTCACAAAGAGATGGATATGCACTAGCAAAGGAAATGGCAACCCACTCCAGTATTCTTGCCTGGAGAATCCCATGGATGGAGGAGCCTGGTAGGCTATAGTCCACAGGGTCGCAAAGAGTCGGACATGACTGAGCAACTTCACTTTCTTTCTTTCTTTATAGACCAGCACAGAAAATCTAAGTTAGGCCTTTGAAGGATAATTTTCGTGTTTGTGTGAAGAAAATAGTGACATAAGAGTTCCTGCAATCTTGCTGTATGTAATATTATTAATATTAAACAATGGATCATAAGGCTGAAGCCCAGAATTTAAAGTCTCCTCAGTAGACATAACAAAATACTTAATTTTTCCTCACATCATAAATATGTGCTATTTAGGTTCATCTTGTAACTATGTCTTGGGTTTACGTGGGAAAAGAAGTGCATTTTCTGGAAGGATGGTAAAAAGAGGATTATATTATGGTTTCTAAAGTGATAAGGGCTTCCCTGGTGTCTACTGGTTAAGAATCCACCTTGCAATGCAAGGGACACCAGTTCCATCTCTAGTCCAGGAAGATCCCACATGATGGAATAGCTAAGCCTAACACAACTACTGAGGCTGTGCTCTGGAGCCCATGCTCTACAAGAGAACCCACCGCAACAAGAAGCCCGCACACCACAAGTAGAGGGCAATCCATGCTCTCCCCAGAGAAAGCCTGTGCAGCAACGAAGACCCAGTGCAGTCAAAAACAAATAAATAAATATTTTTAAAAAATAAAGTGATAAGGACAAAAGGAAAGGGCTAAGCCATTGTGTCTGCTCGATATGCCAAGTAGGTGGAGAAGGTCCATCTGTTGAATAGCTAGTAAAGGATAGGCAACAGGCTGAGCACTTTTCTTGAGATGCCTCAATTTTCCCCTCATAACAACCATCTGAGGTAGTTATACAGATAGGATGTATCTAGGCCAGAATACCAGGTTTCCCAGGTAATTCTAGCGGTAATGAACCTGCCTGCCAATGCAGGAGACACGAGAAGCGGGTTCGATCCCTGGGTTGGGAAGATCCCCTGGAGGAGGTCACAGCAACCCACTGCAGTATTCTTGCCTGAAGAACCTCATGGACAGAGGAGCCTGGTGGGCCATGGTCCGTAGGGTCACAGAGTTGGAGACAACTGAAGCAACTGAGCACGCATGTACAGGCAAGAACACCAGTCTGCAGAGGCTAAGTCTCTTCCAAAACCGCCACCCTGTCTTATCTAGCCTGGATGTTGGTCCATCAACATTTGAGCTACCTGAAAGAACTAAATGTCAGAGTACACTAACTGAAAGTGCAGTTTAGTACAGCTTGCGTTTGACCTAGCTGCAGACACTTGGAAATGCCAATAATGTAAGTGAACGATTTGCCTAAAACCATGTAATAGTATTATTCCCATTAACTGCGTTACGCTATGGAATGTAAGATTCACCATACACACACACACATACACACAAACACACACACACACACACAGAGTCATATACTCCACACCACAGACACCACCACTGCCACCACCGCCACCCCACCACACAAGCACATACAATCCTTTGAATGAATCTCACTCTTCTCCCTAAAATAGTTCAGCTCCAGGAACATCAGCAAAGGCAAAGCTGGTTATTTGACAATTGAGGTGGCTTAGCCTGAGTTACTTTAAAGGATCTGAAGCTTTAAAGATTTACTACCTTATTATCTTTTAAATTCTGTAGATGTATTGCCTACAAAGAAATGGTCGGGTTTTCTGTGGCTGTTTTTACAAACACAAAAATGATAAAATACAGGTAAATGGCATGAAGACTGAAAGAACATGGGACACTGGATCCTTGCACGCCTTCACCTCTACTCCCACACTGGTTGCTCTGTCCTCTCCTGGGCACAGTTCCCATGGAAACATGAATTACCCTGGGCTTCTGGCTAGACCTGGTGCAAGACAATTATAGAAGGGTTTGAAGGCCTTTGACAGGAGTGCCATCAACCCACAAACACGTACATGCTGATTAAACCTGAGACAGAACGTACCTGTACCTGAAACCTCAGGCCAATCTGGCAGGACATTGGCTGAGGATACAGAATTGGGACTCTGCCCATCTACAAAAACTACAGACTTCTGGTTCTTTCAGATTTTTGATCCTCTCACTTCTGGTCTCAAAATATTTTATTCTCTTATAAAAGCAGGCACTAAATCTAATTGTGAGCTTCAGAAACAATCTTTTTGCGGCTCAGTTATTTGCTCTGTCAGGTTTAACATCACCTATTCTGTGGGAAGAGCTCCCTTGGCGACTCAGACCGTAAAGAATCTGCTTGCGATGCAGGAGACCTAGATTCGATCCCTGGGTCAGGAAGATCCCTTGGAGAAGGAAATGGTTACCCACTCCAGTATTCACGTCTGGAGAATTCCATGGATCAAGAAGCCTGGTGGGCTATAGTCAATGTGGTGGCAAAGAGTTGGACATGACTGAGAGACTAACACACACACACACACACACACACACACACACACACACATTCTGTGGGAAACTCCGTTTGCCCCTCTCCTGAGGGCAGCTGCATACTCGCTCTCTCTTCCACCTTCAGAGACTCATTTCCTGAGATGCTTCTGTCATCTATTGAGACTTAAGAGGGTCCTTGAGATTTAAGGGCTGCTGCTGCTGCTGCTAAGTCGCTTCCGTTGTGTCCGACTCTGTGCGACCCCATAGATGGCAGCCCACCAGGCTCCCCTGTCCCTGGGATTCTCCAGGCAAGAACACTGGAGTGGGTTGCCATTTCCTTCTCCAATGCATGAAAGTGAAAAGTGAAAGGGAAGTCGCTCAGTTGTGTCCAACTCTTCGTGACCCCATGGACTGCAGTACTACCAGGCTCCTCCATCCATGGGATTTTCCAGGCAAGAGTCCTGGAGTGGGGTGCCATTGCCTTTTCTGAGATTTAAGGGCAGTTAGAGGCAAAAAAGAAAGAACTTGCTCTCACTTGCTGGGCACAAGCTATGAGGATTCTATATCCCTGTGCTGGGAACACCAGCCCTTGGCCTGGATTTCTGTGTCTCTTCTCACTGACTTGAATCTCTAAGTTTCTGATCACTGTGGAAAGTGGAAGTATTTCCACCTTCTTGTGACCATCCATAAAGCCTTAGGAGGAATTCTAAATCATTACCTCTTGAAAATTCTAACACTAACATAGGAGGGAGAAAATTAACATTTAAAGTATTCTCACAAGATCAGAATTTTCCTTTTGGTGTTTCCAAATCTCTATTGGTTCTGATTAATCATAAACTGAACAAAGATTGTTTAGAATTTTCTACCCCTGAGTGATGACTTTTTCATTCTGCCTTCCTACATATTCTATGTGTGTGTGTAAGGTGGAAAGTGGGAATAGTGATGTGGATGCTGAGGGAAAATTAAACGACCTTATGAATTATTCTTTGTTAGTAATTCCTAAGGTCTCTGCCAGGTGATATCCATTTTCACATAAATTTTCTAAATGTGATGCTTTATCCAAAATAAATGATGCCAAAGACTGTACTATAGTAGATCAGCAGGGGGAAAATTGTGGACTTCAAATCCTACCTTACAGACAGCAACATATTACCTACCCATAAGCCAACTCTGGGTTTATACACACAGAAAGCAAAGGAGGGGAAAATCTTCATTAATCTCTATGTTGAAAGCTTGTTTAAAAAAAAATTATTGAGTGGTTAAATGATTCATTCCATGGAATGCAAAGTGAGAGCAAATCAACCTACTTTTTAGTGGTCTTTGCTTCTGAGTTACATCATAGGCTGTAAGTTTCAAGCCCTCCAGACTCGGACGCTATACCTGGCATTTGCTCATCTTCTGGGTAATATGATCCAATTTGGACTGGATCCAATTTATTTACAACTGGCTCTTTGTGACTAGTTTAAAAAGACATGATGAACCTAGATCACTAAAATGGGCAATCAACAGGCCCCAGGAATAAAGCAATGCGGCTTCTTTGTCAGTTTGAATGCCCACATTGAAAGAGGGTGATTTCACCTGGTGCTGCTGCTAAGTTGCTTCAGTCATGTCGGACTGTGTGCAACCCCACAGATGGCAGCCCACCAGCCTCCCCCGTCCCTGGGATTCTCCAGGCAAGAACACTGGAGTGGATTGCCATTTCCTTCTCCAATGCATGAAAGTGAAAAGTGAAAGTGAAGTCTCTCGGTCGAGTCTGACTTAGTGACTCCATGGACTGCAGCCTACCAGGCTCCTCCATCTATGAGATTTTCCAGGCAAGAGTACTGGAGTGGGGTGCCATAGCCCTCTCCCTCACCTGGTGAACACCCCCCAAAAAGATAGCGTCTCCACGTCTCCACGCATGCTTAAGTGCCTGCAGATGGGATTAGACTGGAATGTGCCACCACAGAAAAGTATGACCACAGAGAATTTATAAACAGGCAAAATGTTGTGAGAGGCAAGTAAACTGATACTATGTGATGGCAAGCGCCGCCCTCCTAGACCTGACACTCCGGTTGGGGAAACATGACTCACCCACATGAAACAACTGGAAAACAATGAAGAAAACCTAAAAAGGAGTACTGGGTCGTGCGAACTGATATTACGAAATGTACGGACAGTTCTGATCAGTAGATAAGATGTGAGGTAGTTCTAACCTTAAAATAGAGAGATCCTCTGGAAAGATGTAGAAGGCCAGCTTGGGCTGGACCAAAGGAGGCCAATAGATGGTGATTCTGTTTTCATTCATGCCACTCATTCAACAAATGAACAAGAAACCACTAAATGCCCAGCAGTTTGCAAAGTGCTGAATATACACAACAGAGTGGAACATAGCAGCCCTGGGGAAACAATGAGGGAAGAGAGAGAAATTTAGGTGTAAGAAGTAAAGAAATGATATCTGGAAAATACCCTTTCCTACACCAGAAGAAGTCTATATGTTCACTCAATAGAAAGATGATTGTTATTGAAAGGAACATTTGCCCTAGTTGTAAATAGGCAATAAAATAACCTCAAACCAAGGTGCAACTGTCTTCCGTACCACCTTACTTTTGTTTTTATTCTACCATTAGAAGAACACATCTTTATTTCTAAACATCATTTACTAAACAAACAATCACATAGCACTTGAATTTAAATCTTTGATCTAAATTTCACACATTTCTGAGATTAAGATGTTTTCAAGAGGAGAAGAACTTGAAGTGGCAAAAAATATGAAGCATTTCCTTTACAGTTATATGGTGTAATGGCGAGTTCAAGAACTGGAGTCAAGAGACTACCCTCAAGTTCCACTGTTTCTACTTATTGGCTGTGATATTAGGCAAATTACTACTTTTGAACTTTAGTTTCAGTTCAGTTCAGTCGCTCAGTCGTGTCCAACTCTTTGCGACCCCATGAATCGCAGCACACCAGGCCTCCCTGTCCATCACCATCTCCCGGAGTTCACTCAGACTCACGTCCATTGAGTCAGTGATGCCATCCAGCCATCTCATCCTCTGTTGTCCCCTTCTCCTCCTGCCCCCAATCCCTCCCAGCATCAGAGTCTTTCCCAATGAGTCAACTCTTCGCATGAGGTGGCCAAAGTACTGGAGTTTCAGCTTTAGCATCATTTGGTCACCTGTAAAAAGATCTAAACTATAGGATTATTATGAGACCCCAAAAAAGATGCTGTAGACCTATGTGCCATGAGCTGTGAGCCATTATGCTAGTAGTAACTATTTTATTATTATTATCATCTTTGTAATAAATAAGTTGTATATTATGTTATGTCCTGTTTTGGGTTTTAAAGGGGTTTTCTTGTTTGTGTTTTGTTTTTAGATCTCTTTCATTGCCCAGCACAATGCTTGGCAAATAGTAAATATTAAATGTTTGTTGAGTTAAAAAAAAAAGAATAAAAATATAAAGTTTCTGACCAGCTTGATAGAATTTGTGCTTCGAAGTATTCTTCTAGGAGTGGTGAAGAATCTTCATGACAGCTGGTTGAGTGAGGTTCACCACATATGGCCTGGAATAGTTTATGCTTTCTTTTTCCTTGTAGCAAGCCAAACTGTCCCTTCCTGGTATCAAGTCCACATCCCTGGGATCTCAGACTGTTCCTTGTTCTGACCAAAGAAAATGGATCATCCTAGATGAGTGTGTACAGAGCCTGGTCCCACAGACTAGGATGTGTGGAGGCTTAAAAGGCCCATTTTTGAAATGACAGAAAGGCATGATTTGTGTCCCTTTAAAAAAAAAACTATAATGAGCTCACAATTTCAGCTTTCACCCATCCAAACATTGAGTTGGGGAACCACAGAACAGTGCTTCTTTCTAGAATCCCTCGTAACCAGACTGGTACCCATACTGTACCCCTCATCTTCAGAGATTTTCACCTCTGTACTGTGTATAGGCACCCAGGCAAATCATCAACAAGCCTCAACAAAGCCATAGCCACTCAGCCCGCACATGTTGCAGCTCCTTCAACTTGCTTCCCATCCTGTCCAGCCCCCGCAAAAATCAGGTCTGAATGCCCAAGCTTGTCGTCACCTGGTACACAGAAATGCAGTCTAACACTGTGTTTATTAGCAACCCCTTTCCCTTATGTTTAATTTATTGTTACATTTTTAAATGTACAAACAGTTATACCAGTTTTATACACAAAACCACAGGTACCGTTTTGTATCTGTCAAAATTCCAGCAGCCTGTGGTGAGAGACAGTTGAATAGATGTCCTATGCTGCCATCTAGTGTTTTTCCTAAGACCAGACTTGTTCATTTTTGTAGAAATGAGGAGACAAAGGCAGCTCAAGACGCCTAAATTCTGGAACAGCTACTGATATGCATTATTAAACAGATGCATTTATGACACCTGGGCTGTATTCCCTGGAACCAAGCAACTTAACTTGTTTTCACACAACAGCAGCTTACATCCCTGCTCTTGACTGGCAAAGCTCTGGCCTTCTACCCTGAAGGCACCTGGTGGAAGTCCAAACTGACTGGGCAACAAAATGTCCCTCTGAGTTTCTGGGTACCGTTCCCATCTGGCCAAGATTCTGTTGGGATGTCTCAGCCTCCAGGAGGAACAGTCTGATCCCGAAGCCTTGCCTATTACTTCAGTTTGGGGAGAAGATATAAAGGAGTCAGACAGCTTTTTGTGAAAAAAAAAAAAAAAAATATCTTTAAAATGGTCTAAAATAACAGCCATTTTCTTTTCAGTGGCCAAAGTGATGCTTCTAAATTTTCTCTTGGTCTTCAGCTCACACAATTTGTATAACTAGCTAGATTCTAGATCTGATTTTGAATTCCTCCCTTTATCTTTTCCTGGATCTCAAAAACATTTTTTCTTCTCATTTAATCAACCAACACATCTCTCTACTGCACACATGCTATGCTAAAAGCACTGCATTAGGCACTGGTTAGTGGGTGGATAAATAAGAAGAACATACCCTTTCCATCTGTGTCTCTAATTACTTCCTGCCTCTGGTTTCTAAGAAGCTTTATCATCCTCGCTCTCTAGATTCTCTAATGCTCCTTCTTCTTGACCTTTAAATATGTACAAGCCTCTCTTCTAGTTAAATAGAGGCTTGATCCCTCTGTACTTTCCTGATACCAGCAAATTCTTACTTTCTATGCTTGTATCTTATATTTATATTATCTTATATTTTATCTCAAGGAAATGAGTGATTCATTTACTCAGTGTCCTATTGTTCAAACACATGGAATCGACTATCTGACAAATTAGGGCGCCCCCTTCCGACAGGAGAAAGTGGTATCTGTTGGGGCTGCAGATCCCAAAAGTGATTCCTGAATGGGGAAGCTGTCACAATAGATGACCCCTAAGTCTGCCAACTTTGATTCTGTCCTTTTAAGCTTAGTTCTAGTCCAATTTCCACTTCTTCTCTAGCCACTCCCTACTTAACCCTGTCTGTAAACTCATTACTTTCCAAAAAGGAAGTTAGCTTCTATAGGTCAAATAGTTCAACTCTCCTTTGCCTTCTTGAATTCACCGCTTCATCATGGCATCCTGACTGCACCCCTTTCTTGAAGCATTCTCTTCTCTTCTCTATTTTGCTTATCCTGTTTTTCGAATAACTCAGTGTCCTCCATTTTTCACTGATTTCTGGTCTTTCTTTCAGGGGACTTGATCTAACTTGGATTTTGCTCATAGGTATGATTGTGAATTTATAAATATATTTACTCACTCCCTCTGTACCCTTATCACAATGCTCCATGATGACGTCAGTGGTGGCTGTGACAGTGATAACTTTGCTCACGTGACTTCAGCTACCACTTTTACAAAGATAGTTTCCATATCCTCCATTCCCACTATGAGAACCCATATCACCATTTATCTCTGCAGTAGAACAGTTCTTCATGGCTGTCCCACCAACACCCGAATCTCACCCCCTAAACAGACAGGTCTTCTTTCCACTATTATCTATGGCAACAATATTCCCAATCTTCAACTCAGTTCAGTACATTAGGTGTCTTTTGGATTTACCCTTCTTTTACCCTCCAATATTTAACTTTCTCTAAGATTTGGAAATTCTTTCTTCTTGATTTCTTTCAAATACACGTCTTCATCTCCACTTCTGCAGCCACTGTGCACAATGAGTTTACATCCTTAGTGCCTTATACATGGGTTGTAGGGTAACTTCATGACAGTTCTTTTTGCTTCTAATTCCACTTCTGTACTAGTACATCTCACCAAAAACAAACAAACAAACAAAAACCTTGAGTGGTCTTTTTAACTACTATGATGTCATGCAATCACCTATTACAATGCCACAATAGCTGTGTATTTTCCCTCAACACCACATCAAGTTACTTAGCATCACACACTCAAGGCCCTTCCCAACCCTATCCCACTTTCTTCAAACACACGCTTCCTGACACATGTCTCAAGTTCCAGTCAAACTGATCTCTTCAGCCTTCCCAGTTCAGGAATATTTTGTGCACAATAGTCCCCTCTTAGAAAGCCTCATTCACTCCTCCCAAAATCTAGGTCTTATTAACCTCTCAAAATACATGTGTCCCTGACTGCAGTCTATGATGGATCATACCAGTCTCTGATCTAAACTCTACTATGAGATCTTTCGTCAGTGGTCTCACTTTTAGGGAACCATGGTGGTGGTTTAGTTGCTAAGTTGTGTCCAACTCTTGCGATCCCATGGACTGTAGCCCACCAGGTTCCTCTGTCCATGGGATTCTCCAGGCAAGAATACTGGAGTGGGTTGCCATTTTCTTTTCCTGGGGATCTTCCCAACCCAGAGATTGAACCTGGGTCTCCTGCATTGGAGGCAGATTCTTTACGTACTGAGCTATGAGGGAAGCCCCTTTAGGGAACCATAGATGCTCATAAAAAGCTTGCCAACAGACCTGGGCCTCATCATCCTCATAGTTGCTCTCTGACACAGCTGTATGACGTTATGGCAGGAGAGCCTCATGACGTCTAATCTGTGAGATTTGTGGCTGAGACTGAATGTTCATATCATTTTCTAACTAAGTAACTTTCTGGCCTAGGCCTCCTCCATTCCAGAGTAGTAGTGATAACAAAGTAAGATACACTAGATAAGCAGTGAAGACAAAGTAAGAGGACAATCCAAGAACTTCTGACGTTGTGATCTGATGCATTCACTCTGACATAATCATTTTGACATACCTGTTATGACATCAAATGATTTTGATGTACAAAATCACTGTCTTTGTTGTGTCATTACTAATTAACATGTGAAACCAATATCCTAAATTCTTACTGCACCTTTAACTCTCACCATGTGTATTTTAAAACACTGAAAGTCAAAAGTTAAACTATTATGTCAAAGCCATGTTTCCATGTTCAAAAGCTCCTGGAGTCAAATGGCTGTGCTAAAGTAGCTGGTTTCAAAGTCACGACACAATTGGCAACTTTGATTCGAGCTGGTGATAAGACAACAGAGTGCCAACAGAGCTCTGAGGTGCAGGCTTTAGCATATTCATGGATCTCAAACTCCAAGAACAGACCTGCAAGATGAATTGGGGCCAGGAGGTGTGGTTCACAATGAAAAAGTCAGGAGGGAGCTGACGTGCAAGTCACTGGCCTATCCAGCAGGGAGTGTTTGTCATGAGCATAAAATGCATGGCTAACTAGGCTACAAGCAAGTGCTTAAGTTGCCTAGTGCTCTTGGATCCATCACTGCCAAATCTGAGAATGGGTGTTCATGACTTCCTCTTTTCTTGCTGAGCTATTAATAGAAGTGAAATTGCAATGGGACAGAACATAGCTTAGAGGGTCTCAACAGAATGATCTTCAGTTTTGTCAGGAGTGTGGTTATATTTTTTCAAAGGAAAGTGCTTTGCAGACAGCTAGTTATTTTTCACCTTGTGGTATTTCATAATTTCTGAATCTAGTGCTGTGTTCTGCTCCCCATAATTGGTTAGTGTTAGCTGTTCATATATGAATGATTTCACCATGGCAATTCACAAAAGTTTGCTCTAGTTTGAAGAGATAGCTCTCCTGTCTCTGTGACAGAAAAAAAAAAAAACGTAAAAAAAAAACGTTTGTGGGTAGGGAGGGAACCTTGTGTATCAAAAGTATCATTTTCTTGTTCATTTATTTCTTTACTTGTTTATTACTTACCTCCCTGCACCCCACGACTCACTAGAACGTAGTAAGCTCCATGAGAGCTGGAGTATTGCCTATATTCACCGATGCTGTCCCCTGCTTTGCACAGTGATTGGCACATAGTAGACACTCAGTAAATATTTATTAAAGAAATAATTACGTTTTCAATAGGAAAATAAGGTCCCCAAAAGGAGTGGTTTGGTCCATTCCAAAACAGATTTGTGATTAGTTATGTTTTTCTCTGGGCCTTTTACTGCTCAGAATCCCTGCCAGGAAAGAAATGCTAAAACTCCCATCTTTTAAATATGTAGATCCCTGACATTTGGTTGCTTCATGAATTTTGCATTGCATAATGACAAGTGTTTAATTTTATAAACTGCTCCTGTAATAGATCATTTTCAAGGAGAGGCATAATCTGGAAATGCAGTGTAAAGTGCTGTTGCCGAATTAGACAAATGTCTTCCCCAAGCCAGCGATCCTTTCCGTAGTAAATGTTTTCAAGCACTGACGGATTGGAAGCCATGGAAATAGTCTCAACACCCAGCTGGCGGACTGAGTAAGAAATGAGATGGTCCATGGATCCTTCTTTCCTCCAAGCTGGTGTGTACCAACCCTCAGAATATCTCTGGAGCAATGGAAACACAAACAACTGACTAGTTTCTGGAGGCCCAAATGGCCTCATTAGGTCTAATTTCTAACTTGTTTTCTGTTACCACAAAAATAGAAGAGAGAGAGATAGGGAAAAGAAATAATTACTTTTGGGTTCTGAAAGAGAAAGTTCAGTCCTTTAGGGTCTACCTTAGGTGTCTGTGCAGTACCCCCAGGCCTCTAGATCAGCTCCTGTTGGTTTGAGGTTATAACTGGAAGAGAAGCCACACCAGTGTGTCAGGGTGTGGATAATCCATGCTTCAAGTGCCACGCTTCTGTCACTGACTGACCTCAGGAAACTCACTGATCTCTGTTTTCCTGCTTTCCTTGTCAAAAAAACATGCTCAATTGTGTTCCCTTTTTAATTGTGTTTCCCTTTAATCAGAAATCTGATTAAGAAAACTGAGATTAACCTTCAAAAGTGAGTTAAACTGGGGCTCTGTAACAACCTAGAGGGGTGAGATGGGGAAGGAGGTTCAAGAGGGAGGGGACATATATATACCTATGGCAGATTCATGTTGATGTTTGGCAGAAACCAACACAATTCTGTAAAGCAATTATCGTTCAGTTAAAAAATAAACAATTGTTTTTTAAAAAGCTATATGGCCAAAAGAAATGGGACTGGCTTCATAAGTTATATACAAAGATTATTTATTACACAAATTTCAAGCAAGATATCCTTTTTATGAAGCCACTGTATCAACTCAATAGGAACACTGAAAAAAAAATTTGATGTGTCAAAGGTGAAGGATACAAATTCATATGAAACAAAAGCCCAATATATTTGGCATGGTTTGTAAGGAAGAGAAGTGTTAGTCATTCAGTTGTGTCCGACTCTTGGCCGACCCCACTGACTGTAGCCCGCCAGGCTCCTCTGTCCGTGGAATTCTCCAGGCAAGAAAACTGGAGTGGGTTGCCATTCCCTTCTCCAGGGGAATCTTCCCAACCCAGGGATTGAACCCAGGTCTCCTGCATTGCAGACAGCTTCTTTACCATCCGACCTACCAGGGAAGCCCCTGTAAAGAGGGCTGCTCCGAAAGAGACTTACGGTCAGTTACCCAGTCAATCCTCAAGGTGGTCTGTCAGTCAGCAAGGCAGCCCCATGTAGCAGAGAGAATAGTGAACAAGAATCAGGAACCCTGAGTCTAGAAAATGTTTGTGAAATGACTATTACATCTCAGGCACTAGATAAATTTTATACAGTTTAAGAAATTTGCCCAAGGTTTACACAGCTGGAACTCAAACCCCAGATGTAAGATCCTGGTGCCACACTCTTAACCATTATACCATACTGCCTCCTAGTATTTCTGGCAAGTAACATTCAGTTCTCACATCTAAGTCTAGGTTGAACAACATAAGCTATAAAGTCTTTTCCAGGTATACAAAACACTAGGTTGAGCAAGCAATTCTGCTTCTTTGACAGAACATAAATGTGACTCTGTGTGTGTTTGTATATGTGTGTGAATACAAACAGCTTTCCAGCTCTGTCCTCCTCCTCTACTGAGGGCCCATCTTGCACAACTCTGGTGAGTGCTCCATAAATGAAACTGACCAGTAATACTTTGGACACACATTTTTTGATGCCTTGCTAATTTTGACAACAGCAAACTCATGCCATCCAGGTTTTACTGACCTTCCTTACTTCTAAGCAATCCTTCTCTTGCTTTGTTGATTCCCTGACCCAATACCCATAGCAACTGTTCTTTATATTATCTGTCCTCTTTCAGTACCCAACACTATTGACAAACTCTCCCAACCCTTACTTCTAGATTATCTTTCTTCCAACGTTTCTGAGACTGGTGATCCTAAAACCCCTATTCTTCACTTGACAGGATTTCTTTAAATGTTTACTATTCCTTTTCTCCTTTCTGCTTGTTTCAAGGTAATTATTGTCAGCCTTTTTTTTTTTTTTAAACACTTCCTCTGTTGCTCCAACTTATGGAAACTTGTTTTATAGTTTCTCCTTTCTCTTATGTTTTCCATCTCTCAATCTTCTTTGCATTTGTCTACAGATATACTCAAGGCTTGGACATGAACTAACACTGCTGAAGATCACCTATGTGCCAGAGATTGCATTAGACAATTTGCACAAAATGTTTCCTTTAGTCCTCACAGGAACCTCAAAAGGTTGATTTGATTACTGGCATGTTATATAACAGAAAATAATGCTAACAAACACTGGGTTGAGGTCATGCAGAAAATAAATTGGCAGTGCCAAGACTTAACCCAAGTTTGACTCTAACTAGGAAATTCTACGATATCTCACTTATTCCTTAATATAAATAAATAAACTCTTTCCTACAACCCTGCTCTTTTAAGCTTTCCTTTTGTCTTTCACTGCCAAACTTGTTAAACCCCAGCAAGTGTTTATAAAATACCAGTTATGTGCAAATGACCAAGCTACATGTTTTTTCCGAAGGGAAGACAAAGATGAACAACATAATTCTCTGCCAGAAACTTCCAACCTAATAAAAGTATCAGATATGTAAATAACAATAAAATGAGGCAGAAAGAAGTGCTAAAAAACACTATCAGAATCTTCTGAGAACACAGATAAAGAACAATTAATGTTTGGGAAGAATCAGAGTAGAGGATTTCACAAAATGTTAGTTTCCGAGTCTTCCTTGAAGCTTTCAAGCCCCTTCGATTGCCGTACAATTCCCCCTGGGGACCGTGTCTTCTCCCATCTCTTTCTTTCTGTTCTCTTAATCCCAACCGGCACAACCACAGAAGCCTCAGAGTTGGTCTCTCCAGCTCTATTCTTTCCCACTACAATCCAACCCACGAAAGATCCTTTTTGCTGGTCTGCCCTTCATTAGGCCCAACTGAGATCCATCACTACCTGAAGAAATATCTTCTATGGCTCTCTGCCACTTGATGAGTAAGAATAAATTACATATGGGGTTGTTATAAGGATCAAGTGTGATAACACATAGGAGAAAGATGTGAAAAACATACTCTCTAAGATACACTGCTGTTAATATTATGATATACTTTACACATGGGCCAGTGTCTGTCCCCCAAATTCACCCTTGGCTCACGTCACCCCTGTTCCTATAATGCCTTTCTTCCTTATTTCTAACTCTAAAATGCTATACCATGCATCTTAAGGCCTAAACATAAGAGCTACAGTTTTAAGAAAACATTTTCTGACTTCTCAAAGAAAATTTCCTCTGGCTTCTCTGAACATCCAGAGAGCTTTACTTCTAACTTTTCAACACATGTGTGACAGCCAGCCAAGTGTCATAGACAGTTGAATGTATGTCATAGTTTCCCTGTTTAATTGCAAGGTGAAGACCACTTTATTCATCTTGTAAGGTTTGTGCTAGGAGCACAGTGTTTAATTAAAGTAGGTACTCAAATATCTATTGAACAGAAGAATATAAAATGGGATGTTATGTCACTATGTACTGAAATAAATGTAATGGAAAAAAAAGGAGGAATATTTTATATATCCCTTGTTGGGGTTTAAGGCAGGGCATTAGGATACAGAAGATATGTACTTTTACAAAATATCACTATTGTGGAGACCATTCTGGAAAGAATAAAAGCCCAAACTGATCCAGCCCCCAGTCCTGCATCTGCCCTTCCGTTTCTTATTTCCAGTACCAGTGATCCACTGGAAAAACACAAAGGCAATCATTAGATACGCCACCTTTCTCTCAGAAACTCAGAAACGGGGACTATTTTGAAAATCAAAGTGAGTAGCTTAAAGTCTCAGCTGAAAGCACACATTTTCTATTACTTTCCCTCAGTCCTCTCTCTCTCCCTCTGTGCTGTTTATGTCACGGAACCAGGGGAGCTAGTTTAAGTGACATCTTGTTATAAACAGTTAAGCTGAGCGATGCTGCTGGAAGGATGGGCCGGAGGAGATCTGGGACCATCATCAAAACCAAGGGCCTCCTTTGGTAGTGTAGTCCAGAGAGCTTGGTCTGGTTGGACTCTCTAAAATCAGACAGGAAGCCAAAAGATCTCTAAACTCTGACTCACGGAAGCAGGAGACAGAGCTGACAGCCTCCAGCCAGCCCCAGGTATGCGGACTGCAGATGTGCATTCAGCGCTCACTGACCCCCAGCTGCCATCCCTACTGCATGACTGCATGGTATCTGCACAGCAGGTGAGTCCTCTCCCTGCTGTCTCTTGGAGTTCGGGCGAGGACCGAAGAAAGTGGCTGATCAGGCTAGGCAGAGGGATCCTCAATTCTGCCCAGACTTTCTAGACTGAGCTCAGCTTTTATTTATCATTTTCTCTCAGGAAATCCAAAATGTTTCTCATATGCCTCTATCCACTTACTTCTCTTCCTAGGTAATCTCCAGAAAATCATTCATATCTATAAATTGTTCCCTTTTTCTTCTTCAGAAACTAGTAAGAGAGTCAGAGATGGTGTGCAGTTCTTTTTCTCTTTCCCGTCCATATTGTTTAAAGTAAAATTAGATGTTGTGCTAAGTCACTTCGGTCATGTCCAACTCTCCAACCCTGTGGACTGTAGCCCGCCAGGGTCCTCTGGCCATTGGCTTCTCTAGGCAAGAATTCTGGAGTGGGTTTCCATGCCCTCCTCCAGGGGGTCTTCCTGACAGAGGAACTGAACCCACATCCCTCATGTCTCTTGCACTAGCAGGCAGGTTATTTACCACTGATGGACAAAACTTCATACATGGGAACACAATGTAAGGAAATAAAATGTTTGTCTAGGCTCCTTTTTGTTTACTCCCATTTTCCATACTGGAAAAAAAAAAAAATCCCAACCAGCTTCTTGCCAGAACCCTAGTACAGGGCAAGAATTAGGACATGAGTAGGGCCCGGACAACTTTCTGGGCCCACGTTTGCAATTTGACAGCATTATTTCTGCAACAGGCCAGTATTATTGCAAAAGGAGTAAATGTTTCTGGCATGGGAGGGAAAAGATGGAATATGCCACTGAATCCAAGTCAGTGCTCCTAAAACTGACAAACCTACCAACTACCTGAGATTCCTGCCCTCTAAAATGTCCCATGCTTGATTTCTGGTTCCTGGGTCACATACATGTCTTGGGCCTCTGACACTTCTGAAACTCTGGCAACTGTTTCACTCAAACCATGAAGAAGAGTCTCTGGAAACAATCATGACCATCCAGCTCTCTCTTCCATCATCCACCCTACCAATGATTCTCCCAACAGAGGGGTTGTTCCAACCTAATGCAGGTATCTGAGTGTCTGGCTCTGCTTCCTTTCTCCTGCCTGAGAATTTCCTTCCATATAGAACTCCGAGCCATAAACCATGGAGACCACGCAATTCTCAACTATCTATGGTCTCTTCATTTGAGGGTTTATGGGGATGAAATTCATTCCAAATATCCTCTTATATTCCTTAAGAATTTGGGTATGAAACATAGGGAGGGAGAAAGGCTAGAACTCACTCACTTGGGCCACAGTATCTTTCCCTCTTGGACACCTGAGTAGCAAAGCCTGTCACAATGACTGAAGCCCTATGTCACCAGGGAAAAGGTTTATGGATGCCATACAGCCTTGTAGCACTGACTAAGGTGCTCTGTCTCAGCTGTATGCAGAATAATCCAGCACTCCTTGGGAGCCACAGAATGTTCTTCCTCATTATGTATTTGCTTATTTTTATTTATTGCCCCTTATTTTGAAAAGAACATGAGATAAATTCAAAAAGACACAGTAAATCATGTTAAAACATTAAGAGGCTAGTAAAAAAAAATGTAGACAAAAATAAAGCTAGGAGAAAGATTAGCACAAATAAATGTAGGCCATAAAGTTTGCACAGTTCCTAGAAGTAGGCTACAAATTTGGCTGTGAACTTGTGAGCCAACAAACAAAAATATTATATGTATCTATCATATAAAAAACACAGTTGCTATAAAGAAGCCAAACTTCTCTTAGTACTGAGACCAAAGAGAACTGTCTCTCTTGGATCTTCATAAAGAAAACACTGCATAATATCATGGACTTTGTCATAACTCTTCTGTGACAAACAACAAGTTTCATTATGACCTTGTCCCAACTTCCTTCAATCTAGAGACTGACAAAAGAGCAAAGCATAGCTCAATAAAAGCAGCTGTCCAAAATCATTCTTGAATAAGAAAAATAAACAAGTAGACAAAATGCTGAAAAAAATAATCTCCCAAGAGAGTGAAATAGAACACTTAAACTACCCAGGTCTCTTGTGGTTTAAACTGATTTTCAAAGTAAAGATTTAATTATTCAGAGACATGAGGTATATGGAAATTCTTCAGGCCATTCTGTATGACTACTACTTCTTTCAGCTTAGACTTTGCTAAGAATTGGTCAACAAAAGGCTAGAGATTACACTTTCAGCAAGAACCTGAAAAGCCAATAGCTGCTAACTAATAGCAAAGCCACAAACTCTACGGCTGTCAACTAAGGAGGGGGAAGGACCCGGTCACTTTATTAGAGAAGGAGGAGAAAGAAAAGGAAAAGGAAAAGAAAGGGAATGGGAGAGGGAAGGAACTCTCTTCTAGGATATGTGGTAGTCTAGATGGCCATAAGGAGGTGAGCCAAGCCAGAGCAGGAATGGAACAAAATAATTGTGAGTTATCTCTCTATCTTTTTAAACAAGCTCCTTAAATCCAAAGAAAGTGAAGTCGCTCAGTCGTGTCCGACTCTTTGCGACCCCATGGACTGTAGCCTACCAGGCTCCTCTGTCCATGGGATTTTCCAGGCAATAGTACTGGAGTGGATTGCCATTTCTTTCTCCAGAGGATCTTCCCAACCCAGGGATTGATCCCGGGTCTCCTGCATTGTAAACAGACGCTTTACTGTCTGAGCCACCAGGGAATTCCGAAGGAAGTCCTTAAATCCAAAACCCTTGATTAATTCCAACTCCAACCAAGAAGATGATACTTTTCATTTTCTATGCTATGATTTAAGAATGACTGTATTTTAATTATCAGCAAAATGATATTTCAGGACACTTAAGGAAAGATATCTGCAGCTTTTCCCATCTATTCAAGGGAATTTCAAAGTATTTTAGGTTCCCTTGGTATGAGAGTATTGAAGGTGCTATGTAAATGTAGGTTATTATTACAATTTGTTGTCACCCTCCTTCAAGCAAAAACTGCTAAAATCCACAAAGTACAGAATGAGGCACACACAATTCTTATTATTGGGGGGGTAATTAATTAGCAAGTACATAAATAATTTAGTCAGTCACAGGAAGATAGAGTAATACTATTAAACATGTGGGCCTACAAATCCAATTCTGGTAGCTATCTTATCTGCTCCAATCCAGAGGAAAAGATACAGAACTGACCCCATTTTCTCCCACCTCCCTTCCAGGGATCTTTCTTCCCTCCACACCCACAATATACACCACACACACACACATACACACACACACCCCTCTAAGACTAGGGTGCCGACTCTTTGGGGACAATTTTCTTCTTTTATTCATAGAACAACTATGAATAAGGTACACATTAAACTATGAATCCAATCCTTCCAGAAACACACTTTGTCTATGAAAGTATTGAAAGAAAGTCGTCTGTGCTACACACTAACCACTATCTACCATCCCTCCTAATGGTGCAAGAGGAGTGCAGATCATAAATACACATTTAAAAAAAGCTTTCTAATGTATCAACTTCTGTTAGACTTTGGAATGCAGGAGCTTTAGTTTATTAATAGCATTGTTTCATTCTAGATACAGTATGAAACTAGGAAAGACAAACAGAAATTACAGTAAATTGAATGAAATAACCAGCCCTAGATGAACATTTGCCATAATTAATCTACACAGTAAATAACCAACCTTGGTAGAAAATGGAGACACTTCTGTTTAAGAAGCCATGCAAATTTACACAATGACCTGCAATCATGTAGGTATAAATGGAAGTCACTTACATACATACAGCTCCATTAGAGTTTGTCTCTAAAATTGTAATGTCTTTCTCCAAATCCAGTTTTCCAAATGTGCTCATCACTGGTACTATTTCTCTATTTTGAATGCGTCTATAGTAACTGGTTTAATGGTCACCACATTAATCTAAGAATAAGAAACGAAAAGAATGATTCATTTCCTATTCTACAATTTTAACTACAAATTAACAACAACAAAAAAGCTCTTCTAAATCTCTCTTATGGATTTTGATGGTTGAGAAATATGCAGAGCACTTGAAAGCAATAAAAGAAATAACCTAAGAAAATTAAGCAAAATGAATTTGCAATTAGTTTGTGAAATTGCGATAAATGCATTTTGAAAGCAAAGAGTAAAATGTAACTTTGTTCAGTATAATTTGAAATTGCCTTTTGTGCTTAATATAGTTCACTTATAATTAGATGAAGATTTTGTTCTGGTTTGAAACATTCAAAGTTCCATCTTGAGATTGCTATGTACTATGTACACAGAACTTTTCAGCAAGAAAGTCTGCTGCTGCTGCGTTTGCTTTGACAGCCTTTATCCTAGTTTTATAGAAATGAGAGTGAAAGAACACAGCTGGTTTGAACAATGGAGCATGTTCAACATTAGGCCAAACACTTTAGATATTGCAAAATATTGCAGGCTATATTTATAGCTCTTAGCAGGTTTTTTTAATTCATGCTGATACTGCCTTACTCCAGCTTATTGGACCAAATTGCCATTTAATGGTTAAATTATCCTTTGGTTTCAAAATTTGCTTTCAGAGGCAATGACACTTAAGTTAACCTCTTGGCAATATCAAAATGGTGATGACTTAAAACCTTTTCCAAAGTATTTCAAGATGTCTTAAAAATTCAAGATCATTCTAGCTACAGAGAGTTTAAAAGATTTTTGTTGGTCTCTGCCTTATGTTTTCCCTCAAGAAAAGGAATATCCTGCCTCTGATAATCTCTCTTCCAGTCATGAAACTGTGCACTGACTCATATGCCAGCACCTTCCAGAAAACTGCCCAAGGGAAATCAGAACAGGCCTTCAGGTAATTGCCTATATTCTATTTAAACTTTCTTTTCCTCTGGTGGTTGTTTTTAATAGAATTCTCTTGTTTTTTAAATAGAATCTTGTTACTTTGGGGAGTTCAGCAGGGGCTCATGCTCTTTCACATTAACAACATGAGAAGTGGTAAAAAAGAAGTGGTTGGTGGCTATAAGCTTAGCGACTGTAGGCTGAGGCAGGAGATGTTTTGCAGGGCAATGTGATTTCTATAGGTTTATCAACTGTCTGCAAGCTTTAAGGATTGAAGCCAATGGTACACTACTCTTCCAACCCAAAGTGAATATTCCCTAAATTCCCACAGCATCTGTTAGTTGAATTCATTGTCATTTGTCATCACTGTTATTAGTAAGATCTTGGAGGGTATGTGATTTGCCTTTTGATCTAATAATGATAATAAGAATGACCATTTAATGAACACCTACTATGTGCCATGCAGTACTCTATGTATTCCATCTATTTTCTAAGAATGATTGTTGTTGTTCAGTTGCTAAGTCATGTCTGACTCTTTGTGACCCCACAAACTGCAGCATGTCAGGCTTCCCTGTCCTTCACTGTCTCCCAGAGGTTACTCAGACTTATGTCCATTGAGTCATTGATGCTATCTAACCATCTCATCCTGTTGCCCTCTTCTCCTTTTTGCCTTCAATCTTTCCCTGATCCTTCCCAGAATCAGGATCTTTTCCAATAAGCTGGCTCTTCACATCAGGTGGCCAAAGTATTGGAGCTTCAGCTTCAGTATCAGTCCTTCCCATTAAATATTCAGGGTTGATTTCCTTTGGGATTGACTGATTTGATCTCCTTGCAGTCCAAGGAACTCTCAAGAGTCTTCTCCAACACTACAATTCAGTAGTGCTAGATTTTTCAGCACTCAGCCTTCTTTATGGTCCAACTCTCACATCTGTACATGACTACTGGGAAAACCATAGTTTTGATATATGGACCTTTGTTGGCAAAGTGATGTCTTTGTTTTTTAATATGCTGCCTAGGTTTGCCATAGCTTCCTTCCAAGGAGCAAGTGCCTTTAAATTTCATGGCTGCAGTCACCATCCACAGTGATTTTGGAGCCCCAGAAAATAAAGTCTGTCACTGCTTTCACTTTTCCCCCATCTATTTGCCATAAAGTGATGGAACTGGATGCCATGATCTTAGTTTTTTTTGTTTGTTTGTTTGTTTTTTTTGTATGTTGAGTTTTAAGCCAGCTTTTCAGCTTTTTCACTCTCCCCTTCCACCCTCATCAAGAGGCTGGTTAGTTCCTCTTCACTTTCTGCCATTAGAGTGATATCATCTTCATATCTGCAGTTGTTGATATTTCTCCGAGCAATCTTGATTCCAGCGTGTGATTCATCCAGCCCGGCATTTCACACGATGTACTCTGCATATAGGTTAAATAAACAGGGTGACAGTATACAACCTTGTCATACTCCTTTCCCAATTTTGAACCATCAGTTGTTCCATATAAAGTATTTAGAAAGATAGTTTAAAAAAAAGCTTTGGTTTCTGTTTCAGCCATATATTAATATTATGTATTAATTGCATTAATGTATTAATGCATAACAAACCACCCCAAAACTCAGTGGCTTGTTATTTCTCTTAATTCTGATGGCAGAGTGGATGGTTCTTCTCCTGGTCTCATTAAGGATCACTCAGGTAAGTGGAGTCATCTGACAGCTTGACTGGGGCTGATGGTCCAAAATAGTCACTTGTACTGAAACTGGTACTGGCTGTCAGTTGAAGAATGTCAGTTCCTCTCCACATGGCTTCTCATTCTCCAGTGGGCCAGGGTGGATTTCTTAAAGCATGATATTCTCAAGGCTCCAAGACTGAAAGCATGTAAGCTGCATAGTCTACTAAGACCTAGGCTCCAAAACTCACACAATGTCACAATCCATCATACAGCCAACTTGGATCCAAGAGGATAGAAAGAAAAATTGTATCTTTTGGGGGGAGCAGTAATTTCACATTGCAAAGGTGTGTGTACCTTTGCAATAAGGGGCATTATTTTAACGATCTACTATATTATCATACAAATTCTCCCTCTGCAACTTTCCACATGTGTGACTGTGAACCATTGTTTAACCTCAAGTTTCAGTTTCCTCATCTATAAATGAATTATCTTGGGATTTAGTAAGAAAAGCACATACAATATTATGCTTAATATTAACCATAGAGTAAGCATATGATTGTTAAGTGGGTAATTACTTGTGTGTGAGTGTGTGTCTGACTTTTAGGCCTAATGCAGAGCACCATAAAATACATATTAATGTCTGAATTTTATAGATGTGATATCTGAGGCTGAGGAGGGGTCTATCCTGCTGAAATTAATTTTTGAAAAGTCACACAACGAGGTCAACACTCAAAGAAAGGGCTTTCTGATTCTGAAGTCAATGCTTTTTTGTTTGTTTTTCACACCATACCATGGAGCTTCTTGTTAGCAGAAGAGTTTATTTCATGGTTATATCTCATTGGACCTTGGACAGCAGCAATCATAATAGCTACCCAAGAAATACTGGTCATTTGAAGGATCAAGGGAAGCTGACAAATTGCTACTGACTCATTAATAAAATATTTACACAAAATTTTTATATTGACCCCAAATATTCTGACTCCCTAGAACTGCAGGGCTTGGTAAAGCCATGCTTTGTACCCTAGAAGAGTAGTTAAGATCTTTCAGAACGAGGGAAGAAGGGCTCCCAGAACAGAGGCTTCAAAGAGAGCTATTTGTGGTTCTTAAACTTGCCTACATGTAGGAATCACCTGGGAAAATGTATAGAAAAATATCACAGCAGAAATTAACACAGCATTGTAAATCAATCATACTTCAACTGAAAAAAAAAAAAAAATCTCTTGCTTGGGCCAATTGAGTAAGATTCTCCCTGAGAGTGAGGCTAAGATTCCTAGACCTGAAAACTTCCTTCAGGAGCCCCTGAAGCTGACTGGTAATGTCAAGTTGGATCCCTAGAAATTCCAAAACAGCAAGGAGGCCAGCCCTATAAGGAGACAGAGATTCAAACAGGCAGCTTAATCATCTACCCGAAGCATGTGAATTGTGGTCTCTCTGCATGAACCACATGGAGCTGCTCCCTCACACTTATTCCCAGGAGTCATAACAGGGAGCCAAATGGAAATTGGGCAGCATCCATACACTTGGTGGTAGGTGGCAGGTGCTACAAATGACTGGCTGCAGTGTACTAATCCCAGTTGTCACTGGTCCTGAAAGAGGAGAGGACCATTGAGCTATTTTCTCCCAGAGAAATACTTGAGTCTCAGACGAGAGGAATAATTGCCCCGAGTCCTGGGCTCAGGCAGTGGGGTAGGAAAGGCTTATCAAACATGATACTCCACTGTGTCTTTCAAGGCATAAGATGATTCTTTATAACAAATAAATTGTTGATTTACATGATCAACTCAAATAAATATTTAGGAATATCAATTTTATTGCTTAATTTTATGAAGGCTTTGAGATCTCTGCTTCTTTATTTCCCATATGTCCTCTACATTTTTAGTTCCCATAGTAACTGATATATCAAAGGTTCTCACTACAATTGTTCTGATGTTTTGAGAGATTATTTCTTTCACCCACAGCACTTTTATTTCCTTCCTCTGTGATTCTTAATGTACTCTGCCTAGAGCAGTCATATGAATACTTATCTAAACTCCCAACCTACTCCTACTCTTCTCATTCGCAAATAAAGCACCTAGAGGCCAGGGGCTATGTCTTTTTCATCTTGGAATGCTCCAACAAACTGGCAAGGTGACAGATCCAGAAGTACTTGATAAATGTATGGTTTTTGTTTGCCTTCTGAAAGTTTTCATAAAAGCAACTGCTGGGAAAAAAAGTATATATCAGAAGTATGTCATGACACAGGATCATAAAGTGAATAAAATATAAACTTCTCAGATATACATACTAGGCTCTTGGGTATAATCAGCTGTTTATTACTAACATGACCTGTCCATCTTGGGTGGCCCTACACAGCATGGCTCATAATTTCATTGAGTTAGACAAGGCTGTGGTCCATGTGATCAGATTGATTATTTTTCTGTGACTGTGGTTTTCATTCTTTCTGCCCTCTGATGGATAAGGATAAAAGGCTTATGGAAGCTTCCTGATGGGAGAGACTGAGGGGGAAACTGGGTCTTGTTCTGATGGCAGGGCCATGCGCAGTAAATCTTTAATCCAATTTTCTGTAGATGGGTGGGGCTGTGTTCCCTCTCTGTTGTTTGACCTGAGGCCAAACTATGGTGGAGCTGATGAAGATAGTGGCGACCTCCTTTAAAAGGTCCCAGGCATGCACTGCTGTGCTCAGTGCCCCTGACCCTGCAGCGGCCACCACCGACCCACAGCTCTGCCAGAGACTCCTGGACAGGCAGGGGCAAGTCTGGGTCGGTCTCTTGCAGGGTCACTGCTCTTTTCTCCTGGGTCCTGGTACACACAAGCTTTTGTTTGTGCCCTCCAAGAGTCTGTTTCCCCAGGCCTCTGTAAGTCCTATGGTGGGCTTAATGGTGACCGCCAAGAGGACTTATGCCATACCCAGTTCTACTGCACCCAGAGCCCCTGCCTCTGCAGCAGTCCACTGCTGACCCATACCTCTGAAGGAGACACTCAAACACAGTTCTGGCTCAGTCTCTTGGGATCTCTGGGTCCTGGTGTGCACAAGGTTTGTTTAAGCCCTCTGAGTGTCTCTGGCGGGTATGGGGCTTGATTCTAAACGCGATTTCACACTTCCTAACATCTTGCTGGGGCTTCTCAGTTGCCCTTGGATGTGGGTTATCTTTTTTTGGTGGGATCCAACATTCTATTGATGGTTCATCAGTGAGTTGTAATTTTGGAGTTCTCACACAAGATGAGTGCATGTCCTTCTACTCCACCATTTTAAGATCTCTTCAAGAAAATTAGAGATACCAAGGAAGTATTTCATGCAAAGATGGGCACAATAAAGGACAGAAACAGTATGTACCTAACAGAAGCAGAAGATATTAAGAAGAGGTGGCAAGAACACACGGAAGAACTATACAAAAAAGATCTTCATGACCCAGATAACCACGATGGTGTGATCACTCATCTAGAGCCAGACATCCTGGAATGTGAAGTCAAGTGGGCCTTAGGAAGCATCACTAGGAACAAAGCTAGTGAAGGTGATGGAATTCCAGTTGAGCTATTTCAAAACCTAAAAGATAATGCTATAAAGTGCTGCACTCAATATGTCAGCAAATTTGAAAAACTTAGCAGTGCCCACAGGACTGGAAAAGGTCAGTTTTCATTCCAATCTCAAAGAAAGGCAATGCCAAAGAATGCCCAAACTACCGCACAATTGCACTCATCTCACAGGCTAGCCAAGTAATGCTCAAAATTCTCCAAGCCAGGTATCAACAGTATGTGAACTGTGAACTTACAGAGGTTCAAGTTGGATTTAGAAATGGCAAGGAACTAGAGATCAAATTGCCAACATCTGTTCGATAATCACAAAAGCAAGAGAGTTCCAGAAAAACATCTACTCCAGCTTTATTGACTATGCCAAAGCCTTTGACTGTGTGGATCACAATAAACTGTGGAAAATTCTTCAAGAGATGGAAATGCCAGACCACCTGACCTGCCTCCTGAGAAATCTGTATGCAAGTCAAGAAGCAACAGTTAGAACTGTACATGGAATAACGGACTGGTTCCAAATCAGGAAAGGGGTATGTCAAGGCTGTATATTGTCACCCTGCTTATTTAACTTATATGCAGAGTACATCATGAGAAATGCCTGGCTGGAGGAAGCACAAGCTGGAATCAAGATTGCCGGGAGAAATATCAATAACCTCAAATAACCCTGGTGGTGCAGAGGTTAAAGCGTCTGTCTGCAATGTGGGAGACCTGGGTTTGATCCCTGGGTTGGGAAGATCCCCTGGAGAAGGAAATGGCAACCCACTCCAGTATTCTTGCCTGGAGAATCCCATGGATGGAGGAGCTTGGTGGGCTACAGTCCATGGGTTGCAAAGAGTCAGACACGACTGAGCGACTTCACTTTCACATGCAGATGACACCACCCTTATGGCAGAAAGTGAAGAAGAGCTACAGAGCCTCTCAATGAAAGTGAAAGAGGAGAGTGAAAAAGTTGGCTTAAAACTCAACATTCAGAAAACGAAGATCATGGCATCCGGTCCCATCACTTCATGGCAAATAGATGGGGAAACGATGGAAACAGTGAGAGACTTCATTTTTGGGGGCTCCAAAATCACTGCAGATGGTGACTGCAGCCATGATATTAAAAGACATTTGCCCCTTGGAAGAAAAGCTACGACCAACCTAGACAGCATATTAAAAAGCAGAGACATTACTTTGTCAACAAAGGTCCATCTAGTCAAAGCTATGGTTTTTCCAGTAGTCATATATGGATGTGAGAGTTGGACTATAAAGAAAGCTGAGCACCGAAGAATTGAAGCTTTTGAATTGTGGTGTTGGAGAAGACTCTTGAGAGTCCCTTGGACTGCAAGGAGATCCAACTGGTCCATCCTAAAGGAAGTCAGTCCTGAATATTCTTTGGAAGGACTGATGCTGAAGCTGAAGCTCCAATACTCTGGCCACCTGATGCAAAGAACTGACTTATTGGTAAAAACTGTGATGCTGGGAAAGATTTAAGGCAGGAGGAGAAGGGGGTGATAGGGCATGGTTGGATGGTATCACCGACTCGATGGACATGGGTTTGAGCAAGCTCTGATAGTTAGTGATGGACAGGGAAGCCTGGCATGCTGCAGTCCATGGGGTCGCAAAGAGTCAGACATAAATGAGCAACTGAACTGAAACCTTGATAATGTTTGAAGACCTTAGTTTGGAACGAATAAGTGTGGACTAAATTAAGAGTGACACATATGTTCCCTTCTTTAACTAATCGAATAGTGTTTAACATGTTCTATGGGTAAAATATGATATTATGTATCATGAGGAATATTGTGGCTCCGCAGGAACTTGCAGATTAGAAAAAGAGAATTAACTCAAGTAAAAAAAAGCAAACGGCAATCAAAATTTGTGATTCTGATTATTAAAGTTCAATAGAATTCCCAAAGAAATAAGCTTTCTTTTGAGCTACTTGCTGTGCTGCATGCTAGTAATCAGTTCAGTTCAGTTCAGTCACTCAGTCATGTCCAACTGTTTGCAACCCCGTGGACTGCAGTACGCCAGGCCTCCCTGTCCATCACCATCTCCTAGAGCTTATTCAAACTCCTGTCCATCAAGTCAGTGATGCCATCCAACCATCTCATCCTCTGTCGTCCCCTTCTCCTCCTGCCTTCAATCTTTCTCAGCATCAGGGTCTTTTCCAATGAGTCAGTTCTTCCCATCAGGAGGCCAAAGTATTGGAGTTTCAGCTTCAGCATCAGTCCTTCCAACGAATGTTTAGGACTGATCTCCTTTAGGATGGACTGGTTTGATCTCCTTGCAGTCCAAGGGACTCGCAAGAGTTTTCTCCAACACCACAAGGTTTACCCATCAGCATTGATGCCATTGTTCACATAAGTGTCATTCATCTTATTTCTCCTGTTTTGTTAAGAGAAATAAATAAGTGAATTAGTACAAGATATCAGAATGTTGATACCTTAGGACAGGTTTCTAGACTATAGGAAGACTGAAAGAAGGCAGGCTTAAAATATGCATATTTATGGCTCTTCAACTCTATAGTTTATTGAAAAAAATTAACAATAGTTTATAAAACTTAATTTAGTCCAGACTTATTATTCTTCAGATATTATCAAGGTTTACTTATCAGTATTGATGCCATTGTTCACATAAGAGTGTCATTACATCATTCACTCACTAATTGAAGGAATTATTCTCCTGTCTCATTTGAGTAGGGGAAATTATGCACACCATTTCTATTTACTTTATGATAAAAGAATAACAATATAACAATCCTACAAACCATAAAATATAAGCCTAGTTTCAAGAGTGCATATTTTTTAAGAAAAAAAAAATTCCCATGTGATAATCCATACTAAAATAGAGCCCAACACCACTATCTTAAAAACACATCCTTGCTTCAAGAGCTCAAAACAAAAAAATCATTTTAATACCAACATGACTTTACAAATGTGTTCCCATTACTTCAATTTTCCCAGCCGCTTTCTGCCTTCAAGACCCAGATTAAATGTCACATTCTCTGTTGTTGTTGTTCAGTCGGTAAATCACGTGCAACTCTGTGAGTTGAGAACTCATGGACGGGAGCATGCCAGGCTTCCCTGTCCTTCCCCATCTCCTGGAGTTTGCTCAAACTCATGTATATTGAGTTCAGTGGTTGCTATCTCTGAGAGTGGTACATCTCTTATCCTCTGTTGCTCCCTTCTCTTCCTGCCCTCATTCTCTGTTAAACATTATCTAACTTTTACGTTCCTCTTAAAAATGGTTCATCGTTTTCTCAATGGTCCTATATCAAGTTTTATATGCTTTTATGATAGAACTTCACTAATTAATTTATCCATTTATTCAACAAGCATAATGGGCTTCCCTGGTGGCTCAGTCAGTCCAGAATCTGCCTGCAATGTGGGAGACCTGGGTTCGATCCCTGGGTGGGAAAATCCCCTGGAGAAGGGCATGGAAACCCACTCCAGTATTCTTGCCTGAAGAATCTCTATGGACAGAGGAGCCTGGTGGGCTGTGGACTGTAGTCCATGAGGTCACAAAGAGTTGGACACCATGAGCAACCAAGCAAAGCACAACAAGCATAAGTGGCTTACTGTTTGTTAGGCATCATGCTTAGTTAGCATCAGTTATATGGGGAGAAGCATGACGCTAGCTCATCCAATGGTCTCTCCTATACTGTAAGCTCCCTGAGGTATGAAGTAATTGTTGAATCAGCTGAGCAAGCTAAAGGCAGCAGATAAGAGCCCCCAGAAGTATTGTGAAGCCCGTGACCCTGCCAATAAGGCCTCCACCTTCTCTTATTTGGTTTCTTTTTTCTGCTTCTGCTCTAATGTGAACATTTCCTCTACTCTCTCTACTCCTCTCTTTCAACTGTTACTGCTGTACTTTCATCCGCCATGCATAAAACTGAGCCCATTATTTTCTCTACCCAAATATCGATCCTCTCCCTAGTTTCCCAAGACAGAAACCTGAGAGTCATCTTCAGCATCTCTTTTTCTCTGACCTTCCATGTGCATGAAACAACTAGAAACTGGTGGTCCTATGCCCTAAATTATTATTGCAGTCATCACCTTCTCTCTCTCAATCTTCACTGGTCCCACCTTAGTCTCCTTTTCATCTTCTGCCTAGACCTTTTCCATAGCATCTTCTTCTTCTTCTTCTTCTTTTTTTATATTGGGATATATTTAAAAGCAGAGACATTACTTTGCCAACAAAAGTCCGTCTAGCCAAAGCTATGGTTTTTCCAGTGGTCATGTATGGATGTGAGAGCTGGACTGTGAAGAACGCTGAGTGCCGAAGAATTGATACTTTTGAACTGCTGTGTTGAAGAAGACTCTTGAGAGTCCCTTGGACTGCAAGGAGATCCAACCCAGTCCATTCTGAAGGAGATCAGCCCTGGGATTTCTTTGGAGGGAATGATGCTGAGGCTGAAACTCCAGTACTTTGGCCACCTCATGCGAAGAGCTGACTCATTGGAAAAGACTCTGATGCTTGGAGGGATTGGGGGCAGGAGGAGAAAGGGACGACAGAGGATGAGATGGCTGGATGGCATCACTGACTCGATGGATGTGAGTCTGAGTGAATTCCGGGAGTTGGTGATGGACAGGGAGGCCTGGCGTGCTGTGATTCATGGGGTTGCAAAGAGACGGACACGACTGAGTGACTGAACTGAACTGATGGTTGATTAGGCTTCCCTGATGGCTCAGTGGGTAAAAAATCCACTTGCAATGCCAGAGACCTGGGTTCAGTCTCTGGGTTGGGAAGATCCCCTGGAGGAGGACACAGCAACCCACTTCAGTATTCTTGCCTGGGACATCCCCATGGACAGAGGAGTCTGGCAGGCTTCAGTCCATGGGGTTGCAAAGAGACGGACATGACTAAGTAACCAAGCACGCAGCACATGGTTGATTAACAATATTGAGTTAGTTTCAGGTGTACAGTAAAGTGATTCAGTTATACATATATGTGTATCTATTCTTTTTCAAATTATTTTCCCATTTAGATTGTTACATAATATTGAGCAGAGTTTCCTGTGCTATATCTCTAATTGATAGAGAAATGCTATGCCATAGCATTTTAACTGGTCACCGCTTATTGTAGGTTATCCAAACCAACTTGTTCTCTACTTTATGCCAGGGTTTTCTCTCCAAAATACAAATCAGATCATTTCTTTCTCACCATCTCTCCTCTCACTAAAAGTTATTGATGGCTTTTCGTCACCTTCTTAATAAGGTGCTGAGAGGTCCAAGTCTGTCTCTTACAGCACACAGACTCTTTGTGAGCCACCTTGCTCTAGGCTGAGCTCTCTGAACTTTCTGGGGCTCACTCTCTCTGCTCAGGAACACACACTAAGGTGACCAGGGTTGCCCATAGAAAAACATGAACATGTGATGTAAAAAGCTAAAATCTCTCACCCGTCATGTACTGTGCTGCTTAAGGAACTAACAAAGAGAATAAGAACCATCTCAAGCTCTGTCAGAGGAGAGCAATTCTGTTCCTCATAGATGTGAATAATCCAATCACTATACCAGAACAAGATTAATAATGAACATCACAAAGAAAGTTGGGACACCTTCTGAAAACTTTGCTCCCTTCCAGAACACTCAACTCTTAAATAGAATGTTTCTATCACTTCTATGACCGAATCGTGGAATTTTAAAACCAAAGGAGATATTGAAATAATTTTATCCCATCTTATTTCACAGATAAGAAAACATAAGTCAAGAACATTGAGATGTTTGTCACGCAACTAATAAATATCCATCCCCTTACCCCCTCCCAACAATAAAAAATAAGATTTTATAATATTAAAAAATACATTCATTTATGAATTTTTCTGAGGAGCAAACTCATTCATATGCCAGAGTCTTCGTTCCACTGTGGTTTCATCTTTAAAACTCACTTCTTATTTTGCATTTTCAATTAGACACAAGGTGAAATGTCTCTTTATGGAAATCTTGACTCAATTTTACCTGTCGCTGTGGGTGTATTAAAGTATATGAAGTTATAAAAAGATATGAAATATGAATATAATCTAGTTTAATTATTTCCATCCTCCAAAGACCATGATTGCACTTAACTGTCAGTGAAATCTCCAGTGGCTGAACCTTCATGCTTAGAAAAATAGTGAGTAGAAAAAAAGGCTAGGAGCTGAGGGAAGAGTACCAAAAATGAGCATTTATCTTCACCAAAAGAACATGATGGAAAAACTGCAGCTTCGTATAGCATCAGTGATTCAAAGATGATGATAATATTTGGCAAAGTTAAACCAAGCCAAGTTCAGTCAATTTATAGATCACTGAGCTACTTTCTAAGTGAAAAACACTTGAAACATTTTTATTTGGTAACTTATATGTACTTCCTGTCTGTTCCTTTCCATTATCCAAGGGCTAAATCTATTGGCAAATGAATCACAATTGTACTTGAGACAAACTGGCCACTGAGGTATAATTCTCTGAACATACTGGTGTCAGCAGCCCTCTCTCACTTTCGGGATGGTAACCTGCCTCAGTATAGTCATCGGAAGCTGAATTTGCAACATCTGTGTTTTCATGCATCATATTTTTATCATGCTGATCTATTTTGATCCTTGCTTTTCCATACTAGGCAACTGGAAGCCAAGATGTTCCAAAACTCTGAATGAGCCCATACTGTGGGCAGTACTTTATGCATCTCTCAGATTGCTAGGGAGTTGAATTTGATCTGAAAAGGAAAATGGAAAGGAAACAAATATATTTTTCCATTTCCCCTAGCCAAACATTGTTTCCCCTGGCCACATAATTCTCTTGACCAAATATTTCTTAGGAATCAATCTCAATGTCATAATGGTCTTGTTTATACACTAAGACAGGTCTCAACTCACAGCATTGTCCCCATGTCCTGACCAAGAAAGAGACTTAGCATGTAGATCTATGTCCAAAGATCTACATGCTATAACTGGGAAGAGATAGGTGCTCAGCTCTTATCTGAACTCCAAACTTTGGAGGGCACCTCAACTATCAGAACTTATTACTGACTCAAGGAGGCAACAGGTTGGGGTAAGTGAGGAAATTTCTCTGTAGATATTAAAATGATTTGAGACTCAAATGCACAACCACCATTGACCTACTACCTCCTCTATCACCACTAAGGCAAAATGATAGTACTTTCATATCTCCTTCCGATGTTTCTCCTCTTAAATTACTTACTGACTGACTACTTTTGATTTGTTTCCACACAGGGTTTCCCTCCTTGTTTACCTTAGTCATTTCGTGTGTAATAAAGTGTTGAAGGGTTGGCAATGAGTATGACTTTTCCTGGATCATGGACGTTTTTATGGATGATCTTGGCAAGATTGCTCCTTTCTGTACTCTTCTGTGGCACCAATCTGACACAGCTCTTCTAAGTAGGAGCTGGATGAATGCAAACAGGGTCTAAATCTGTTACTGTGGCCTCAAACCATATGGGGTAACAGTAAACAAAAGATTTAAGATTAGGAGTCCTAATCCCATCAAGGTCTCAATTCTCCTGAATGACTTCAGCATTCCGATCTCCAGGCAGTTTTTCTAAATCCACTCTTTACTGTGAAGAATTTTAGAAACCAAAGCAATGCACTGTGTACTAAGGTCCTATTATTTGATCAATTTTCTAATAGAAACTCCTTCAATCAGTTCAGTTCAGTCACTCAGTCATGTCCAACTCTTCCCAACCCCGTGGACTGCAGTATGCCAAGCTTCCCTGTCCATCAACAACTCCCGGAGCTTGTTCAAACTCACGTCCATCGAGTTGGTGATGTCATCCAACCACCTCTTCCTCTGTTGTCCCCCTTTCCTCTGGCCTTCTATCTTTCCCAGCATCACAGTCTTTTCCAATGAGTCAGTTCTTCCCAAAAGGTGGCCAAAGTATTGGAGTTTCAGCTTTAGCATCAATCCTTCCAATCAATATTCAGGACTGATTTCCTTTAGGATGGATTGGTTGGATCTCCTTGCAGTCCAAGAGACTCTCAAGAGTCTTCTCCAACACCACACTTCAAAAGCATCAATTCTTCGGCACTCAGCTTTTTTATAGTCCAACTCTCACATCCATACATGACTACTGGAAAAACCATAGCTTTGACTAGATGGACCTTTGTTGACAAAGTAATGTCTCTGCTTTTTAATATGCTGTCTAGGTTGGTCATAGCTTTTCATCCAGGGAGCAAATGTCTTTTCATTTCATGGCTGCAGTCACTATCTGCAGTGATTTTGGAGCCCCCCAAAATGAAGTCTCTCACTGTTTCCATTGTTTCCCCATCTATTTCCCATGAAGTGATGGGACTGGATGCCATCTTAGTTTTTTGAATGTTGAGTTTTAAACCAGCTTTTTCACTCTCCTCTTTCACTTTCATCAAGAGGCTCTTTAGTTCCTCTTCACTTTCTGCCATAAGAATGCAGATATGCATCTGCATATCTGAGGTGATTGATAGTCCTCCCAGCAATCTTGATTCCAGCTTGTGCTTCATCCAGCCCAGCATTTCTCATGATGTACTCTGCATATAAGTTAAATAAGCAGGGTGACAATATACAGCCTTGACATACTCTTTTCCCAATTTGGAACCGGTCTGTTGTTCCATGTCTAGTTCTAACTGTTGCTTCTTGACCTGCATACAAACTTCTCAGGAGGTAGATCAAATGGCCTGGTATTCTCATCTCTTGAAGAATTTTCCAGTTTGTTGTGATCTACACAGTCAACGACTTTGATGTGGTCAATAAAGCAGAAGTAGATGTTTTTCTGGAACTCGCTTGCTTTTTCTATAATCCAGTGGATGAAAACTCCTTTGGCTTACCATTCATCACAGTATAGAATAATATATTTATTAAATATATAATCCATGTTTTAAATTAAAAAGATAAATGTGCTTCTGGTTCCTCATTTCTGAAACAAGAAAATGCTATTTGCTTCATAGTGCTATGAACGTTAAATAAGATAATATATCTAAAGCGCTAGTGCTTAGCATTGAACCCAGTATTTAAAAGGTACTCATTAAATGTCATGTATTATTATTGGATCAGAGATCTTAATGATATATGTTTTCTATACATAATACAAAGCATGGCTTTCCAAGGTTTATGCTTAACACTCACAATGGACACATTGATGGACACACTTTTCATGGGCATCAAAATAGCTAGGTGATTGACCTAATTTTTCATTTTTCTATGAGTTGATGTGGCATAATGCAGACCCAGCTAAAGTGGACCATTAATTCCAAAATAACTGAAGGATCAGTGCACACACTTTACCTGTTTTCAGACTCTCTGTTGAGAGAGACAGTTGAAAGTTTGAAGTTGAGTTCATTCAGCATTCAGGCACTCACAAATATTAAAGAACTACAACCTAATCACACCATCTCATCTTGTAAGTGAGCCTGTGGGATTATTAGCTCTGCTCTCAGGGACACAGAGACTGTTTAGAAACTAAACAGCAGCAGAGACCCTCATTTTGATGGGGTTCAGATCCTTTATAGTGTAAATGACACAACTTATCTCACAGGATTGTTTCTGAGGAGACTCTATTCTACAATGCAAGGTCTGTGGAGCAAAAAAAACTATTAACGTTAAATAATGAAAATGTTAAAGGCTGGCATAACACAAATTGTCCTCTCAGTGATACAAAAAAACTTACATGACCTTGGCAAGGCACTTACTCTTCTTTCCTTCCCCCTCCCTCCCTTCCCTTCTTCTCTCTCTCTCTCTCTCATATAGAAAGGAGATTAGCCTGAATCTGGATGACAAATAGGCTTCATCTTGTTTATCAACTCTGATCAATTGGGAGTGTCTTTCTGGACTGTTACATTGGGAAGGATTTCAAGGTTGAACAGAGTTTTATCAGGAAAGAGTTCTATGATTGATTAGTGATGTTTGACATGGGAGAGGAAATTAGCATCACTCTGCAGTCTACTTGCTAGCCCTAGAAAGAAAAATCTTCAAATCTCTTCCAACTGAAAAAACAATATCAATCATTCTTATAAAGAGCCACTAAAATTGAGAAGCTCTGGTTCATGGAGCACTTCAAATTTGATGTCTACTCAAGTGCCACCAGAGGGATTTCAAGGTCATACTGAAGAGATTACCTGTGGAGATACCTAAAGTAGAAGGATTATTGTTGTTGTTCAGTTGCTTCGTTGTGTCCAACTTTTTGCAATCCCATGGACTGTAGCCCGCCTGGCTCTTCTGTCCATGGGGTTTTCCAGGCAAAAATGCTGGAGTGAGTTGTCATTTCCTTCTCCAGGGGATCATCCTGGACCAGGGATCAAACCCATTCTCCTACAAGTGGGTTCTTTACTGCTGAAGCCACCAGGGAAGCCCAAAGTAGAAGGATAAGGATCATTTGCTGAAATTTGTTTTTTCCTAAGCTGTAGTAAGAAGAGATGCTAAAAAGTCTCTTCGATGACGCTTAATAGGACAATTCATTTCTGAGCCACAAAACTCAGCTCCATCTCCCCACACACACCTTCAGAAATGATGAAAGTAGGCAGAACAGGAATCCCTTCTGGGAAACCAGATGGTTAGCTTTATTTTGAAAGAAAGGCAGCTAAGGACCAAACACTGAGGACAGATTCACATAATGGACAGACAAGTATAGCAGGCCCTTGGCTGGGTGTGCTGACTAGACTGTCTCTAGTACAGTGTGCCTGGGGTTATGGGTGCCTTGGGAGACACCTGTGTATGTGACTGAAAGAGCTGAGCTCTAAGAGCAATGACTGAGATAATCCAAGATGATCCTGGGCATTCTAACCTTGGCCATTCTCCCTCCATCTTCCCTGTATCCTCTTTTTCAAGATGACCATCCTCCCCTTAAAGACCACAAGGGCTATTCAAAGGACTTGGCTAATAGGTATCAGCACTGCTGCAGTCTGTGTGGGACTTATTAATAACCACACTGTGCATGTAGCAGCATAGGAACCAAACCCCAGATTTATCCCTGTTGGATAAGTAATTCAGACCTACAACTTGACTCAGTTCAGTTCAGTCACTCAGTCATGTCCAACTCTTTGCGACCCTATGGACTGCAGCACGCCAGGTTTCCATGTCCATCACCAACTCCTGGAGCTTATTCAGACTCATGTCCTTCGAGTTGGTGATGCCATCCAACCATCTCATCCTCTGTCGTTCCCTTCTCCTCCTGCCATCTATCTTTCCCAGAATCACAGTCTTTTCCAAGGAATCAGTTCTTCCCAACAGGTGGCCAAAATATTGGAGTTTCAGCTTCAGCATCAGTCCTTCCAATGAATATTCGGGACTTCCTTTAGGATGGACCACTTGGATCTCCTTGCAGTCCAAGGGACTCTCAAGAGTCTTCTCTAACATCACAGTTCAAAAGCATCAGTTCTTCGGTGCTCAGCTTTCTTTATAGTCCAACTCTCACATCCATATATGACTACTGGAAAAACTATAGTTTTGACTAGATGGACCTTTGTTGGCAAAGTAATGACAATTTGACTAGGCTATGTAAATTTCCCAGAGTGGAAACAAAAGCGAAATTAAGGGCTTACTGAAGAAAAATAAGATCTATGGCCATTTTTGGGTGACATTAGAACCACATCTTAGAGGTAGCTCTTGGTATATCTCACAGTACTGTTTCAATATTTACTATGGAAAAGCAAACCTGAAGGTCAAAAGGGACACGACTTCAACGACACAGCTTCACATGACAGCAGGATATGTAGAGGTTCCATTTCAAGCCCTCAGTTACCCCACATCTATGCATAAATTCATTCTTTCCCTTTCTTTCCTTCCTCTCCTCCCTTTCCCTCTTCACTGGTGCTTGTTCTCTTTCTCTCTCACTCTCCTCTTTCTCTTAAAATCCTCAAATTCTCCTAGCCTTTACTAAGTGCTTTCAGCAAATCCAGCCTTCTTTCCTTCTTGTTTCTCTTCTGTCTTTGGCATCTCCACCTGCCCTTACTCCATCCCCTCCTCTCAGCTTTTTCACCAGCTTCTATCAAAACCTGTACTTAGAATGAATCTGGTCAGCTCTCTCATTCAAAGGTTTACTTTATTCATAAGGCTTGATGTGCTTACTCTCCCAAGGGTATTTACAATTTTGCAGGCAGCAAAAGTAAAAAAGCTGTAAACGAAAACTTTCAATCATTGGAAAACTAATGGAGGGAGCCATTGAGATATCGGAGGAGTCTTCCACAAGCCCCTTAAGAAAGCTATAAATTCAATTCCATAATACAGAGCACTTCTCAGTTTCCTAAGAGGTTCCTGCTGGAATTTTGGCCCTGATTTGGATCCTATCCTTGTGTTTTCCTGGTTTGGTGTTCTCTCATCAGAACCAGAACTTCTGGTCTCAGTAGCAATAATTCTCCTGGAACATTCAAAAACTTTAGAGCCTGGAAATGCTTGGGAGGGAAAGAGTTAATGTTCTGAAGTACCCATCAAGGCTGAGTCAAAGGGTCTCAATAGAAACCTGAGCAGGAGATCAATCACCTGCATTCAGACTGACCACTTTCCTATGGAGACCTGGGTGGTCTGCCAAAGCAGGTTTCCCCATGACCTGGGGGGACAGGGCTCAGAGAAGAAACCAGTTCAACAATGAGGAAACTAATGATTAATCATGCTTCCTGCCCTAAGTTAGAGGTGGGTGGGCAACAGGGTGCTGCAAGAAAAGCAAACAGCTGAATATTAGATTGCAGTGTGGACAGAAACCACTTACACTTTTAGATTCTGTATCGCTCTGGTGACTGAGGAATACAATTGTTCTTCGCATGGAAAAGAGTAAACCGCTGTTCCATTTTAAGTTAATTTTTATTAATTTGCTCATTTATCATTAAAGATCTTTTTAAAAACTCAGTAGCATTGTCTTCTATCTCAAAAGGTATAGTAACTCTTTAGTACAATATTTATACAATACTTTTAAGGGAAGAGGAGACTGCATGTGTGGGCATTATATATTCCCATACAGAATATATGCACACAGGCACATATATATTTACAATACATAGATTCTAAAACAGTAATGAATTCATACTGTCAGGTAAATCTGCACAGTCCTGTTTCTCAACAGAGGGACTGGAATGGTACAGAGTGTAACAACAGTGTGAGTTCTGTGGGAGGGACTAAGAGAGTGGGGAGAGACAGGCTTGATGAGTGAGACTCAGAGTCATTTCTCTATTCCGCCTCCAGTGCCCTCTCATGAATCAAGGTTGCTTGTGACATTACACTTGGCAGCTTAAATAAAACATATGAAAAAACAAGGTTGTTATTCCAGAAGTAAAATTTAAGCAGGAAATTAAATTTAAGCACACTGAGAAGTCTCAGTATATACAGAGAGCTCACATCCTATGTGAGCATTTGTGCTGGCTATCTGCATTTTTGTGCATACACATGCGTGGAAGACAGAATTCCTACATTCAGACCTGGCTCTGCTGCTAACTAGCTAATGAGGTAATCAGGCAGTTCATGTCACCTCAAAAGTTCCTATTTGCTCATAAAATGAAGGAGAATTAGCTATCCTCAATGTCCTTTACCACTTAAAGATGGGCCTCTCTTGTGGCTCAGACAGTAAAGAATCTGCCTGCAATGTGGAAGACCTGGGTTTGATCCCAGGGTTGGGAAGATCTCCTGAGAAGGGAATGGCACCCACTCCAGTATTCTTGCCTGGAGAATTCCATGGACAGAGGAGCCCGGTGAGCTACAGTCCGTGGGCTCACAAAGAGTCAGAAATCACTGAGTGACTAACACACACACACACAAACATTTGTGTATAGAAGGTCATTATCAAGCAATCAGGAAAAACTCTTGTTTTTTGATCTGATCCCTAACTCACTGTGATGCAGTGTGTAGAAGGAAGCCACCCACAGGAGGGCAGAAGAAGCTCTAGGACCACTATGACAAAGTGCAGCCCATCTCCCTCAATCTCTTTCTGTGACTCAAAAATTATAGTTACATCACAGACTTCTAAGTCTGACAGCTCATGTTCAAGTCGAGCAATACCAGTCACTAGTTATGTATCATTTGACCTATTACTATGTGGTCAACCCTCCATATCCAAGGATTCCATAGCTGCCCCAGTTGGTTGAAGCTGAGAGTCCTTCACATTTTATATAAGAGGCTTGAGCATCTGTGGATTTTGGTATCTGAGGGGAGTCCTGGAACCCAAGGGACGACAGTACTATCCTAATTCTTAGTTTTTCTCCCCTGGAAATATCTACCTCAACAAGCTCTTTTAAGGCTTAAGTATGAGAATGTCGATGACATTTTTGAATACTAAGTATTCAAAACAAATGTGGGTATTAATATATATGCATATCAATATATATTTAACATATTACATATTTATTATTAAATCTCTGGTAAGCTTGATTTATAAACATTTATGAAAAAAAATTACATATCGTTACTTGGCAGTGGGAAAATAGAAACTAATTATTCATGAAGAAAAAGGTTTTAATTTTCTATGGAGAAGAGCATTTGGAAATCAGAAAAAGTAAGTATAATGAGATGAAAGGAACAGACAACTGAACACTACATTTTAGATACTTAGTCAACCACTGAGAATTATTCCATACAACTTTCTGATGTATGTCCTGTTAACTGTCTATAATATGGATGACTGGAGTGGCCTCCATGATGATGATCCCAATGCTAAAGCAACAAAGATTAAGCACCCTATCTATGCATTCATGGATACTAAATACTTCCTTCAGATTCCTCCAGAATGAAAGCTCATGGAGAGCAAGGGCCATGTTTATCTTCCCCAGTGCTAGATCTCAAAGGCCTAAAACAGTGCCTGGTTCCTGACAGGTGCTCAAAAATACCATATTACAGACATCTGATTTATTCATTCTATTCTATTTCTTATCTGTCTCTTCCTGCCAAAAGGTAAGCTCCATGAGGTAATGAATATTACTTTGTTCACTGATGTGTCTCACGTGCCTACAACAGTGCCTAGCACACTTTGGGGGGTTTCATAAATGTTTTGAGACTGAGGACTGAAGGGAGTAGGAAGAGTAATTTAGAAATAGTAAAATCTCAGTAATCTAGGCTGCTCAAGGAGCTTCTTAACCTTTAGTTTCAAATGGCGGTTTCAAGGAAAATGGCTTCTACTTCTACTGCCCCTTAAATGCAGAGTATTCAGCTAAATAACCAGAACTTTCAGGAGTTTCTGAGAAGATGAAGACAGGGGAAAAAAGTCAGTTCCATATCCAAGGTTGCAAAGGCTGCTCCACATTCATCCAAACTCACGCTCTCCTACACTGGTTTGTCAAATCCTTTATTTAAATATCTCATTATCTAAGACAATTTTATACTTACTGTCATGAAGGCTTATGAAACCTGCAAACCTGTCTTGCTGGAACAGGTACAATTTAAGCCAGTGATTGTTCAAAAGAGAAAGGAAAGGTGAAGAATGGCACCATTGTGAAGATTTAGAGCAGGAAGGTAGACAGCCCTCTGAGCTAACCTCTGTTCTCCAGGGTGTTTGTTTAGGCTCCTTAGACAATACATGTAGCCTAAAGATAGAGGGGGAAAAAATTGTAAGTCTTCATGTATAATTTTTGTTGTTATATCTAAACTGATAGTTGAGGGCTAGGAGCTGAAACAATATTTTATAGAAGTATCATGTTGAAGTTTTTGCAGGTTTCAAAATATTTAAATATGTAAATTTCAATGAAGAGATGTTCAGATTTTTTTGATAGTCTAATGATTTTAAGCATCTCATTTCTAGTCACACACTGACAAAAGATGTTCAGATTGCAGTGTGAGATGGTTTCTATGGTTACAGTTGTTTCCTAGCATTTTAGTGACATCTTTTGTGAGCATTGGCTGCTTCACTTATTTGTCACTAATGTATGTGTAGAACTATAGTTAATAGCCTTGGGCGGACAAAAATTTTTTTTTCTGAATGGCTGTATTGTTTTTTAGCAGCATTTTTCAATAAGGTGACAATGCATTAGAATACTAATGGTATGTATGGTATTTTAAGATGTCAAGTTTTCAATAAAATGATAATGAAAATTTTGCATTTCATTTAATAGTTAAATATTCATGAATTTTCACAGCATGATGAACTGAGTGAAAAATAAAGAAACTGTATAATGTATAATACTAAACATCATAAATTAAGTTTCTTTTCATAGAAGCTATCCAAGAGTGTTTAATATATGGTTCTTCATGGATTTAGACCAATCTGAGCTAAATTAGAGGCATCTAAAAAGGAAACTTGTTTAAACCAATTTAACATATTTTAACACAGCATGTTTACAATGTAACAATATAAAGGAAAATGACACATTACAAACAATATATATATTATATTAAAATTATGATCACTAAGTGGGGAATATAATCATCGGGCAACAATATTTTAAAGAAAGAAATTGTGAAGTAGCAGATGGAGGCATGCATGGGAGTAAAGCCTTGTGACATAAAAATGAGTAATAAGATGAAAGTAAGCATAGAAATTGAGACTCTGAAAGTTCTGTCCAGTGATGAGCTGTTTCAGGCATTAGGCTAATTTCTGGAGAACCTAGGCATGAATATCATGTCTCCTCTTTGGCCCTAGACTGATCCAGTTCTAATTCAAATTTTAGAGTAAGGAAAAAATACTGCCCAACATCAGAGATTAAAAGACTGTTCATCCAAATTCACATATCATTGTTGTCTGCAGCAGGATCCACTCCAACTGCCTGTTACAAAGGGTGCATCTATAATGAGTATTTGGAGATGCTGTATATGGAGCTGAGCTATCAGAGAAGTGACTAGTGGAATTCTAATTACTGATCACTTTAATATGGAAGATTTGACTTCTTATCAGAAAGATATTGACAGTCACTAAATAACCCACAAACTCCTCTGCCAACCTCATGGCTGAGAATTGTTCAGTTACACTCTCTTGATTGGCCAAGCATTCTGCTGACCCATCCTATTATCACTGTAAGATGGGATTGAGAGAACCATAAGACTGAGACACAGAAGGAAGACTTGGCTTCTACTGAGGGTGAATCAAGAGCAGAACCAAAATAAAGTAGATAGAAAATCATGGAGGTTCCTTAGGAAAATTAAAAACAGAACTACCATATGATTCAGCAATCCCAATCCTGGGCCATATATCTAGAGAAAACCATTATTCAAAAATATGCATGCACCCCAATGTTCACAGCAGCACCATTTACAATAGCAGCACTTAGAAGCAACCTAAATGCCCATTGACAGAGAAATGGATACAAAAGATGTGGTACATATATACAATGGAATATTACTCAGCGTAAAAGAATGAAATAATACTATTTGCAGCAACATGGATAGACTTAGATTCTCATACTAAGTAAATCAGATAGAGAAGGACAAACATGGTATCACTTACATGTGGAACCTTAAAAAATGATATAAATGAACTTATTTACAAACAGGAACAGACCTATAGTCTTCAGAAACAAATTTATGGTTACCAAAGGGGAAAGGTGGTCAGGGGGGTGCTGTAAATTAGGGGTTTGGAATTAATATATACACACTAGTGTATATATAATACATAGTCAACAAGGCCCTACTGTATAGCACAGGGAATTCTATTCAATATTCTGTAATAACCTATATGGGAAAAGAATATGAAAAAGAATGGATATATTTATATGTATAACTGAATCACTTTGCTGTACACCTGAAACTAATACAACATTGTAAATCAGATTTGTCCGAGGATGTGTACTTGGAATGCAAAATTCTAAATCTTGTAGGTTAAAAGCATCATCAGAGTATTATTGCTTTACCTAGACTGGTAGTTAACTTGGTGCTATTCGTCTCTCACAGGTATTGTCACTAATTTCCTTAATGCCTAATATATACATGTGTAATAATACTGACAGATAAATAAATGCAGATGGGAATCAAATATAGTTCTTTTTAAAAGTATTTTATACATGAGAATGTTACTGTAAACTCTATTATTTAACCAATTTAGTATTATCCTTGATCATGTTAAATGGGTAATCATTTTACATATTAAGGAAAGAATTACCAATGAAAACAAAATAATTGATAAAAGTAGAAAACAAATTTCATGTAAGGTTTCTTTAATTTTTTCCCATAATTTTAATAGACTATGAAAATCTAGTTCATTCTAACAAATGATTCTTATTTATTAAATATCAAGTGGATAAATTTTGTTACTCAGTCTCCTGGCTCTATCACTTACTAGTCATACAACCTAGTGGGGGCAACCTCACCTTTCATGCTTCAGTTTCACCTGTAAATGGGGACAACTGGAGTACCTACTTTATAAAATGTTATGTACACTAAGTGAAATCAATACATATATAACACTTAGCATTATGCTAGTCGGGCTTCCCTGGTGGCTCAGAGGTTAAAGCGTCTGCCTGCAGGAGACCTGGGTTCGATCCCTGGGTCAGGAAGATCCCCTGGAGAAGGAAATGGCAACCCACTCCAGTATTCTTGCCTGGAGAATCCCATGGACAGAGGAGCCTGGTGGGCTACAGTCCATGGGGTCCCAAAGAGTTGGACACAACTGAGCGACTTCACTTTCACTTTCATTATGCTAGTCAAATTATTGCAAGAACACATAAATATTAGTTATCTTCAACATCACAATGCATGCATGTGTGCAGCTAAGTTGCTTCAGTCATGTCCAATTCTTTGTGACCCTACGGATTGTAGCCCGTCAGGCTCCTCTGTCCATGGGATTGTCCAGGCAAGAATACTGGAGTGGGTTGCCATGCCCTCCTCCAGGGGATCTTCCCAACCAAGGGATCGAACCTGTGACTCATGTCTCCCACACTGGCAGAAGGGTTCTTTACCACTAGTGACACCTGGGAAGCCTCTCAACATCATTATAGTCAATGTTAATTTACTTAGAGAAAGTGTAAGAACCGGTAGAGAAATAGTGGGCAAAAGACCTTAAAGATTTTCCTAGCACAAATGTCATGAAAGTGAATATAGGTGCAAATAGTGTTTTAATGGAATATCTGAAACCAGATAAAATATTGTGGGTGAGAAGTCAACAGAGCAAATTGGCTCACGTTCTAGTCATCAGCTCCCTTATCCATGCAAGTAGGTTGGCATAACTGATCTCTTCCTGGTCTAAATGGTGATTATGGTACAACTTTTTGAAACCTGATGCTTAGAAAGAATTTATAATAAAAAAGGACAAGTACTGCATGATCCCATTTATCTGGGGTACCTTAAATAGTCATATTCATAGAGACAGAAATTAGAATAGTGGTTCCCAGGGTTGAGGGGAGAGGGGATGGGAAGTTCTTACCTAATGGGCACAGAGATTCAGTTTGGGATGATAAAAGTGTTCCGGAGATGTACAGTGGGGATGGTTGCACAGTAATGTGAGGTACTTAACACCACAGAACTGAACATTTAAAATGGTTAAAGTGGGGAATTCCCTGGCATCCAGCGTTTAGGACTCCGGGCTCTAAATGCCAAGGGCCCAGTTTAAATCCCCAGGCAGGAAACTAAAATCCCAGAAGCCATGCAGTGTGGCCAAAAAATAATAAATAAAATAAATTTTAAAAAGAAAATGGTTAAAGTAGTAAATTTTATGTGACATATATTTAGCCACAATCAAAAAGAAAGATATAAATGGCCAATAAGTGTTTTGGAGAAAAAAAAAAAACAAAAAGGTATATAGTTAATCCAATTTACTGAGGTAAAAACAATGACCTTTGTCCATAATTTCAGGCACTTGGTCAAATAACATATTATAATTTTTGCCTGTTTGTATGATGCCCAAGACTCTAGGACTTTGATGTTAGTATTATCTTATCGAAAGTCCCTCATTAATTTTAGGCAACTCTTTTGGCTTCAGACTTGAGAATAAAACAATTACATCACATCACTATCAAAAAAAGTCCACTTCAGTGCTTCAGAAAGTCTAATGAGACCATTGTGATCAGCACTCCTAGCAAGGCGATCTTCTTTACAATACATCAGTCTCTTGTACGGAACCACTAAAGAGAGCATTATCGAGACAAATTGTGGCTAATGCATTCTCCTTTATGCATTTCTGGGCTGATGACCAGCCCCATTAAATATCACCCCAAATGGACTGAGACTGCTACTGAACAGGAAAAAGAAGACATTTTCTTCCTGCATAAGTACAGCCAACACAAACATCATCCAACACGAGCGCTGCCCTGGCATTTCTTTTCCATTTTGAGGTGATTCTTGTATGTCTCAGGAGATAGAAAACTAATATCCTGTCTGCAGAGATTCCAATCAAGCAAGCACTTCATTTAGCTAGGATCAGACTAACTGCAAATTTGATCTTTACTTTCAAGGCCTTCTCCTTTCACTCAAAAGTTACCCTGATTTCAAATAGCCCCATTTCTCTGTTTTATCAAGAAGTACCAACAATCTACTACCACCACTGTTATTATGGCATTTCAATCAACTCGTTTCATTGTGGTTTGAGAAAACACTTTGTTGAAAACCAAAGGAAAATCTGCCACGTTTCCATTCAGACATATGGCAGGGAAAAAAAGCTTAATAACCAGTAATCAGAGTCTGCCTTCTCTGGGTGGAATCCACTGTGGACAAAAACAATTTATGCTGCATTGGACAAAAATAATTCATCGATGTTATTCTTCAAGAGATAGCAAAATAACTCCTTCTCATCTGATATCCCAAAACTAGGGGGGAAAGAGTTCAGATAATGCCGGGATCAATAAAGTCACAAAAGCAGAGTCATGGAGGAAATACATCTTAAAATTACTGTCTTGCTCTTTTTTATCACGGAACTAGCCAAAGAATAGTCAGGGCCATTATGAAGGCTGGTATTACAACAAGTTTTAGTTCAGGGAATCATGGAAGTTAAAGACAACAAAGATATAATATGTATCTACCTAGAGTAGTGATTGCCATGATCAACAATCTGCAGTGTTTTTCCCTTTCAGAAAATAGACCTCTGATTATTCCCCAAGGCTTAAATAATTCAGAATAGTGAATATCAAAACTTATTTTTTAATATATTTCAAACTGACATTTGAATATGGATATATATTCCATAGAAGATTAATATAAACAAATTAACAGGGCTTCATGAAAGTCCAAGCTCAGAGGAAAGGAAGAAATATCGTTTTTCTTCATTATGTATCAAGACGCTTTAACTCTTTCCCATAACCTCCCATGCTCAGAGTATTCTACTTTTGTCCCTGCATTATCACTCTCTCAGGCAAAAGTTCCCCTCTCTACAAATTACCCTTTCTTGAAAGGGCATGTGTTTCATTCCCAAAAGGTTTCTCAGTGTACACAGTGAATAGCGGCAGTTGTTACGTCAACAAAACAGAAAAGCAGGCAGAACATGTTTTCATGATAATACAGTGATTCCTAAACATTGCTGCACATTAGAATGGTCTACAAAGTTTTTGAAAAACCTGCTGCTCAGGTCATAATCCAAGCCAATGGAATCAGAATGTCTAGGGGTGCAAGCCCAGCACAGTATATTTTAAAGATCCCCAGGTAATTCCACTGTGCAGAAAAGCTTGGGGAACATTTCAGTATATGTGGTAGTTTAGTCACTCAGTCGTGTCTGACTCTTTGCAACCCCATGGACTGTAGCCCACCAGGCTCCTCTGCCCATAGGATTCTCCATGAAAGAATACTGGAGTGGGTTGCCATTTCCTTTCAAGATATAATGGAAGTCAAAATTTGTTATTAATTATATGCCAATAAAACATTTCTTCACATACATAGTCAAGAATTGGGACTGTATTTTTTAATATTTATGTATCTGGCTACACCAGATCTTAGTTGCAGCACTCAGGATCTTTAGTCGTGGCATGCAAACTCTTAGATGCAGCATGTGGGATCTAGTTTCCTGACCAAGGATTCAGCCTAGACCACCTGCCTTGGAAGCTCAAGAGTCTCAGCCACTGGACCACCAGGGAAGATCCAAGAATTGGCAATGTTTTAATTTCTTAGTGTTATTTAATCTTTAATAGTCCTAGAAAAGTCAATTCAAAGTGAAGCTGTCAGGATAAATAATAAAAAGAATTTCTTCTTTTTTTATCATTATTAAATCAATACCACACTGGCCTCACTGGATATTTTCTTATTCATGATTTTCTTTTTACAATTTTGTTTCTACTATCATTTTCCTAATGGGGCTAGTATACACTGTACTCACAGGAAAAAGTGTGTTCACTCCCTGCAAGGGATGGATCTTTCTAGGAAGGCTGTTTTTCCAGTATGGTATAGGTTCTGTGATACAAGGGGAAGCATCAAGCTACAACCATTGTAATCTCTTAATTTCTGTCCTCAGACTCCAAAAACCTATTCCCACCTAGAAACAGTGTGTTAAATCCTTATTTTGTACCTTCCATTTATAGATAATGCAAATATCACTCAAAACATATTCTCTTATCACTTCAGTTCAGTTCACTCGCTCAGTCATGTCCGATTCTTTGCGACCCCATGAATTGCAGCATGCCAGGCCTCCCTGTCCATCACCAACTCCCGGAGTTTATCCAAACCCATGTCCATCGAGTCGGTGATGCCATCCAGCCATCTCATCCTCTGTCGTCCCCTTTTCCTCCTGCCCCCAATCTTTCCCAGCATCAGGGTCTTTTCCAATGAGTCAGCTCTTTGCATCAGGTGCTCAAAGTACTGGAGTTTCAGCTTCAACATCAGTCATTCCAATGAACACCCAGGACTGATCTCCTTTAGGATGGACTGGTTGGATCTCCTTGCAGCCCAAGGGACTCTAAGGAGTCTTCTCCAACACCACAGTTCAAAAGTATCAATTCTTCAGCGCTCAGCTTTCTTTACAGTTCAACTCTCACATGAATACATGACTACTGGAAAAACCATAGCATTGACTAGATGGACTTTTGTTGGCAAAGTAATGTCTCTGCTTTTGAATATGCTGTCTAGGTTGGTCATAACTTTCCTTCCAAGGAGTAAGCGTCTTTTAATTTCATGGCTGCAATCACCATCTGCAGTGATTTTGGAGCCCACAAAAATAAAGTCAGCCACTGTTTCCCCAACTATTTGCCATGAAGTGATGGGACCAGATGCCATGATCTTCGTTTTCCCAATGTTGAGCTTTAAGCCAACTTTTTCACTCTCCTCTTTCACTTTCATCAAGAGGCTCTTTAGTTCTTCTTCACTTTCTGCCATAAGGGTGGTGTTATCTGCATATCTGAGCTTATTGATATTTCTCCCAGCAATCTTGATTCCAGCTTGTGCTTCCTCCAGCCCAGCGTTTCTCATGATGTACTCTGCATATGTTAAATAAGCACGGTGACAATATGTAGCCTTGATGTACCCCTTTTCCTATTTGGAACCAGTCTGTTGTTCCATGTCCAGTTCTAACTGTTGCTTCTTGACTGGCATACAGGTTTCTCAAGAGGCAGGTTAGGTGGTCTGGTATTCCCATCTCTTTCAGAATTTTCCACAGTTCATTGTGATCCACACAGTCAAAGGCTTTGGCATAGTCAATAAAGCAGAAATAGATGTTTTTCTGGAACTCTCTTGCTTTTTCGGTGATCCAGCGGACGTTGGCAATTTGATCTCTGGTTCCTCTGCCTTTTCTAAAAACAGCTTGAACATCTGGAAGTTCATGGTTCACGTATTGCTGAAGCCTGGCTTGGAGAATTTTGAGCATTACTTTACTAGTGTGTGAGATGAGTGCAATTGTGCGGTAGTTTGAGCATTCTTTGGCATTGCCTTTCTTTGGGATTGAAATGAAAACTGACCTTTTCCAGTCCTGTGGCCACTGCTGAGTGTTCCAAATTTGCTGGCGTGCTGAGTGCAGCACTTTCACAGTGTCATCTTTCAGGATTTGAAATAGCTCAACTCCATCACCTCCACTAGTGTATTCTCTATAACAACAAATAATTCAAGTCTATGTCTATCACCCAGTACCTTTTCTAAGGAAAATAATTTCTATATTCTGATTGAAAAGCTGAAGAAATTACTAGATAATCCAAGCTTATTTTGACCATCTTCCTTAAAATGCTACTTAACTAGCCTGTTGCCTTTGTTCAAATGCCACTATGACATTTAATATCTGTATTCTCAGACACTTTTCTTTCAGGCTTTTTGATTAAGACAACGTTTGAAACAGTCAACTTCACTTTTATTTTGTAGAGTCTAGATGGTTTTATTATCTGAATGTTTCCTTGTCTCTTCACTTTTTCTTGTCCAATAATTGATATATTTATATATAAGAATACAAACAGAAGGAAAATTAAGTAACCCCTTTCAAAAATTCCTTTGGTATCATGAGAGCTAATAAACAATAGAAAAAAATTTAGTATAAATCCAACCGAGTTAATTCTTGCTCACACCTTGATTTCCATGAACCTTTATTAGTTTCCTTAACAGATTTTGGAAGTCTCCTTTAAGTTCAGAATACCATAGTTTCTAAGTCCTTATACCATGCCTTATTTATGAACCTACCTACCATGATTCTAACTTGAGTTAACAATAAGTTAACAAGTATTTACTAAAGGTCTACTCCATACCTGGCACTGTGCAAGGCATTATAAAGAAAGCAGAAAGAAAGGAGCCAGAGAATCATCCCTGGAATTTGTAACCTGGTTGAGCAGGTGAAATGCTATTGGTTATAAAACACAGCCATTTTCTGAACTGCTAAGAAAGGAAAAACAGGCACCTCATTAAATTCTGACATGTTATCATGTATGTCAAGATGCACTGACATTTTAAGAGGCATTCTAATTTTAGAAATGCAAAAATATAAAGTGCATCTTAGTTTTAAACACTATAGGTTATATACAGTAACAACGAGAAAATAATACACAATGATGCTAAAAACAGGAGAGGCTGTAAACACAGTGATGGGTAAAGGGTTGCTGTAATAGATACCACTGCAACCACTTGGATGGTTTGCACAACAACTAAATCTAAATGGGACAGAAAGTCAAAAGCACCAGTGAAGTCCCCTGAGTTCTGTGTCACGCAGGGCGGCAAATCCCTATGTACTCGCTTTAATGAGAAAAGCACCCTGAATACCACACTCACATCTGATCCACTGTCACATCCTACTTATCTCACACCCACAATCTTTCACATCCATCCCCTTTCACACTTCCCACTGTACTATTTCCTCTCACAATTTTCTCTACCAAATCTCTCTAGGCAGTATCTAAATTAATCTTCCCTGTCCATGGCTCTGAGCACAGCAATCCCAACATCGTGGAGATGACAACAATGGCTAATCAATGATAACTAAACTACTTATCTGGCATTCAAAGCCCTAGAAGATCTACCCTGGTAGATGTTATCTCCTACTTTTCTATTGCAACAGTAGTTCTCTTAAAACATTTCCATTTAATTGACTCATCAGATCAATAGTCTCCATTCCCTGTAAAATCTGGCCTCTGTGAAACATTGATGACTAAACACTCCGGGCTAGCAAGTAATACAGTACATCTGTGCCCTTCTCCCACCAATTAGCTATATGCTTGTCCAAACCTATTTATGCCAGTATTACTTGTTCTTGCAATTACGGGATTTAATTAAACACAAATAATGATAAACTATGAGTACAGGAATTAAATTGTTTCTATGAAAAATGAGTTATATGCTTGATTAAAAAACACCAAGCCAATAAAAGAATGAAGTCAAGTGAAAAATGGGTGATACAGCTATCCATGGGGTCACAAAGAGTCGAACACGACTGAGCGACTGAACTGAACTGACTGAAACAGCTATAATAGATTGAGAAAATAAATAATAAAAATATAGAAAGATACCACACTCAGATTGCTGTCAAGTATCTCCCATTTTTGCTCCATGTTAAATAAACCAAATTGGTTTATATCAATTCAAGCATAAAATGGTGTGTTTGGGGCAAGATCTACAATCAGCAGACTCCTACTCCAAGAAAATGATCTGTTCTTCAGGAAAAGGTTGGCAAATAAATGTATGCCTGTACATTTTATGTTAAAAAGGCTACATGTGTTGTTTTTTCTAATGATTTCCCCACTTTTACCAAGCTTTCAACTTACAAACTAGCTACTAAATGCATTAACCTGTAAGTCTCAATTTCTTCATCTACAAAATGGGGAAATACCTATACACATAGGGTTATTAAAGGGTTTAATGTGTAAAACACTAAGAATAATGCCTGTAATGTAGGTGGGTTCAAAAATGAGATCCCAACCTCCACCTATGTATCCTTCTTCTGGATGCTCATAGACCCTTGCTCTTCTTTCATGGTGCTCTTTTTCTCTGTTGTTTAGTTGCTCAGTTGTGTCTGACTCTTGTGACCCCATGGACTGTAGCCTAGTAGGCTCCTCTGTCCATGAGATTTTCCAGGCAAGAATACCGGAGTGGGTTGCCATTTCCTTCTCCAGGGGATCTTCCTGACCCAGGGATCAAACCTGCATCTCTCACGGCTCCTGCACTGCAGAAGAATTCTTTATTGCTGAGCCACTGGGGAAGCCCTGTATTATAACAATTTCAGTATTGTCTCTTCCCCTCTACAGATGATATATTCCTTGACTGCTAAGCTGTGCAGCTAATATGTTTTGTGATCACTTGTCTTGCTCTTAAATAAATAGACCATTACGTGAAAGGCTGAATGACTGATGAACTTTTGTTCTGGTTAGGTAAATAGATGCCTGGTAAAAGAATAACAAAAAGAAAAAAACAGTTTACAATATTTTACACGTTTTATATTTGACTTTCTGTAAGACTTTCTTCAATAGGATAGTTAAATGCTTAATTACAGCAAATTATAGGAGCTTGGACTTCCCTGCTGGCTCAGACAGTAAAAGAATCTGCCTGCAATGCAGGAGACCCAGGTTCAATCCCTGGGTTGGGAGGATCCCCTGGAGAAGTGAATGGCAACCCACTCTAGTATTCTTGCCTGGAGAATGCTATGCACAGAGGAGCCTGGTGGACTACCGTCTATGGGGTCGCAAAGAATTGGACAGGACCGAGCAACTAACACACATTTAGTTTTTCAGTTGATAGGATCTTAAAGCGGAAAAGGCAATGGCATCCCACTCCAGTACTTTTGTCTGGAAAATCTCATGGACAGAGGAGCCTGGTAGGCTGCAGTCCATGGGGTCGCTAGAGTCAGACACGACTGAGCGACTTCACTTTCACTTTTCACTTTCATGCATTGGAGAAGGAAATGGCAACCCACTCCAGTGTTCTTGCCTGGAGAATCCCAGGGACGGGGAAGCCTGATGGGCTGCTGTCTATGGGGTCGCCCAGAGTCGGACACAACTGAAGCGACTTAGCAGCAGCAGCAGCAGCAGGATCTTAAAGATGCATGCTTCTATATTTCTTTTTTGAAAGGCTTCATTTTTTGTTTCTTTGTTGATTCTGCCTTTCTCCTAAGAACTGCTGAAGGACTAGATTACACCTGACAGCAGTCTTGGCAGCCCCTGGAGAATTCTAGTCTTTGCAATGCAACGTTCTTTGGGAGAAGAGAAACCTTTTTCCTGCTTTCCTCCTCCCTCCCAGCCCCCTCAACTCCCCCCAAAGGATTAAAACTCTGCATTCTTTTTAGTTGACAATTGACTGGAACATTTTGCAAATAAGTGCCAGGCCTCGATGAGGTGCAAAATACTGACTGTATTAGCTAGTTATTTAGAGAGATGTTAAGATGCTCTTGCCAACATACATTCAATTTAGGCTTTGGATGTTTTGTGTGATCTCCCAGGCAGCATTTGCTTGAAAATGTTGGAATTTAATTTTGAAATTTTCACATTTGTGGGGGGCTTTTTGTTCTTAATTTTTAAAGCAGCAATAATTTTAGTTCTTTAGAACAGACTCTAAGGTTAATCTTCGTATATGTGTATATGATTATACGCATATATGTAAAGCCTAAAAAAATTATTATGCTTCTTCTTTTGCTCTCTTTTAATTTTTGTCATTGAACTTAAACTTTCTCAGTGTCAAAAAACTTAAAATGGAACAGCAGTGCTGTTTTTGTAGAGATGGCTTCTTAGGTCCACATCCTTCTTGGGTTAAACATGTAGATTCATATGTAATTCTACAATCATAGACTACAAGGTTATTAAGGGGCAATGAAAGGTCTCTTAGCCACCTACCACGTAAAGCATGTGACAGAATCCACTTAAGCCACATATAATGAAGGATTTCTCCTCAACCAGGAGGAACTATGTTCCTTGATAAAGGTCATTCCAAACTATCACTAATTAATATTTATAACAGTAACAACAATGTATGTTTGTACATGTAGAAGACATTCATTATTTTGGCTGTCCAACTGAAGATGCAGACATGTCTGGGCATGTTTAGCAAAATATTAGGTTAAGCTTAAGTAGGGCTTTGTCACACATGCATGCATGGTTATGCACTTCACAGCTCTAGGGGAACCATTCATGTTGTGGTCTGTGCGCGGGCTGGAAAAGAATTTCCAGACATGAGACAGAATGAGAGGGAAATAAAGCTTATTAGAGTGGGAGATGCTGTTAGAATAGGAGCCAGCTCAAGGGAGAACCGACATTGAACAGGGGTCTTTAGTCCACTTTTATACCCAGGGTACAAGGAGTGGGATAGGGGTCTTGTGGATCATTTGCTGATTGGATGAGGCATGTATACTGGGTGGGGGAGGGTAAGGCAAATACCTTCTCCCTATGGGGTAGGAGGAGAGACAGGTTATACTGTTCCATTAACAGTTACAACACGGGGGAGGGAAGGACGATAACGGTCTGGCTTCTCCGTTCCTGTATTCCAAGACCCTCCTTGGTTTTATCTGCTCTTTCGTCCTTGGGTCACCACAATTCACACAAACTATTACATTATGACAAACAGGGAACCTTGACCTAGGGTGAAACACGGGCTCTGGGTGGACAAAAATATTAGCAACAGGGACAGAAGCTTTGAGAAGGCCAACAGTAGCATCAGACATCCAGCTTTAGTGTTTACTAAAAAAGCATACAAAGTAAACTGTGTTGCAGACTGATTCACAAGCAAATAAGATTCCCCCTGAGAACCCCCAGAAATGCTTGGAAGAGAGGAAATTTTTGAATGACTATAGTTCCTTCATGCAATGGAAATGAGGTTCAAAAATATAAATGACTTTCCCAAGGACATTCAGGTAGACAAACCAGGAATAGAAGTCACTGGTTTTTTCATAGTCATGTACAACCACCAGTAGTCTATAAATGATAACTCTGTGAATGATATACTTTTACATTTGATAAAAGATTGAAATAGAGGGCCACCTCTGAGAGTGTGCCCTGTTATCAACATTATCCTTATAAAACTGACAATTATTTAATAGCCAAGTACTTTGTGATATCAATAAACAAGAAAAAAAATACAAACTTGCATCCAGTCCTGATACAATTACTTCATTAAAAGATTCTTTTTGCTATGACAATGACTAAACACTGTCAGATATAGTCTACCACCTATCCACCTTACACGGAAGTTGCAGGTCATTTTAGAGAACAGCGTTGAAAGAGAAGCTTCAAAACTAGTTTTGATATTCTCAAGTGTAACCTGTTGAAATGACTAATAGCTGTACCTATGCCCCATGTTTGAAAGTTTTAAATCAAATCCTGCTATATATATATGCCTTCCACTGTTTATTTATAATTGCATGGACTTTGATACCACCATACTTCGATGGGAATTCCAGCTTGATACTTATAAACTGTGTAGCCTTGGATTAGTCACTGAGCCTTTCTAAAGCCATTTCCTCACTGTGTATAATTTTACACAATTATAACACATAATGTTATAATTGTGTAAAATACAATTATAACATTTACCTTGCAAAACTATAGGCATAGAGATGTTATCTGATATAGAATTTCACAATTGGTATTGGTAACCATTACTATTTTTGTTACATAATTGTTGATATAATAATCCAGTATTTTAGTCCTTAAGAACTAAAGATTAAGTACATGCAACAGAATGTGTACAAAATCTTAAGTGAAGAATATAAGATCTTCACAAAGAAGATATGATCAGAAGAAGAAAAGATGATCTAAATCTGTTCAAATACTGACATATGTACAAATTTACTAGTATATCACACAATATGGAACCAACCTAGCCATCTTCTTACTATTTATAATTTTACCAATGTGATACTTATATAATTCAACCAATGCTCCCGATGACTCAGCTGGTAAAGAATCTGCCTGCAATGCAGGAGACCTCAGTTCAATTCCTGGGTCAAGAAGACCCCCTAGAGAAGGGATAGGTGACCCACTCCAGTATTCTTGGGCTTCCTGGGAGGCTCAGACAGTAAAGAATCTGCCTGCAATGTGGGAGACCTGGGTTCAATCCCTGGGTTGGGAAGAACCCCTGGAGGAGGGTATGGCAACCCACTCTAGTATTCTTGCCTAGATAATCCCCATGGACAGAGAAGCCTGGTGGGCTACAGTCCATTGGGTCACACAGAGTCAGATATGACTGAGTGACTCAGCACAGCACAGAACAGAAGTACATAAATAAATAAAAAATCATAGCCTTCCCTCTTCCTCCATTCAGTTCCATTCCCCTGAGAAAATCAATATTCCCTGTTGGATAAATGTCCTTCCCTATATTATCCTATGATTACACCATCATATTCCAATATCTAAACTTGTCAATCTTAACCACCATCACTCCAGCAACAAAGCACCTTGGAAATGTCAGCTTATGTTGTTCTCTTGCATGTCTCTCTCCACACCTAAACTATGATATGCCACAGTTGGGGTAGAGGACCAGTAGAAGGTCCTCTTAAATGTTCACAGGAGACTATTGGAGTCCTTGTGAATTGGGGCTCTACTCACCAAAGAGATGGCTAATACAGGCCACTGATTACGGTGATCTTCATGGTTCAAATCACGATACCTGTGAGTGAATGGGAACACCACTAATAATTGCAGTGGATAACCAGGACTGTCTGACGCTAACTGGTATATATTGTCTCCCTATATTTAATTCATACTGACACTTCTGCCTTCTTCTCAATCTTCCTCAAAACATGAGTTTAATATTATATCCAGTTCACAATTCTTCAATGACTCTGCACTCTATAGAACAGTATTTCTAAAAATCTTTGTCTTGGGATATTAATGCCCTAGTGGCACTTTTTTTTTTTTTTACTTAAAAGTGCAAACTGGAGGCGTGTAGATGCCACCTCTTCCTACTGTCTTCAAACTACATTACATTCATATGACCAGCTTGGCCTCTGAAAGTATTTGAGTTTAGGGTGCCCATTAACTTACCATCTACAAACTCATTTAATAACAAAGTCCTTCTCTCCTACACCCAGACCCTATCCCAGTGTGCATGTCTTCCAAGTAGGTTGTTAGCTGCCTATCATTTTTATACTTGGCTATACTCAGAACTTGGAGAAGGCAATGGCATCCCACTCTAGTACTATTGCTTGGAAAATCCCATGGACGGAGGAGCCTTGTAGGCTGCAGTCCAGGGGGTCGCGAAGAGTTGGACATGACTGAGTGACTTCACTTTCACTTTTCACTTTCATGCATTGGAGAAGGAAATGGCAACCCACTCCAGTGTTCTTGCCTGGAGGATCCCAGGGACGGGGGAGCCTGGTGGGCTGCCGTCTATGGGGTTGCACAGAGTCAATATGACTGAAGCGACTTAGCAGCAGCAGCAGTAGCATACTCAAAACAAATGCTCAGTAAATATGTACTGAGAGGAGGTAGGGAAGGAAAACAGGACTGAAGGAAGGGAGGGAGATTTATTTGATTAAGTCAGTGGATACTTTCCATGTATTTCTGCCTTTTTTCTGCTAAATTACTTTCCATGTAATCTGTTTTTTTTCCAGTGTTACTAAGTGTTATACATAATTCATATACAACATTGCACAAGTTGGAAGTACACAACATATTGATCTGATATATGTATATATTGTGAAAGAATTACTACAATAAGCTTAATAAATATCCATCACTTCACATAGTCAAAAATATTTTTCCCTTGAGAACTTTACTTTTTCTCCTGAACTTTTTATTTTGTATTGGGGTATAGCCAATTAACAATGTTTCAACACTTTCAGGTGAACAGAAAAGGGATTCAGCACATACAAATGTATTCATTCTCTCCCAAACCCCCTCCTATCCAGGCTGCCACATAACATGGGTCTTTGTTGGTTATCCATTTTAAATACAGCAGTGTGTACATTTAAGATCTCCACTCTTAGCAACTTTCAAACATGCTATACATCCCTAGAACATATTTATCGTATAACTGGAAGTTTGGGTCTTTTGGCCATCTTTACCCAATCCCCTCCTCCCCACTTTAATCTACTGTAAGGATTCAGGCTATCTTTCAGCAGATAATGCTGGTATTAAGGATACACAAGCTTCTTTCTACCCCTGTATATTTCCCTGTCACTGGAGTCACTAATGGGGGAAATGATAAAAGTAAAAGGGTTCTGTCCTTTAAAAGTAATCCTGATTTGAGGAGGAAAGTACAGGCCCTGATTTAGGTTGGAAAACCTTTTATTCTAGCCCCTTTCCATGAGTACTAATTGCATGCATGTATGTTAAGTCACTTCAGTAGTGTCTGACTGTGCGACCCTATGGACTATAGCCTGCCAGGCTCCTCTGTCCCAGGGGATTCTCCAGGCAAGAATACTGGAGTGGGGTGCCATGCCCTCCTCCAGAGGATCTTCCCCACCCAGGGATCAAACCCGTGACTCTTATGTCAGTTCAGTTCAGTCGCTCAGTCGTGTCCGACTCTTTGTGACCCCATGAATCGCAGCACGCCAGGCCTCCCTGTCCATCACCAACTCCCGGAGTTCACTCAGACTCACGTCCATCGAGTCAGTGATGCCATCCAGCCATCTCATCCTCCGTCGTCCCCTTCTCCTCCTGCCCCCAATCCCTCCCAGCATCAAAGTCTTTTCCAATGAGTCAACTCTTCACATGAGGTGGCCAAAGTACTGGAGTTTCAGCGTTAGCATCAGTCCTTCTAAAGAAATCCCAGGGCTGATCTCCTTCAGAATGGACTGGTTGGATCTCCTTGCAGTCCTTATGTAAGTCTCCTAAATTGGCAGTTGAGTTTTTACCACTAGCACCACCTGGGAAGCCCTAATTAGTTAGTTGTAAAATGATAGGCAGAGAGCCCAAAGTTATGCCATAGAAACTAGGCAAGCTTAGTGGTCAGGAAGCTGCACAGAAGTGTAGAGGGACTATGAGATATATGACCAAGGAGTGAGCAGTGAGTGAGCGGTGGAACTCCTTGAAGAAACACCAAAGGCAGGGCTATAGTTGTTTAAGATCAATTATTTGGAGTTGCTAATTTTACTATCAAAATTTTCACTGTTGTACTTGGGATCAAAAAGTGTCAGTCATTTCTTCAGATGTTTTAGGAAGTATGTTTTGGGGACACATTAAATGTGAACCCTACTGTTGACTGCTGTCGAGCAGTTAATGGTAGGATGGGGTCCCTAAAATATAGTTAGGTGTGATCATCTTTCCCGCTGCCTTCTAGCTAAATTTGATATACAAACAATAAGAAAGTTTGAGGTAATCGTACTATGAGAGAGATGTAATATATATCAAGATCTGCTGGTCTTGGAAAAGTTACTGTAGTCAGAAAAAGATACGTGATGATAATGATGATGGTGGTGTTGGTGTTGGTGGAGGCAATGATGGTTGTTGTAAAGATGATAACGATTTGATAGAGTGAAAGAAGTACACAACCAAGAGTGAGAAAGCCTTGGTACTAGCTCAGGTCTGCCATAGACCAGCTCCATGACTGTGAACAAATCACCTAATTATTCTAAGACGTTGATTTCTCATCTCTATGATGGGAAGATTAATACTTTCCTGTGTGCCTCTTAAGGCTGTTACATGGGAAAAGCAAGAAATAGATGGAATCACTCTGTAATCAGCAACATGCTTAAGTACTTAATGACACAGATTTGCTCCACGGCCTCTGTCAACCAAGTTATCACAATGGGTTGCTAGCCAGGTTGCTAGTGTTCAGATGGGATCATGTGAGGTGGAAAAAAAAAAACAAACATGCAGAGGTTATTGGACTTTAGGAACTTTGTGTGAAAAATGTAACCAAATTTGTGAGGTTGTAGTAAGTGTAAGGTTTATAATCCTAATTCAATGTAACTTATATAATTTTTTTAAATAATACAATTTTTATGGCATTTATATTTTCAAAGTGTTTTCTCAAATAGCTGACCCATACAGAAAATAGGGCTTCCCTTGTGGCTCAGTGATAAAGAATCTGCCTGCCAATCCAGGAAGTGCAGATTCGATCCCTGGGCCAGGAAGATCCTCTGGAGAAGGATATGGCAACCTCCTCCAGTATTCTTGCCTGGAGAATTCCATGGACAGAGAAACCTGGTGGGCTACAGTCCATGCAGATGCTAAGGAGTCAGACACGACTTAGCAACTAAACAACAACAACAAATAGAAAATAAGGATTCATAAGGATGAAAGGGGCTTCCCTTGTGGCACAGCTGGTAAAGAATCCACCTGCAATGTGGGAGACCTGGGTTCAATCCCTGGGTTGGGAAAATCCCCTGGAGAAGGGAAAGGCTACCCATTCCAGTATTCTGGCCTAGAGAGTTCCACGGACTGTATAGCCCACGGAGTCACAAAGAGTCGGACATGACTGAGTGACTTTCACTGAGCGACTTTCACTTTCACTGAGTGAAGGATGAAAGGGAAAATGCTATGGCTGAGAAGGAAGTGTTGCCCTGGCCCTCAGAAAAATTTAAACTCTAGTCTATTATTACTATAGGGCTCTGAACAAAGATCTCAGTTTCCCCACCTGCCAACTGAGGATAAGGAACTGGATGATTTTCAATGTCTTACTAACTCTTAACATTTGATAATTATGTGAAATTACCTATGCTCTCCCATGTTTCCAGATGGAGGTGACACTGACTGACATTCTCATCTGAGCCAGCCCTGCTGTCATCTCTGGTTCTCCCAGTATCAGTGGGATGTCACAAGCAAAGAAGGAATGGAGAAATGTGCTTTGAAAACCAAATTTACAATTTTATATCTCAAAATATCTGTTTATACTTTTCATACAATTTGTAGGATGTAAATATCAAAGCAAAAACTTGATAAAGTTTGCATACAAGTACCAATAGTTGGGTTAAATGGAGAACTAGACATGAACCTGGCCACCACTAATGAATGGGCTACGATGCACAGGCTGGATCAGAGTTCTCCAGCTCACAAAGAGCAGAAGACAATCTAGAAGACAGGGGGAGTACTGGAGGTCAGGACCTATTACTGGAGACCAGCTAAATGTCCATAATGATCTGGGCTTTCTTCAGTGCATTTTCCTGAGCTAAGTGCATCCCTGTTTCAAGGATAGCATGTTAGAATTTACTGTAAATAGTTCACATGCTTTAGGGTTGTTAAATAATTTTAGCCCATTATGCCACAATTGTCATCTTCACATTGAAACCCTCCTGTAAAGATCTCATAATGTTTGCCTGCCCCAAAAGGTTTGCACTATTTTTCAATTGCATTCTATGCAGTATCCTCCTCCTACATTAATCTTTTCCAACTCCTTTCAGTCAGTTTGAGAAACAAAGAGAAATCCCAGAATTGAAAGAACGCTTTATTAGTTTCCTTACTTTCTACACCATACCTTTCAGAGAAGGATATCTCTTAATCTTCTTCTGCAACTTCCTCTAAGGTCTCACCAGTTTTGTATGTGGAAATGCTTTTATATGTAGTCTGATTCTGTCCTGCCATGAAAGAAAAACTTTACCTCTTAGTTCTGTATATTCTTTTGTCAATAAAAAGACCCTCAAAGGGTGCTACTGAATAAGGCATTTGGCAGTTATTGATTTCCATGTCTCCACTATATCTCCCAGCACAATTTATACCATATGCTCTGTAAGTGTCCCTTTTATCAATCTGAACTTTTGGATATATCCTTACATCTAACAGGAATGTTCACCTATCCACCCAATCACCCATTCCTCTGACTCATCCCTACTTACCCTATAATATTAATTCAAATATCCCCTTCTCCTGGAACTTTGACCAACATCACACTTCGTATATGCATATACACACATACATACAGAGTTAGATGGTCTTTAACTCAGCTCCCATAGCAACCTTTATTTAATTCCTACTTACTACCACAGCACACTGTGATTGTTAGCTTATTTCCCTCTCCAAATGTATGCAATAACCTTCTTGTGGTCAGGTACTGTTTTATTCACATCCATATCTCTAGTACAGTACTTGGACTACAGAAAGTAGTCAAGAAATATTCAGTAAGTTAATAAATGCATCATCTCAAGCACAAGGCCCTCCCACTAATTCTCTACAGCAATCTTTTTTGCTTCCACATTAAAATTATGAAAATTTAAAAAGCTCTTCATGACAATTTGGAAGCCTCACTAGGACCTCTCAGACGATATTTCTCGTGTTTCAAAATGTATCTGCTTTGCATGACAGTCCAGATGTCAGCCTTTCTACATTTTCCCAGAATTACCTTGAGTCGAATATGCGCCTCCCGTGTAGTTCCAAACCTTCTATCTGGGCAGGCAGCTCTGTTGTTAGCTAACTGTCGGCATTGCACTGCTGCATTCATAAAGGATTGTCAGCACTGTGCAGTATTACTATGTGAGATCATTTGCTCATGTAAAGACACATTAAATCTAGCAGTTGCTTTGTCTCTTGTCAAGGGAATTGTGCACTATTACATTAGAGATGAGAGTTTGCAGTGTCAACCTGCTACTGTTGTTTTTGCTACCCACTGTAGAAGAATCAACAATCCCTGCTTGTTTCCTTGTTTTTCTACCTTGGTAACAACTTAGCCGTTATCCAAACAGGAAGCGTATCACTGCCAGGAAAATAAAATCTCTTGGGGCAAGGGTCAGTTCGTGCAAATTTCTCTACTGTGGGCTTGAGTCCTGCTCTTTATCCTCAGGCCAGTGTCTGGGCACTGCCACTCCTTGCTAAGAGGCTTCCCCCCATTTCCCATTTGAGCTTCCAAACCAGTATTCAAGATTTCCCATTGTCACATTTTACCAGGTTTCCACCAGGCTTCCAACACAAAATTTCTACTGGCATTACTACCTGTTTGTTGCTCAAACTTTTGGAAACGTGCTCTGTTGGCCAGGCTAACATGTTACCTACACACGCAGAAGAGTTCCCCTCCAGGACAGCACATTCCCAAGGGGCAGCCTAATTCCAAAGTCCTTTTCCTCTTATTCTGCCCCATTCTGTAGACATCAATTGGGCCATGTGTGTCCTACACTGAAACAGGACACACAACAGGATTTGATATACAGGATAGTTCCAGTGGGCCTTAGAAAGCATCACTACGAACAAAGCTAGCAGAGGTGATGGAATTCCAGTTGAGCTATTTCAAATCCTGAAAGATGACACTGTGAAAGTGCTGCCCTCAATATGCCAGCAAATTTGGAAAACTCAGCAGTGGCCACAGGACTGCAAAGATCAGTTTTCATTCCAGTCCCAAAGAAAGGCAATGCCAAAGAATGCTCAAACAACTGCACAATTGCAATCATCTCACACGCTAGTAAAGTAATGCTCAAAATTCTCCAAGCCAGGCTTCAGCAATATGTGAACCGTGAACTTCCAGATGTTCAAGCTGGTTTTAGAAAAGGCAGAGGAACCAGAGATCAAATTGCCAATATCTGCTGGATCATTGAAAAAGCAAGAGAGTTCCAGAAAAACATATATTTCTGCTTTATTGACTATGCCAAAGCCTTTGACTGTGTGGATCACAATAAACTGTGGAAAATTCTTCAAGAGATGGGAATACCAGATCACCTGACCTTCCTCTTGAGAAACCTATCTGCAGGTTAGGAAGCAACAGTTAGAAGTGGACATGGATGTCAATGTATGGCAAAACCAATACAGTATTGTAAAGTAAAATAAAGTAAAAATAAAAATTAAAAAAAAAAGAAGTGGACATGGAACAACAGACTGGTTCCAAATAGGAAAAGGAGTACGTCAAGGCTGTATATTGCCACCCTGCTTATTTAACTTCTATGCAGAGTACATCATGAGAAATGCTGGGCTGGAAGAAGCACAAGCTGGAATCAAGATTGCCGGGAGAAATATCAATAACCTCAGATATGCAGATGACACCACCCTTATAGCAGAAAGTGAAGAAGAACTAAAAAGCCTCTTGATGAAAGTGAAAGTGGAGAGTGAAAAAGTTGGCTTAAAGCTCAACATTCAGAAAACTAAGATCATGGCATCTGGTCCCAGCACTTCACGGGAAATAGATGGGGAAAGAGTGGAAACAGTGTCAGACTTTATTTTGGGGGGCTCCAAAATCACTGCAGATGGTGACTACAGCCATGAAATTAAATGACGCTTACTCCTTGGAAGGAAAGTTATGACCAACCTAGACAGCATATTCAAAAGCAGAGACATTACTTTGCCAACAAAGGTCCATCTAGTCAAGGCTATGGTTTTTCCAGTGGTCATGCATGGATGTGAGAGTTGGACTGTGAAAAAAGCTGAGCGCCAAAGAATTGATGCTTTTGAACTGTGGTGTTGGAGAAGACTCTTGAGGGTCCCTTGGACTGCAAGGAGATCCAACCAGTCCATTCTGAAGGAGATCAGCCCTTGGATGTTCTTTGGAAGGAATGATGCTAAAGCTGAAACTCCACTACTTTGGCCACCTCATGTGAAGAGTTGACTCATTGGAAAAGACTTTGATGCTGGGAGGGATTGGGGGCAGGAGGAGAAGGGGACGACAGAGGATGAGATGGCTGGATGGCATCACCAACTTGATGGACGTAAGTTTGAGTGAACTCCGGGAGTTGGTGATGGACAGGGAGGCCTGGTGTACTGCGATTCATGGGGTCGCAAAGAGTTGGACACGACTGAGCAACTGAACTGAACTGAATAGTTCCAATTTAGGAAAGAAGAAACAATTGATGAAAGAAAAACAATTCAACTTCCTCTCTTTTTTTCCCAAGATTTTCTTCTCTCCGTTATTCCTTGTTTCCAAAATCCCTAGCAGAAAATGAAATAGGCAGAAACCAGGCAGAAACAACAAGAAGAAAAAGTTTAAAGAACCAGAGGCTCTTGAGGAAAGTTGGAATCTTTGCAAGTAGGAGAAGGTACTAATGTTAGCTCATTGGCCAGGCCTACTTTTTTTAAAGGTTCACTTTGGTAACTTCTATTACTACTAAGAAACAACACATTTTCAGCACTACATTTTGCCTCGGCAGGCCCCTTTCAACAATAAATTATGGCTCTATTATAGACAAATTGAATTAATCACTTTCTCCAAGATGCATGCTGTAGCAGATAAAATATTTTTAAGTTTGCTTTGCTGCAAGAATTTTCTGGCAATGGGGTAGCCTGCAAAAAGCCATCCCTTTCCATCAGGGGCCCAATGATGCAGTATATTCTCCTTTCCATTAACGGTCTCCTGCTCTCTGTTGTATACCTCCCCAGTGCTTTCTGGTCATGTTCTTAGTCTCAGATTCCTTAAGGATTCAGCCAGTATAATAATCTGTCTGGCTTGCCACCTTTCTGTGCAACTACATTTTTAATGCAACAAACAAACACTGTGATATAATTATTTTATTCCTTTTTGATAAATCTATGGAAAGCTAGAATTTTACAAATAAGAGACTCTTGTGGGTCTTTCCTGGTGGCTCAGTGGTAGAGAATCCACCTGCCAGTGCAGGAGACAAGGGTTTGATCCCTGATCCAGGAAGATCCCACATGCTGCAGAGCACACTAAGCCTCTGTGCCACATTATTAAGCCTGTGCTCTTGAGCCCAGGACACACCCTAGAGCCCATGCTCCACAACAAGAGAAGCCACCACAATCAGAAGCCCGTGCACCACAACTAGCAAGTAGCCCCTACTTTTCAAAACTAGAGAAAAGCCCACATACCAATGAAGACCCAACAAAGCCAAAAGTAAGTAAATAAAATGATCAAAAAAAGAGAAAGAAACTCTTTCCTACACAAGGATATGTCAGACAGCAGGTAACTTTCAAAGAGAAAACATATGAATTAGGAGCCTGTTTTTCTTAATGAAGTAAAATGGTTCCTTCCTTTGCCATTCCTCAATAGTATGGTCCAATTAGAAAAATCACATGTAAGTAAAATCATATAGTATTTGTTTTTCTCTGTTACATGGGGAATCTAACAAAATATAAACAAAACAAAACAGAAACTCATAGATACAAAGAAAGACTGGCAGTTTCCAGGGAGCAGGGGATGCTGTTGGGTGAAGTAGATGAAGGTAATTAAGAGGCACAAACTTACAGTTATAAAATAAATAAGTCATGGGGATATAACACACAGGTTAGAGACTATGGTCAATAATATTGTAATAAATTTAAATTATGACTGAATGGTCACAGGTCCATTCAAATTGTCACAAATGGCAAGACTTCATTCTTTTTTATGGCTGAGTAGTACTTCATTATATATATATTTCTTCATTGACCCATTGGTTGTTCAGTAGCATGCTGTTTAGTCTCCATATGTTTGTGTCTTTTCAATTTCTTTTCATAGTTGATTTCTAGTTTCATATTGTCATGACTGGTAAAGATGCTTGATATGATTCCAGTATTCTTAAATTTATTGACACTTGTTTTGTGGTGATCTATTCTGGAGAATACTCTATATGTACTTGAAAAGACTGTGTATTCTGCTGATTTTTGGATGGAATGTTCTTTATTAAGCCCAGTTGTCTGTGTTGTTTTGGGCTAGTGCTTCCTTGTTGATTTTCTCTCTGAATGATCTATCCATTGATGTAAAAGGTGTATTAAAGACCCCTGCTATTTAGGCATTGCTATCAATTTCTCTTTTTATGTCTGTTAATATTTGCTGTATATATTTAGGTGTTCTTATTTTGGATGCATAAATATTTACAAGTGTTACATCCTCTTGCCGAACTGATCATTAATTCATTAACTTTATCATTATGTAGTGCCCTTCTTAATGCTTTCGAAATGTGGTGCTGGAGAAGACTCTTGAGAGTTCCTTGGACTTCAAAGAGATCAAATCAGTCAACCCCAAAGGGAATCAACACTGAATATTCATTAAAAGGACTGGTGCTGAAGCTCATACTTTGGCCACGTGATGCCTAGAGCCAACTCATTGGAAAAGACCCTGATGCTGGGAAAGACTGAGGGCAAGAGGAGAAGGGGCAACATGGAGGATGAGATGGTTAGCTGGCATCATCAACTCGATGGACATGAGTTTGAGCAAACTCCAGGAGACAGTGAAGTACCGGGAAAGCTGACACACTGCAGTCTGTGGGGTCGCAAAGAGTCAGACACAACTTAGCGACTGAACAGCAATGTGCCCTTCTTTGTCTCTTGCTATAGCCTCTGTTTTGAGTTCATTTTGTCTGATGCAAGTATTGCTACTCCAGTTTGTTTTTTTTTTTGCATTTGAATGAAATATCTTTTATCATTCCTTCACTTTCAGTCTCTGTCTTGAGATTTGAAGTGAATCTTTTATAGGCAGCATATAGACAGGTTTTTATTTATTTATTTTTTAATCTATTCAGCCACTCTATGTCTATCCTTTACTCTCTCTCTCTCTTCTCCTTCTGGGACTTTTACGAAGCAAAGATTAGTACACTTAATGGTATCTCGAGATCCCTAAATTATCTTCATGTTTTAAAAATCCTTTTTTCTTTTTGATGTTCCTATTGGCTGATTTCCACTATCTCGTCTTTGAGATCACTGATTCATTTTTCTGCATTATCTAATCTGCTGTTAATTTCATCTAGTGTATTTTTCATTTCAGTTACTGTATTCTTCCTCTCTGGTTCTTTTTTTTACATCTTTTCTTTGAAGTTCTCATTGTGCTTACCCATTCTTCCCCCAAAGTCAGGGAGCATCTTTATGACCATTATTTTGAACTATTTAGCAGGTAAATTACTCATCTCTGTTTCATTTAGTTCTTTTTCTGAAGTTTGTTTCATTTGGAACATATACCTTTTTCTCCTCATTTCATCTAAATCTCTGTGTTTGTTTCTATGTATTAGGTGGGTCAGCTGTGTCTCCTGGTCTTGAAAGAGTGGCCTTATGCACAAAGCTTCCTGAAGGACCCCAAAGAGCCGTCCCCTCTGGCCGCAGAGCCAGGCACTTCAGGGGCGTCCCTGGTATGGGCCACGTGAACTCTTCTGCTGTGGCGGTGCCATGGTTGCTGTGGGTGTGCTGATGGGCTGGGCAGGCCCCCTGTGGTGGGAGCCACTTGTAGGGGAGGGGTGTCAGCTGGAGCAGGGTGAGGGCTACTAGCAATGAAGATGGCAAACGTCAGAGATGGTACCCTCCAACACTGGGCCAGCTAAATAGAGGGAGTATTTTAAAAATGGGGCCTACTAGTGCTTTAGTTCCCTGTGAAAGTTCCAATAGATTCCTGCCCCTTCAACACTCACCCTAAAACCAAGCAATGAATCTTCTGCATATATGACCCACATGTTTTCCCATCTGCTGACTCCATGCTGGGACTCAGAGCAAGTCAGTTTGTGCACAAATCCTTTAAGAGCAGTCTCCTTTTCTTTTTCTTTGTATTCTTAGTTGCGGAAGAGCTGTCCTACTAGTCTTCAAGTCATCCTCAGAGTTATCCTATATGTAGTTGTAGTTCTGGTGTGTCCACGGGAGGAGGTGAGCTCAGGATGTTTCTACTTCACCATCTTGATCTGCAGCAATTTTATCTTTATAAAAGTATATGCATATATACCAACACAAATATACAAAAATATATGCACAAAAACATTCTCTGAGTGAATGTTGAACACTAGCCTTGGAATAAGACAGATCTGAGTCAGAATTAAAGCTCCATTATTTCCTAGATTTGTGACCTTGGACAAATTACATAGCACATCTAGATTTCACTGTCCTTATTTGCAAGATTATTTTGAGAATTAAATGAAATGAGGCCTATTAAATATATAACAACTGCCTGGCACCTCATAAGTACTTAAGTGTTTATTACTCTTCCTAGTGATAATAATATTATCACAAATACTATACAGCATCATTTATAATAGCAAAACACTCAACTATCTATCATCTGGGACTCAGTTAAACAAACATAGGTCCATTCAATAGAATAAAACACAGTTCTTTAAAAATGAGATCATTATATATGGAAATAGAGTTAAACTATGAAAAAAATTAAGTTTTAGTATTAAAAGTATTATTTTATATGTGTGAAAAGACATAATAAAACATTTTTACTAGGATAGAGAGAGAGTTGAAGAGAGAGAGAGTACATGTGAGCACCAGAAACAAGAATATGAACCAAAATATGAGTAATGACTATCTCTGGGAAATGGACTAATGGGGCATTTTAATTTTCTTCTCTATCCTAAATTTCTATAATACTTTGTTTTTTTAAAAAATAAGAATGTATTATTAGTTTCATGATTAACAAAAATAATATTTTGAAAGTAAAAATCAATTTGATATGTGAAGTAATTCTTCATATTGAATCTTCAAACCAAGTAAGAGAAAATAGGCATGTATTGTTAACAACTCTTAGCAAAGAGAGCTATTTCAAGATGAAATGCTCAAGTATAAAAGGAGCTTTATTTTCTTTCCCCTACCTTAGTTTAGACCTGCTTGTTTGTTTCAGTGTACTTACTGAATATGTAAGGAATTGATAGAAAAACCCAAATATGATAGATACATATTTTTTATTTTAAAAGAATTTTAAATAATTCAATCTGAATAGAAAGATATAATTTATTAAACTAGCTGTTTTCTATTTTTCAATTACATATTGAAGGATCATGGGGATCATTTTCATCCTCAGATTCCCAGAACCTAGTTTATAGAAAATGAAATAAATATGTGTTTAATGAATGACAGAGGTGAGAGTCACTGGCTCTCATTTAAACACACCTCTCCTTGACTTCTTAATAGTTGGACTTACACATCCTCTATTACTAAAGTCAGTCAGCAAAGATATGAGGTGGGTAAGGCAAATAAAAAAAGGAAGAAACCAGAGGCTTTCACGGAAGAGCATAACAGATATCATAGAACCAGAGAATTTTAGAAGATGAAGATAACAATGAAGCTACCTAATGTAACTCTTTTTTCTATGAGGAAACTGAGTCCCAGAGAAAGTGAATTACCCCAGGTGGTAAGATGCTGGTTAGTGGCAAAGTCAGGTCTTAACCCAGGTCTTCTACTTCCAATTCAACTTCCCTTCCTGTTCAAACTGCTACTCCCCACAACAGTGCTATTACTTAGAGAAACTGGTATAGATTCTTCCCTCCTCAAGGGCAGTGGTGGTGAAAGGGAAAAGTTTACTCTAATAAAGCTACATATCTTTATAATTTTATTTCATTTTAAATTGTCTCCCCAGTGAGTATTTTAAATGTAAATAGTAGGCAACTGAAGTGTCTACTATTATTTTGTACCTTTAAAGATGTTTCTACCTTTCTAACTTTCTTCTGGTCACTTGATAAGTCAAGGATGTCTGATATCTTTGCCACCATCTTTCACATGGTGGCAAATGTGAGCTCGACATAACACATGAGACTTTTATGAGACCTGATATTTTCCCCTAGATTCTAGCCCATCCAAAGTTAAGCAGGCAGAAGGAAGATTGATTCAACAGCTTATCTTTTACTTACTCCAGCCCCAGTTAAGTTTTTCCCCCTATTACCATGTTACACAAGGGCAACCCCACACTGGCAGTTGGTTGTTAATTACATTTGATGTGCAGTAACACAAGAGAGCTAATTAACTTGCATCAAAAAAGCTTTATTTACTGTGACAAATTAAACAAACTCATAAAGTGTTCAGCCACAATGACTCTCAATTATCATGCAGTCCAAGTAATGTAGTGCAAACATATTCCCAGGCCTCTCCCAGGTATCACTTCAGTCTCGCAGCCCTTCTGCACTGTATGATTATAAAGAATCTTTATAATGAAAAGAACTGGAAGTAAACTGCTCTTTGTTTTGCTTTATGTATGTGTGTGCATGCATGTGTTGAGTGTATATATGTTATCATAGGTACAGCTGGACATGTTGGTCCTATTCAATTTCTTAATTCTTGCTTACTTCACCATTCAACAGATTTTTCCCTAGATTTTAATCAGAGAAATAAAAACAAACGGGGGAAAAAAAGTACTCTTCCAAAGCTCATGCTCTGTGTTAAGCATGATTGTTTAAACTGATCATCTTCAGATTCTTCTCCTAGATAGTGTGACTCTTTAATGGAAACATCACTACTCCATGATGACTCAGAAGGTATATTATGAAACAGAGTCTTTATCTTTTCATAGAGTAAAAGGATAAGATTAGCTGCCTCAGCCAACAGAAAACATAACTGAGTATCTTTGGAGGAAGCTTTCTTGCTTTGGAAAAAAACCTAGTTTTAATTGCCACCATTCTTTGAAAAACAGGGTTAAAAATTTATTCCTGTGGTGCATATTTAAGGAAATACATTCTCTTTCTATCTAGTTAATTTGTAAGGTAATTATTTGAGACCAGTAGCACAGTAATGGAGAAGACAATGGCAACCTACTCCAGTACTCTTACCTGGAAAATCCCATGGACGGAGGAGCCTGGAAGGCTGCAGTCCAGGGGGTCGCGAAGAGTTGGACACAACTGAGCGACTTCACTTTCACTTTTCACTTTCATGCATTGGAGAAGGAAATGGCAACCCACTCCAGTGTTCTTGCCTAGAGAATCCCAGGGACAGGGGAACCTAGTGGGCTGCCATCTATGGGGTCGCACAGAGTCAGACACCACTGAAGAGACTTAGCAGCAGCACAGTAAACTGGAAAAAACACTGAACTTGAAACCAGATGATACTGGCAAATAGTTCATGCAGCCAAGTAAGTGGCAGAACCAGGACTGTCTAGCTCAGAAGGTTGTTCTCAACTATTATCAACAAAGTGGCTTTGGCAAGTTATTAAATTATTAATGTAGATAACATTTGAGACTGTTTATAAATGGGAATCACAATAAGGGAAATTGTAAATTGCTGATGTCATTATGAATATTTGCTGATTGTCTTCACCAAAAACATTCATGATAAAGTATCTTAATTGCCATTTTTCAACAGTAGAGTTCTAAATCTATAGGCTAAGAAATGACTAGGAAAATGAACTTTCTTGAAGGACAAAATGTTTCCTCATCTACATGACAAATCGGAATACTAGTATCTCTTGAAGAGACAGCTATTCTGTGTGCTTTGAGTAAAGCAAAGAAGTACTGAGAAATAGAAACAAAGTCTAGGGAAACTGCTGGCTCTTTAATAACCTCCCCAAGCATTTTTGAAAGTGAGTCATCTTTGAGTCCCTCATAGAACCCTCAAGAGACATAAACGCAAGGGACTGCCTTGGAATTGATCTTCCTTTAAACCTGAACCAGAGTGGCCTCTACAAATCTACCCCAGGAGTCATGTTTGGTCCATTTCCCATTAAACCTCAATCCAAAAGGAAGTCATGCTTCCCAGAAACAGGTGGGAAGACACCCTCAGGACAGGATGTCTTATTGAATAAGCTTCAGTTTATAGCTAAGGTCCAGAGTCACTCTGTTCCTGAAGGACTTTAATCCTCCTTCTACCTAATCAGTGTTTTTGTCTTTTGGACAGACATCAAGTTTAGGTAAAAAAGGCTCACCAATAATATACTTCATTTGGCAACAGGTCACAGCAGGGTCTGGTAAAGAAATCACAGTAGGAAACGCAGCTGAGTGTGGGCATAACAAAATGTCCTTTATTTACAGGAGCATAACCTGTAACATGCAATTTTGACACTGAGGTATACCATAGTGAGTCTAAAAGACTGCTGATTCTCTAATGAAAACTCTGAGTGATTCCAAAGGTCTAGAGTCTTGTACACTGAGTGATTATTATGGACTAACAAGGTAATGTGATTATTCCATCCTAGAATGTTCATAAAAACAATGGCACACTTCTACTTCTGCCAGTTCTTCCTATCCAGGCCACTATAGTTTACAACTGTCACATAGGTTTTCTAATTGAAAAAAGGACAGAAGACTGAACAATTTTGTTTTTCACTTACTGGCTTCTTCATAAAGTTCATCTCACTCAAATGGCTCCCAAGGACCTATACTTCACAAGCAGAACTATTTGCCTGCCTCTCCCTCAGGATAATTATGAGATAAAATGAAAACAAAGACTCAAAACAGAAATAAAGCCTGAAATAAATCATCTGTGCAAATGGAGAGATAAAACTAGTAATATTGAATATCTTACAGCCTAGTCTACAAGGAACAATCTTATAGTTCTCTATCCCATCAGGAAAGATAGGCACATAAGAGGCTGACCAATTTATTATAAACAGGCCTTTTTATGCTAGACTGATTGCAGAGATGTTACTATAATGGAAAATTCTGAAGAGGACATTAAAATACAGCTACAATACCAAATGGAGTAGTTGATTTTTAGAGCTTTATTCAAGACTGAACGTGACACTCCCTTCTGCGTATGGAAGTGTCCATGGGTGGCCATTAAATCAAACTGAGCATCTTACAAGCCTATTCATATTGACCAGAGTATGGTGGCTCATTTAACCAATTCTGCAAGTGCATATTGCAGGGACCTAGAGGGGTTGTAAAGACCCTTCTAACACTGTTCAGAGCTCTCTTTGATTACAATGCTCTCTGTGGGACTACAGGAGTTACTCACTACTCACCACTGCACCCCACCCCATTTTGAATATTAAGAAATTCTGAACCAAGCAAGCAATGGTGCATTCCTTTCTGCTCAGATTATTTCAGTGAGATTCAGAGAAGTCAGTCAAATCAATACCAGTTTGCAATCCCGCCCCTGCCCCTGTATTTTAAATTGCAAGGAGACCCACAAATCTCTCTGATTCTGCCCTACTTTTTGGCACAAAGCTTGATGACATTCTATGTGAATATGTGCCTTGAGCTGCAGTGGACATCCCAACTTCTCAGGGTCAAAGACTTGAAAAGAATTACATGACTTTGGCTTTTGTGACCATCAGAGTCTATAAGGCTTTACACTCTTGATGAAGCAGAAGATGTCACTGTCCTTTTCCTTTCAAAATTCCAAACTAGGGTGATTCTCCTAGTTTGAAACATCCTTGAGAATAAGAATAGGGCTCTTAACTCTCTCATTTTCTCATCTTAATGGGCCATATTATATTAGTCTACAATTAAAATTATAAATGTATTTCAAGGGAAGTCTATGGAGCAGATGAGGAAAAGGAATAGCTTGTTGACTTTTAGGACATCCTAGAACTCAGAGGTTTAATGGAGTATTGGAATACAGTCTCCATTAAAGGACCACAGTGAGAGAATACAAGCTCACTCCACGCCTGCTGTAACTACTGAACTCATTTTGAGAAATGCCTTTGAATATTTTCAGTGATAGCCAAGTTTTTGGCTTGAGGATGAACTTTAAAAACAATTTTAATACACAAATTATCAATTTTAATGAGTAAGGTAATGAATTGATTGTCCTAGAGAATATTACTTTTATTTGGAAAGAAAGGAGATGGTACTATAATATTCTGATAATAATCTTATGAGGGTCTAGAGTTGATTCTGCTGCTGCAGCTAAGTCACTTCAGTCGTATTCAACTCTGTGCGACCCCATAGATGGCAGCCCACCAGGCTTCCCCGTCCCTGGGATTCTCCAGGCAAGAACACTGGAGTGGGTTGCCATTTCCTCCTCCAATGCATGAAAGTGAAAAGTGAAAGTGAAGTTGCTCAGTCGTGTCCGACTCTTAGTGACCCCATGGACTGCAGCCCACCAGGCTCCTCTGCCCATGGGATTTTCCAGGCAAGAGTACTGGAGTGGGTTGATTCTGAATGCAGTATAAAAACATGCTTCAGACAAAAATGTCACGCTCCATGCAAAACATCTACTGTTTTGAAAAACACTCATTTAAAGTCCTATATACTTATTGAAAATTGGTTGGTGACCAGACTACAGAATAATTTACAGAAAACAGCCACTTGTTCATGTAAGAGATACTGACTGAGTACCTACTACATGGCAGCCAGACATCATCTTAGGCTGAGAATCCAAAGATGATCAGTAAATATCCTCAAGAAGATTATAATACAGTGAGGAAAAAGCCATGGAAACAAACAATATTATATTAATAATGTGGTTGTTGTGTGAGAGAGTTGTACAAACTGTAGAGGCAGCATAGGAAAGGGAGTGCTTAATAAACATAGCTAACACATAGTCCCTTCTATGTGCCAGGCTCATCTAAATAAATTAACTTGTTTACTCCTCATAGCAACCTTATAAGGTCAGCACTATGTATCTGAGAGAGACAAAGCTTGTCTGAGGAATAACATTCAAGCTGAGGCATGGTGACTTGAGTTAGTGGGATGTAACTAAGATTATCTGGGGGAGGGCATGGCAACCCAGTCCAATATTCTTGCCAGGAGAACCCCCATGGACAGAAGAGCCTGGTGGGCTACAGTCCATGGGGTCCCAAAGAGTCAGACATGACTGAGCAACTAAGCACAGCACAGCACAGCACAACTGAGATTACACATAGTAGTACATCATTAATGGTGAGTGAAGCATTGAGGTAGAATGGGAGCCAAAATGAGGCTGTACATAAACATAAATATGAAGGACCCAAGGCTCTGAGGACCTTAGGTGACATCCAAAAGAGGTTAGGATTATCTGGTAGATAATGGGGAACTCTTAGAGAATTCTGAACAGTTATTTGCACTAAATCCCATCCAATATAGCCAATCAACTTAAGGGGAATCTTATAAAGACAAAGGTAAGAACCAAGTATACTAAAGACATCCTTCAAGGCATCAGCAAAATAGAGTAGCTGCAACATCTCTAAGGGTTTGCAAAACAAGCCATGATGAAGATCCAAAGTCTTGGCTCTCCTGGTAACCTGAGATAGTCCATTTATTAATAATTCTCCTATGAGGGCCAGGTAAAGTGGCCTCTGACTCAGTCTCAGCATTCCACCAAGGCCCCTTGACCTAACCATGGGAACTAATTCCAGTCAGAACCAAAGCTTGTTTGTACAGCTAAATGAATAAATGTGTATAAACCCAGGTTCTGACTTCTTATCAGTCTGTGTTGCTAAAACACCAAAGAGTAATTATAATAGGATTTCCAGTTAACGATTTTTTGTCTGCTATAACATTTAAATTAGACTAAATTCAGCTGTTTGAGTGCCCTCTGACAATATTTTTTCTCTCAGCTCCATGACTGTTTTATCACTCCATACACACTTGACCTAATCGGCACCCTTCTGCACTCTAAAATGTTTATACTGTTAAATGAATTTTTAATCTAACTTTTACAGCATTCAATTTCAGTTTCGTCAGCCATCCACAGTGTAATATCTAATGTTTTAAAATAATCTCGACAGCTTAAAAAAAAAGCTGGGGGAGGGGGAAGAATTGCCGTGTTATGAAGCAAATGATTAATTAAAGCAAATTAGATTCTGGCAGCTCTTGCTATCATTATCATGTGTTCCCCGACTAGACTAATAAATCTTTGTTGAGAATGTATGCTTTCACAAGGTTCAGGAGTCACCTGGGAAAGGACATTATTGACTAATATTTTTGTATTGCTGTTAGTTTTATATTCTATTACCCTGTGGAATAACAACTCATATTTTTCAAACATTTAGAGTGCCTTCAGGAGTCTGCTCACTGTTGAGAGGCAGATTTGAGAGGAGTAGGGGAAACCCAGTAATTTCTCCATATGCTTGAATAAATGACAATTAACCGATACAGCTAATATGTCGACAAAATGCAAGAAAATACGAAGCATGCGACACTGTGAGAGCCACCGCATAATCACGTCCTCACTGAGGCACAGCTCCGGCTCCTCCGCAGCTGCAGGCGTTCTCCCCGGCCCACACCGTGCAGCGCAGCGCAGCTCTCCCTCCACCAGAGGTTTGCCTTCTCTCCTTTCCCAGCATCTGGCACTCTCACACTGAGGAAAGGAACAATGCCGGCAAAGGGCTCCCTGAATCCAACCCCACACCGTTGCTGCTGTGTAAACTAAACAGTCTGCGTTGTGACTGAGGGCACAGAAGCAAGATATTAGCAACTATTTCAAAAAGGGGGGCCATATACTTGCCTTTATTTAAGCAAGTCCAAGGGGTGTCACCTTGACCAACTTTTACTCATTTTTTTTTCTAAAAATATGCTGTTTCATTTTTCAAACTCAAACTGTTTATTGCCTAATTCTAAGGTTTAAAAGTGTATTTCCTACAACTCCCCCATTTGCTTTACCCTAAGCTTAGTCAGCTGTGTCCTTTTTGCTTCAAATTCAGGGAAATACCAGTTTAAACTGTAAGCTCAATTGTCTGCAGTCTCTAGTCATTGTATGTAACATTGTTTAAAACTTATCAGGCAAACGTATACATTTATTTGAAGTCTGTGACATTGTGACAGGAGAAAAGAAAAAAAAAAAAACACAACAATTTTGTAACAGCAAGTACCAGGCATAAATTTTATCTTGATGTTTGTTAAACAAGGAGAAGGAAAGAACATAATCCCTAAAATGAAATTTTGATTATAATAAGTAATAAATGCTATTTAATATTTATACTGGTTTTGAGACAGTATGGCTCATAAAATACTGAGATATGATCGGATAAATTAATGTTACTTCTCACAATTCTTTACGTGTTTAACCTCTACCCCTGCCAGAACTCTTACTAATTTTCATTCCTCAGTGAGCTGGGTAGCAGTACCAAAAACTAACCATATATTTAAATATGTACATTATGAGTGTTTCCTTTTTGTTCCTTGTTTCTGAAGACTCTGAAGTGAGCTGTGATTACCCATCAAATAATTTCCTCCACTCCCTCCACTGTCCCATCCTCCACATTCAAACGCGTTCCTGTTTTCCTTGGGGCTCTTTTTCATCCTTCGGCAGCTTCCTGGGGCCTCGGCAGACAGGAAGACAGCCTACAGCGCTGCTCAGTATGGCAGCACAGCCCCACGGCCTGGGTGTTTTTTCAGAATGTTTTAAAATGATCCGGTATTGAATGAGTTAAAAAAAAAATTCCCCCTGGAAAAGCTAATTATTGCATGCAGATACTTCTTTGTGTGATCAAGGAGGGGACAATTTAATAGGCTCTGTAATACAACCAAGAACAAAATTGCTTTAAAGGAAGTCTCTTGTTGAGTGACAACTCTGTTGCCTGAGCCAATTAGGTCCCAATAAAGAGTGTTGAATTGGCTCCTGCTTTCTCATTAATTATGTTCTGTCACAGACATGGGGCTTGATTTAGCAATTTTGTATTACATTAAGATACTGAAAGGCCGGGAACAAATGGCTCACTCTGATAATAGGCATTCTCTACACGGTGTGACATTTACTATCCAGCTGTCCGTAAGGCGGCCTAGCACTTCAGTTCAGGGGTTTATTTGTCATTGCTTCAAAGGGACACTCAGCTTTTCACAAAAAAAGAAACAGAGAGGCTAATAGATAGGACAAAATGTACTGCTGATATGCTTTATTAGAGATAGGATGCTAGGGTTTTGCTAACAAGCTCATCCGTTGGGACGCAGCCGAGTTTGCTGCCAATCATCCTACACACAAAGGCACACTAGTTAACAAGGAGAAATGAATTACAGACACTTATTCTGCCGGTGGGATCACAAATACACCAATCTGTGAAAGAGGCACAAACTCCAGAGACAAACTACGTATTTGTCAATAACCTCCTAGAAAGAACCCTAGTAATTCTTTGAAGACCTTTGATTTTGCTTCCCTCTAAAATACATGTATAGGAAATGTTTTTGTTACCATGACATTCTTTCTTTGTTATTTGTACAAATTTTCATCACATTAAAAACAGAAAACTGAGGAGGTCTGCAAATGTTTTAGTAGGTATCTATACACTACTTTTCATATTCCACCACAGGGAGCTGCTGCTTTGGTTATTTCATTAAGAACAACAGAAAATTAAATCTTTAAACTTTAGGTTTGAGCTGTAATCTACCAATGTGATAGGAAATAGTCTATAACTTGGAATCTAATGTATATACCAATTAAAAGAATAGGATAGGGGCCAAATGAAAACCAAATCCCTCTGGTTAAAGAATTAGATGACTTTTTATCATAAATATGTATACATGTTCCACTATATATATAAACATATATATATAGACATATTTATACAATCTTTCTATACATATTTACATATACATATGTGATTTCATAATATATAAACTGAACCCAAATCAATGTCTCTCTGTATTAAACAGAAACAGTTCACACGTTCTATGTATGAAACTGAGACAAATCTCTGACCATGGAATTAATCAACACTTTTGACATTTCTATTATTTAAACATTCTCCTTCAAACACATCATAGAGAAGGGATTATTGTTGATTATAAAAAAAATGATAACCTTCAACTCGAGCTTACCTACTGACCACATGAGATTAATCAAATCTGAATATGTCATTTGCAGGTTAATTACAAAACAGCTCTTCAAAATAACTGTCCTAGAGACAGTACACTGTTCCTCTGATTGCAGTTTGCATCAATTCATTTAATTATCCTTCCTGCCATCTTGGATTATGGGATAAAAAGGATAAAAGGATAAAAGGAGATTTACCAGACTCCCTTTCTTCAGGCAGAAGCTCAAAGAATATGAAAATATTCTGGGTTCAGCTTCAACTTCAGCGACAATTGTCCATCCCTCCATCTCTGCTGCTTTTACCCTTTCATGAGACTCAAAGCACTCTCTACCAATTGGTAAAGGTATCAAGGGATCAGCTTTTTAGGAAAAGCTTCTTTCACCTTTTACTAAACAATTCCCGACATAGAAACTTGGTCTCCTCTGCTCACCTCTACTCTTTCAATCCTCTAAATGTGAGATTCTAAATGATTCTGTATTTTTGTTGACCTACTAATAATTCTAGGGAAAGGAGGCCATGAAACAGAGATGTAGGATGGCTGTATGCTCCAGCTGTATGTGTGATACATCCCTTTCTTCTTTCAGCCCTCAGCAGCAGCAAGGAATAGGTAAAAATAATTTGCTGAGAGAAATAGGTCTTACAGAATATAATCCCTAACTTTTTTTTTCTAATTTCTAAGTATTAAAATATCATTTTTGAGAAGGCATGCTCCAAATGATCTTTCATTTTTTAAAAAATGCCTTAAAAGTTGAAGACGAGGCCAAAAAAAGAAAATTATGTTAAAATACAGTGTCGATTTTTCTTACGTCTTTCCACTTCCCCAAGAAAACATCATATTCAAGAAAGCACTTGTGCATTATTTCCCAACACCAATAATACCTGTGAATTATATATATGTATTTAAAAGCATGTATTGAACACAGACCTCGTTGAAAGAGTTTACAATCTAAAGGAAACCATGAAATACTTTTTTCCTCTCTAAAATTTGCCACGTTTCTATTTCAGAAATGCCTTTGCAATAAATAATATACATAATAGAAGCAAGAATCACTCTATCCTCACTTAGCAGGAGCTTTATCTTTGCTATTCAGATACCTCATAAGGCAAAAATCTTTCAAAAAGCCTGAGCCCCCCTCAGGCTATAGCAAAGGTATTTATATAGACATTAAGTATTTATGCAGCAATTTATACTTCCAAAGCCCTTTGTAACCATTCATTTGTTCATCCAAATAACTTCCTTCTGAAGTGTATGAATGCTTTGTTTCCCAAGCACAGAGTCAGGTTCAGGGAGGTGACTGACAGGTGGCGGAAAGGACTTAGGTTACACAGAAAGAACACTCTATCTCGGAATGGCCTCCCTAAGGGTTTCATGGAAGCTTCTCTTCTTTAAGTCTTTAAAAATAGGCTGGGCCCCCTACTGAAATGCATTATTTATGACTTTGTTATGGTTTATCTGTAGGCAGAGGAACTGAGTAAGTGATTCTGGCTCTAGCAGTCCTAGCTTTATATACTCAGGATATTTACACCCACAGGACAGCTCAGGAGCAGGCTGCAAATGAGAGGATGAAACTACTATCTCCACCTAAGGGATCGTGTCCTGCCAAAATATGAAATATTATGAAGGGACAGTTGGGAGGCACTGGGTCTTTAAAAAGTTTCTCTTGAAAATTTACTCTCATGGGCACGCCAAGGCGGATACAGGGAACACATTCCATGTATAAGACTATGTTCATCTCAAAAGACCCTACTTGGTCACACACATTAGTTTCCTACTAATATGCTGATTCTATCTCTCCTTCTCCCTTAACACTGTGGTATCTTTGGAATCACAAAATAATTCCTCTCATGTGGCCTCTAGAATTGGGATTACTACTACTGCTCTGACCACTGCTGCTGCTGCTGCTAAGTCGCTTCAGTCGTGTCCGACTCTGTGAGACCCCAGAGACGGCAGCCTACCGGGCTCCCCCGTTCCTAGGATTCTCCAGGCAAAAGTACTGGAGAGGGTTGCCATTTCCTTCTCCAATGCATGAAAGTGAAAAGTGAAAGTGAAGTTGCTCAGTCGTGTCCGACTCTTAGCGACCCCATGGACTGCAGCCCACCAGGCTCCTCCATCCACGGGATTTTCCAGGCAAGAGTACTGGAGTGGGGGAATAAGTGATACTGTGCCAGTTCTAGACCTAGCCTTTAGAAGAACCAGCAACTTCCTCTCCTCTCTCTTGGAATGTTCACTCTTGGGGTACTCCCTCGTGGACCCCTGAGCCTCTATGTAAGAAGTCCAGGCTCCTCTACTAGAAAGAGACACCACAGGGCAAGGCACTGAGATACCAGACACATGAGTGAAGAAAAGACTTTGGACATTCAGCACTGTCAAGGCTTCAAATGACTCCCATCACTAGCCACCATCTTGTGGAAATCACATTTCAGTGACACCCAAGTTAGAACCCTGCTGAGCCTCACCAACCCACAGAATGATGAGACCATAATAAATTATAATTGTAACCTACTAAGTTTTGGAGTGGACTTCCCTGGTCGCTCAGATGGTAAAGAATTTCCCTGTAATACAGGAGACCCAGGTTCAGTCCCTGGGTTGGGAAGATCTCTTGGAAAAGGGAATGGCTACCCACTCCAGTATTCTTGCCTAGAGAATTCCATGGGCAGAGAAGCCTGGCAGGCTACAGTCTATGGGATGGCAGAGTTGGACATGACTGACTAACATGCCAAGTTTTGGAGTGGTTGGAAATAGAAAGGCAGAATAACCACTATAAATCCTGTCTTCTCCATTTCCCTGTGTCCTCAAAGAGCTATAAGAGAAAGCCAGAGGCAGGGCTGAACTAAGCTAACTAGAAGTATACAGCTCTTGAGAAGTGGCCACATGGTATAAAGGACTAGAGTTGGTCTTGTGAAATTTTGGACAATTATTTAACCTCTGCCAGTATCAATCTCAGACACTATAAAATGGGACTAATGACATGACCTCAAGGGATTACAATGATTTAATAAACTAAAGATGGGAAGCACCTAACAGAGTACAGAGACAGGCACATCTTCAATAACTTGAACTAATTATCATTATTATCATTATAATATTCTCTAAACATGCTAGTCTTCCTTCCCAATATCTGCTAAACCCACAAGCCACTGCCTTTTCCCAAACTGTCCTGAGCCTCATTAAAGTGGGCATCCAGAAGACATTTATGTAAGATCCCACCCCAAGACCATTGCTAATTGGACTTAAAAAAAATAGCTGACCTGAGATAGACCAATCAGATTCTTGATCCTTTCAAATTGGAAATGAGACTGAAAGAAGCCAGTTCATTTCTGTATATAGCTGCAATGAGAACGGGTAAGAAGGGAGCTTCAGTTCAGTCAGTCAGTTCAGGCGCTCTGTCGTGTCCAACTCTTTGCGACCCCATGAATTGCAGCACGCCAGGCCTCCCTGTCCGTCACCAACTCCCGGAGTTCATTCAAACTCATGTCCATTGATTCGGTGATGCGATCCAGCCATCTCATTCTCTGTCATCTCCTCCTCCTGCCCCCAATCCCTCCCAGCATCAGAGTCTTTTCTAATGAGTCAACTCTTCGCATGAGGTGGCCAAAGTACTGGAGTTTCAGCTTTAGCATCATTCCTTCCAAAGAAATCCCAGGGCTGATCTCCTTCAGAATGGTCTGGTTGGATCTCCTTGCAGTCCAAGGGACTCTCAAGAGTCTTCTCCAACACCACAGGTCAAAAGCATTAATTCTTCGGTGCTCAGCTTCCTTCACAGTCCAACTCTCACATCTGTACATGACCACTGGAAAAACCATAGCCTTGACTAGACGGACTTATGTTGGTAAAGTAACGTCTCTGCTTTTTAATATGCTATCTAGGTTGGTCATAACTTTCCTTCCAAGGAGTAAGCGTCTTTTAATTGCATGGCTGCAGTCACCATCTGCAGTGATTTTGGAGCCCCCAAAAATAAAGTCTGACACTGTTTCCACTCTTTCCCCCTCTATTTCCCATGAAGTGATGGGACTAAATGTCATGATCTTTGTTTTCTGAATGTTGAGTTTTAAGCCAACTTTTTCACTCTCCTCTTTCACTTTCATCAAGAGGCTTTTTAGTTCCTCTTCACTTTCTGTCAAAAAAAATGGTGTCATCTGCATATCTGAGGTTATTGATATTTCTCCCGGAAATCTTGATTCCAGCTTGTGCTTCTTCCAGCCCAGTGTTTCTCATGATGTACTCTGCATATAAGTTAAATAAGCAGGGTGACAATATACAGCCTTGACATACTCCTTTTCCTATTTGGAACCAGTCTGTTGTTCCATGTCCAGTTCTAACTGTTGCTTCCTGACCTGCATATACGTTTCTCAAGAGGCAGGTCAGGTGGTCTGGTATTCCCATCTCTTTCAGAATTTTCCACAGTTTATTGTGATCCACACAGTCAAAGGCTTTGGCATAGTCAATAAAGCAGAAATATATGTTTTTCTGGAACTCTCTTGCTTTTTCTATGATCCAGCAGATGTTGGCAATTTGATCTCCGGTTCCTTTGCCTTTTCTAAAACCAGCTTGAACATCTGAAAGTTCACAGTTCACATATTGCTGAAGCCCGGCTTGGAGAATTTTGAGCATTACTTCACTAGCATGTGAGATGAGTGCAATTGTTCAGTAGTTTGAGCATTCTTTGGTATTGCCTTTCTTTGGGATTGGAATGAAAACTGACCTTTTCCAGTCCTGTGGCCACTGATGAGTTTTCCAAATTTGCTGGCATATTGAGTGCAGGACTTTCACAGCATGATCTTTTAGGATTTGAAATAGCTCAAGTGGAATTCCATCACCTCCACTTGCTTTGTTCGTAGTGATGCTTTCTAAGGCCCACTTGACTTCACATTCCAGGATATCTGGCTCTAGGTGAGTGATCACACCATCGTGATTATTTTGGTCCTGAAGATCTTTTTTGTACAGTTCTTCTGTGTATTCTTGCCACTTCTTCTTAATATCGTCTGCTTCTGTTAGGTCCATACCATTTCTGTCCTTTATTGCGCCTTTCTTGCATGAAATGTTCCCTTGGTTCTCTAATTTTCTTGAAGAGATCTCTAGTCTTTCCCATTCTATTGTTTTCCTCTGTTTCTTTGCATTGATCGCTGAGGAAGGCTTTCTTATCTCTCCTTGCTATTGTTTGGAACTCTGCATTTAGATGCTTATATCTTTCTTTTTCTCCTTTGCTTTTCGCTTCTCTTCTTTTCACAGCTATTTGTAAGGCCTCCTCAGACAGCCATTTTGCTTTTTTACATTTCTTTTCCATGGGGATGATCTTGATCCCTGTCTTCTGTACAATGTCAGGAACCTCCGTCCATAGTTTATCAGGCACTCTATCTATCAGATCTAGGCCCTTAAATCTATTTCTCACTTCCACTGTATAATCATAAGGGATTTGATTGAGGTCATACCTGAATGGTCTAGCGGTTTTCCCTACTTTCTTCAATTTAAGTCTGCATTTGGCAATAAGGAGTTCATGATCTGAGCCAGTCAGCTCTGGGTCTTGTTTTTGCTGACTGTATAGAGCTTCTCCATCTTTGGCTGCAAAGAATATAATCAATCTGATTTCAGTGTTGACCATCTGGTGATGTCCGTGTGTAGAGTCTTCTCTTGTGTTGTTGGAAGAGGGTGTTTGCTATGACCAGTGTGTTCTCTTGGCAAAACTCTATTAGCCTTTGCCCTGCTTCATTTCGTATTCCAAGGCCAAATTTGCCTGTTACTCCAGGTGTTTCTTGACTTCCTACTTTTGCATTCCAGTCCTCTATAATGAAAAGGACATCTTTTTTGGGTGTTAGTTCTAAAAGGTCTTGTAGGTCTTCATAGAACCGTTCAACTTCAGCTTCTTCAGCATTATTGGTTGGGGCATAGACTTGGATTACTGTGATATTGAATGGTTTGCCTTGGAAATGAACAGACATCATTCTGTCGTTTTTGAGATTGCATCCAAGTACTGCATTTCAGACTCTTTTGTTGACCATGATGGCTACTCCATTTCTTCTAAGGGATTCCTGCCAACAGCAGTAGATATAATGGTCATCTGATCTAATTTAAGTGTGGCCACGCACAAGCGTGGCCGAGAGGAGCTACCCCATGCCCGAGGCCAGGGGCAGCAGCTGGGAGGAGCTACCCCACATCCAAGGTCAGGAGTGGCAGCTGTGAGGAGATACCCCTCATCCAAGGTAAGGAGCAGCAGCTGCGCTTTGCTGGAGCAGCCATGTAGAGATACCCCATGTCCAAGGTAAGAGAAACCCAAGTAAGACGGTAGGTGTTGCTATAGGGAATCAGAGGGCATCACAGGGCAGACAGACTAAAACCATAATCAGAGAAAACTAGTCAATCTAATCACAGTAGGACCACAGCCTTGTCTAACTCAATGAAACTAAGTCATGCCGTGTGAGGCCACCCATGACGGGCGGGTCACGGTGGAGAGGTCTGACAGAATACGGTCCACTGGAGAAGGGAATGGCAAACCACTTCAGTATTCTTGCCTTGAGTACCCCATGAACAGTATGAAAAGGCAAAATGATAGGATACTGAAAGAGGAACTCCCCAGGTCAGTAGGTGCCCAATATGCTACTGGAGATCAGTAGAGAAATAACTCCAGAAAGAATGAAGGGATGGAGCCAAAGCAAAAACAATAACCAGTTGTGGATGTGACTGGTGATAGAAGCAAGATCTGATGATGTAAAGAGCAATATTGCATAAGAACCTGGAATGTTAGGTCCATGAATCAAGGCAAATTGGAAGTGGTCAAACAGGAGATGGCAAGAGTGAACATCGACATTCTAGGAATCAGCAAACTAAAACGGACCAGAATGGCTGAATTTAACTCAGAAGAAGGGAGCTTAAGATGTCCAAATTCCACCCTATGAACTGAATCAGAGAATATCATGCCAGAGAGAATAAGTAATAGAGAGAGTGAGTGAAAGAAAAGAGAGTATTTCCTGGAGCCCTGCTGGCTTTCCAAGTTTTCTTTCTAGGCTTTTTTTGAGACTCAAATGTTATCCTTCTCCAGGATATTATAAAAGGCACCTATACCCTTATAATATTGTCCTCTTTTCTCTAACTTAAGCTGGTATCTGTCATGCAGTCAAAGAATTTAAAAGAATCCAAACAAAAGAAGAGGAACTGAAAGAAGACACCAGACAAAATACTGCCAGCAGCTTCCCGATGCCAAAAAAGCACTCAGGATCTAGACTGAATCCACTAACGTAGTGCTGAAGTCTTATATGTCTTCTCTATATCATAAGGATTTGTTTATCATTACTAGAATGGTTCAATGTCCTCTTTTTATTTAGTAACAGCTTTATTAATATATAACTTACAAAATATACAATTTAAAGTGTACAGTACAACCTTTTTAAAACATTACCCTAGAAAAAAAACCCATATCCATTAGTAGTCATTTTCCATTTTCCTCCCACCACTGATATCAGTATTAGGCAACCATTAACTTACTTTATATTGTCACCCTGCTTATTTAACTTATATGCAGAGTACATCATGAGAAACGCTGGACTGGAAGAAACACAAGCTGGAATCAAGATTGCTGGGAGAAATATCAATAACCTCAGATATGCAGATGACACCACCCTTATGGCAGAAAGTGAAGAGGAACTAAAAAGCCTCTTGATGAAAGTGAAAGAGGAGAGTGAAAAAGTTGGCTTAAAACTCAACATTCAGAAAACGAAGATCATGGCATTCGGTCCCATCACTTCATGGGAAATAGATGGGGAAACAGTGGAAACAGTGTCAGACTTTATTTTTGGGGGCTCCAAAGTCACTGCAGATGGTGACTGCAGCCATGAAATTAAAAGACGCTTACTCCTTGGAAGGAAAGTTATGACCAACCTAGATAGCATATTCAAAAGCAGAGACATTACTTTGCCGACTAAGGTCCATCTAGTCAAGGCTATGGTTTTTCCTGTGGTCATGTATGGATGTGAGAGTTAGACTGTGAAGAAGGCTAAGCACCGAAGAATTGATGCTTTTGAACTGTGGTGTTGGAGAAGACTCTTGAGAGTCCCTTGGACTGCAAGGAGATCCAACCAGACCATTCTGAAGGAGATCAGCCCTGGGATTTCTTTGGAAGGAATGATGCTAAAGCTGAAACTCCAGTACTTTGGCCACCTCATGCAAAGAGTTGACTCATTGGAAAAGACTCTGATGCTGGGACGGATTGGGGGCAGGAGGAGAAGGGGACGACAGAGGATGAGATGGCTGGATGGCATCAGTGACTCGATGGACGTGAGTCTGAGTGAACTTCAGGAGTTGGTGATGGACAGGGAGGCCTGGCGTGCTGCGATTCATGGAGTCGCAAAGAGTTGGACACGACTGAGCCACTGAACTGAACTGAACTTACTTTCTATAGATTTACCTATCCTGGATATTTCTTATAAATGGAATTATAAAATATGTGGGGTTTTTTTGTGACTGGTTTCTTTCACTTAGCATACTGTTTTAGTTAAATGTATCAGTACTTCATTCATTTTTATGGATAAATAATCTTCCATCACATAGATACACCTCATTTTATTTATCCATTCATCAGCTGATGAAATTTGGTTTTGTTGTTGCCGTTGTTCAGTTGCACAGTTGTGTCTGACTCTTTACAACCCCATGGACTGCAGCATGCCAGGTTTCCCTGTCCTTCGCCATCTCCTGGAGCTTGCTCAAACTCATGTCCATTGAGTTGCTGATGCCATCCAGCCGTCTCACTCTCTGTCCTCCTCTTTTCCTCCTGCCTTCAATCTTTACCAGCATCAAGGTCTTTTTCAGTGAGCCGGCTCTTTACATCAGGTGGCCAAAGTATTGAAGCTTCAGAATCAGACCTTCCAATGAATATTTAGGTGTGATGTCCTTTAGGATTGATTGGTTTGATTTCCTTGCTATCCAAGGGAATCTCAAGAGTCTTCTCCAGCACCACAGTTCAAAGGCACTAATTCTTTGGTGCTCAGCCTATTTTATTGTCCAGCTCTCACATCCATACATGACTATACAGACCTTTGTAGGAAAAGTAATGCCTCTGCTTTTTAATATGCTGTCTAGTTTGTCACTGCTTTTCTTCCAATGAGCAAGCATATTTTAATTTCATGGGTGCAATAACTGTCCACAGTGATTTTGGAGCCCAAGAAAATAGTCTCTCACTGTTTCCATTGTTTTGCCATCTATCTGTCATAAAGTGATGGAATCTGATGCCATGATCTTCATTTTTAGAATGTTGAGTCTTAAGCCAGCTTTTTCACTCTCCTTTTTCACCTTCATCAAGAGGTTCTTTAGTTCTTCTTCACTTTCTGCCATAAGGGTGGTGTCATCTGCATATCTGAGGTTATGCAGATCACAATCTTGATTCCAGCTTGTGCTTCATCCAGCCTGGCATTTCACATGATGTACCCTGTATAGTTAAACAAGCAGGTGACAATATACAGCCTTGATGTACTCCTTGCCCAATTTGGAAGCAGTCTGTTGTTCCATGTCCAATTTTAACTGTTGCTTCTTGACCTGCATACAGATTTTTCAGGAGGCAGGTAAGGTAATCTGATATTCCCATCTCTTGAAGAATTTTCCACAATTTGCTGTGATCCACTCAGTCAAAAGCTTTATGTAGTCAATGAAGCAGAAGTAGACATTTTTTTCTGAAATTCTCTTGCTTTTTCAATGATCCAACAGATGTTGGCAATTTGATCTCTGGTTCCTCTGCCTTTTCTAAATCCAGCTTGTACATCTGGAAGTTCTTTCTCAGTTCATGTACTTTATCGCTATTTTGAATAACAATGCTATGAACATTCATGTACAAGTTTTTGTGTGGATATCTGTCTTCATTTCTCTCCAGTATACATATAGGAATAGAGCTACTGGGTCATACTGTAACTATGTTTAACAGTCAGACTATTTCCCAAAGTAAAGGCACCATCTTATATTCCCTCCAGCAACATATGTAGAGGGCTCCAATTTCTCCATATCCTTATCAACATTTGCAATTCTTTGTTTGCTAAATTTCAACAATCCCAGTGTGTGTGAAGTGGTGTCTCATCGGGTTTTATTTGCATTTCCTTGATGACTAATAATGTTGAAAATCTTCTCATGTGCTTATTGACCACTCATGTATCATGTTTGGAGAAATATCTATTCAGATCCTTTGCCTATTTTTTAATTGGGATGTTTGTCTTTTTTGTTGTTAAGTTGTAAGAATTCCTTACATATTATAGCTACATATCTGTTATCAGATAAATGATTTGTAAATATTTTCACCCCGTAACTGGGCTGTCTTTTCAATTTCTTGAGGATGACCTTTGAAGCAAAAAAGTTTTTAACTTTGATGAAGTCCAACTTATGTTTTGTTTGTTTGTTTTGGTTACTATGTGAATTGTGAAGTTGCTCAGTTGTGTCCGACTCTTTGCGACCCCATGGACTGTAGACTACCAGGCTCCTCAGTCCATGGGATTTTCCAGGCAAGAATACTGGAGTGGGTTGCCATTTCCTTCTCCATTCCCTACCCAGGGATCAAACCTGGGTCTCCCACATTGTAGGCAGATGCCTTACCGTCTGAGCTACCAGGGGGTTTTATATGTGTCATATCTAATAAACCATTGCCAAAGCCAAGCCACAGAGATTTACCCCTGCTTTCTTTTGACATTTTTACATTTTTAGATATAAAATTTTAGATCTTTGGACCACTTTGAGTTAACATTTTTATATGGAGATCAAGCATTCCAGTGCAGTTGAACAAAAGAATAGTCTTCTCAACAAGTGGTGTTGGGACAATTGAATGTCCACATGTAAAAGAATGAAGTTGGGTCCCTGCTGCTGTTGCTGCTAAGTTGCTTCAGTCGTGTCCAACTCTGTGCAACCCCATAGATGGCAGCCCACCACATGACTAAAGCAACTTAGCAGCAGCAGCAGCAAGGACCCAACTTCATTCTTTTACATGTGGACATTCAATTTTCCCGACACCAATTGTTGAGAAGACTACTCTTTCTTATGTTCAACTGCCCTGGAATGCTTGCCCAAAATCAATTGATCCAAAATGTGAGTGCTTCTTTTTTTTTTTTTTTTTGGCCATGCGACTTCAAGGATATCAGTTCCCAGACCAGGGAATGAACCTGGGACATGGCAGTGAAAGTTCAGAATTTTAACCACTAGACCACGTGGTATGCCCTTTTCTAGATTCTTAATTCATCTCATTGATTTTTAGGTCTCTCCTTATGCTACTACCACACAGTCGTGATTACTGTAGCTTTAGAGTCAGTTTTGAAATCAGGAAGTGTGAATCCTGCAACATTCATCTTTGTGGTTCTTCTAGCTTCCTTGAATTTCCATATGAATCTTAAGACGACTTTGTCAATTTCTGCAAAGAAATTAACTGAAATTATTATAGGGACTGTGTTCAATCTGTAAATCAATTTAGAGAGTATTGGCATCTTAACAATATTAGATCTTCCAATCTATGAACATGGAATGTCTTTCCATTTATTTAGGCCTTCTTTAATTTCTGTCATCAATGTTTTGTGGATTTCAATTTAGTTTTGCATTTGTTTTGTAAATTTATTCCTTGTGTATACTCTTTGCAATAAAGAGCTCATGCAATAAGAGAAGAGCCACAGTCACCTGCAGGTCTTGTTTTTGCTGACTGTATAGAGCTTTTCTATTTTCAGCTGCAAAGAACATAATCAATCTGATTTTGGTATTGACTATCTGGCGATGTCCATGTGTAGAGCTGTCTCTTGTGCTGTTTGAAAAAGGTGTTTGCTATGACCAATGTGTTCTCTTGACAATATTCTGTTAGCCTTTGCTCTGCTTAATTTTGTACTTCAGGACCAAATATATCTGTTATTTCAGATATCTCTTGACGTCCTACTTTTGCATTCCAATCCCCTATGGTAAAAAAGACAACTTTTTTGGTGTTAGTTCTAGAAGGTGTTAGAGGTTCTTCATAGAAATAGTCAACTTCAGCTTCTTTAGAATCACTGTTTGGGGAACAGACTTGGATTACTGTGCTGTTGAATGGTTTGCTTTGGAAATAAACCGAGATAATTAAACTGAAGAGTAAGGAAAACCATTAGGCCATTCAGGTATGTCCTAAATCAAATCCCTTATGATTATACTATGGAGGTGATGAATAGATTCAAGTGATTAGATCTGGAAACTATGGACAGAAGTTTGTAACATTGTATAGGAGGCAGTGACCAAAACTATCCCCAAGAAAAAGCAATTCAAGAAGGCAAAGTGGTTGTCTGAGGAGGCTCTACACATAGCTGAGGAAAGAAGATAAACTAAAGGCAAAGGAGAAAGGAAGAGAGATACTCACCTGAATACAGAGTTCCAGAGAACAGCAAGGAGAGATAAGAAGGCTTTATTCAATGAACAATGCAAAGAAATAGAAAACAATAGAATAAGAAAGATTGGCAAGAAAATTGGAGATATCAAGGGAACACTTCATGCAAGGATGGGCACGATAATGGACAGAAATGGCAAGGACCTAACAGAAGCAGAAAAGATTAAGAACAGATGGCAAGAATACACAAAAGAACAGAGACATTCTTAATGGCTTGGATAGCCACGATGGTGTAGTCACTCATCTAGAACCAAACATCCTGGTGTGAAGTCAAGTAAGCCTTAGGAAGCATTTCTACAAACAAAGCTAGTGGAGGTGACAGAATTCCACCCTAGCTATTTAAAACCTAAAAGAAGATATGGTTAGAATATTGTACTCAGTATGTCAGCAAATTTGGAAAATTCAGCAGTGGCCACAAAACTGGAAAAGGTTAGTTTTCATTCCAATCCTGAAGAAGGGCAATGCTACAAAATATTCAAACCACCAGACAATTGCACACATTTCCCATGCTAGCAAGGTTATGCTCAAAATCCTTCAAGCTTGGCTTCAGCAGTACGTGAACTGAAAACTTCCAGATGTATAAGTTGGGTTTATAAAAGGCAGATGAACCAGAGCTCAAATTGTCAACACTCTTTGGATCATGGAGAAAGGAAGGGAATTCTGGAAAAGCATTTATTTTTACATGCCAAGCATTTGTGTGAAACATGACAAACTGTGGAAAATTCTTAAAAGAGATTGGAATACCAGGCTACCTTATCTGTCTCCTGAGAAACTTGTATACAGATCAAGAACCAACAATTAGAACCAAACATAGAACAATGGACTGGTTCAAAATTGGGAAAGGAGTATGACAAGGCTGTATACTGTTTCTCTGTTTAACTTATATGCAGATACCATCATATGAAATGCCGGGCTGGATGAATCAAGCTGGAATCAAGACTGCTGGGAGAAATATCAACAACCTCAGATATGAAGATAATACCACTCTAATGGTAGAAAGTGAAGAAGAACTAAAGAGCCTCTTGATGAGGGTGAAGAGAGCAAAAAAGCTGGCTTGAAACTTCACATGAAAACAACTAAGGTCATGGCATATGGTCCCATCACTTTATGGCAAATAGAAGAGGAAAAAAGTGGAAGCAGTGACAGATTTTATTTTCCTGGGCTTCAAAATCACTGCAGACAGTGACTGAAGCCATGAAATTAAAACAAGCTTGTTTCTTGGAAGAAAAGCTATGACAAACCTAGAGAACATATTAAAAGGCAGAGACATCACTGTGCTGACAAAGTCCATCTAGTCAAAGCTACAATTTTCCCAGTAGTCATGTATGGATGTGAGAGTTGGAACTATAAAGAAAGCTGAGTGCCTAAGAATTGATGCTTTTGAACTGTGATACTTGAGAAGACTCTTGAGAATCCCTTGGACTGCAAGGAGATCAAACCTGTCAATTCTAAAAGAAATCAACCCTTAATATTCACTGGAAGGACTGATGCTGAAGTATAAGTTCCAGTATTCTGGCCACTTGATGGGAAGAGCCGACTCACTGGAAAAGATCCTGATGTTGGGGAAGATTGAAGCCAAAAGGAAAAGGGGGCGGCAGAGAATGAGATGATTAGATAGCATCAGCGACTAAACAGACGAATTTGAGCAAATTCCGGGAGACAGTGAAGACAGAGGAACCTGGCATGGTGCAGTCCACGGGGTTGCAAAGGGTCAGCCACAAATTAGCAACTGAGCAACAATGTTTTCTTTATTCTTTTCTAATATTATTGTAAATGGAATTATTTTCTTAATTTCATTTTCAGGTTATTTATTACAAATTGAAATACAACAGATTTTCATATATTTATCTTGTATACTGCAACCTACTGAAACTGTTTGCTAGTTTTAATAGTTTTCCATGAATTCCTCAATATTTTACATATACAAGATCATATCACCTATCAGTAGAGATGATTTTACTTTTTCCTTTCCAATCTGGATGCCTCTTATATCATTTTCTTGCCTAAATACCCTGGCTAGAACCTCCAGGACAATACTGAAAAGAAGTAATAAGAGTAGTCCTCTTTGCCTTGTTCTTGATCTTGGGGGAAAGCATTCAGCCCTTCACAGCCAAGTATGATGTTAGCTGTTAGTTTCCAATATCTTCTTGGTCACTAAACACTTTGGTCACATTTTTGAGATGTTTATATCAAAACTTCATCTTTATGAATATGACTAAACATTGTTCACTTCTTTTAGAGTCTTTACAAACACTGTTAACATCCCATATTCTACCATGCGTGCATGCATGCTCAGTCACTTCAGTCGTGTCCGACTCTTTGCAACCCTATGGACTGCAGCCCACCAGGCTCCTCTGTCCATGGGATTTTCCAGGCAAGACTACTGGAGTGGGTGCTGTGCTCTCCTCCAGGGGATCTTCCAGACCCAGGGATTGAACTGCACCTTTTGCATTGCAGGCGGATTCTTTATCACTGAGCCACCAAGCAAGCCTGTATACAGCTGTAACAGCGGCAGTTTATACTGAGTTGTGGGAACAAGAATACTGGAGTAAGTCTCATAATGATCTTGGGTGGCCTCGGCCTGCAAAGGCTTGAGTGGGGCTTGGGTTCCCAGCAAAAGACTGAGGCCAGGTTGCGGTACTGAAAGCACCAGATCCTAGCCATTAGATTAGTGGTTAATGACAAGGGCCATGGCCCCCTGGCTTTGGAGAAAAGAATTTCCACAAAGATAGAAAGTAGTGAAGCATGCAAAGTATTTACGAAGAGGAAAAAGACTACAGTATGTGTGGACAAACACACAGGTGAATTCAGAGAGAGAGAGAATCACTGAGTTGCACCCTTATGGCACTCTGAATTACTTTTTATGGAGCATTTCTTCCTGGTTTCCTTTGGCCAATCATTTTGATTTTCCTGGTTCACAGTCCATATTTGGTATATCTCAAGAATCTTCCATGTGTGAGCATGCATCTCTGAGCCAAGATGGATTCTACCATACAGGCATATGGATAGAGCATCCCTTGACATTGCTCCCTTTTTGATCTGCAAGGAGTCTTTCTGCACACATGTGGTCAGGGAGGTATCCTGACTTGATGAAAAATATGTGGTTTGGGAAGGGCCCAGAGTTCTCCCTTAATTGTCCTGCTATTCTCTTGGTGTTTCAGTCCATAGGGAATGAACCTCCAATTGCTTTACCCTAGGGTCAGGGAGCCCATCTAACTCCTGTCTCAATAATAGAGTCCAGGATGTCTCCTTAACCTTTGGAACTTTCAGAGCCTCACTCTTCTGAAAACTGAAGAAAGCAGCCCTGGCTCTTACTACCTCTCTTTGAGAAACCATGTAAGGAAATATTAATATGAGAAGTACTTTTAGAAAATGCAACACTTTATGCAAAGAGATAATTATTTATTCCTTCTAAAATATATATTTTCCCCATGTATATCTACCCACTATTTTTGAAGACATCAACTCCTTTTCTCTCTTATTTGTATAATTAAAGATTCTGTTACAGCAGACAGGTAGCTAGATATGAGCAGAGAAAGGGGGACAGGAGCCAGGTGGCAGGAAATTATGTACCTTGGAATCAGCAGGGTTCCATGGGCAGACAAAGAAAAGTAGGAACCTCCAGACTGACAGGAAACCACACATTTGGGGTGATAAGTGACCTGGAGGCAGACCAAGAAAGGTAGGGGAAGGTGGAGTCTCCTGCATCAAATGTACCTTGCTGCTCATTATGCCACCATTACAATAAAATCAGCCTTTCAGATAAGAAGTACCCATCAGGCATGGACACCAGAACACTTCCTACCAAAGATAACAAGCACAAAAGTCCCTTCTCCCCACAGGAAGGTGGACCTGGGATGAAAATCAGGGAATATGACCTCTAAACTTCTCCTTCCCCAGTGAATATTCTGCCCCTTCATTTGTATTCCCCTCATAACTGGCTTGCCAAGGAAACCCAGGGCAGCTATTCACCTGTCTGCCCACTGTCCCTCTGAGAGTATATTCTTGCTTAAATAAATCTTCACTTTACTTTCCTGACTCCTCTGCCTCATCTTTGAATTCTTTCTGAGCTGAGGCAAGAACCTCAAATATACTGGTAACAATTCTGTATCATGATTAATGTAGAAAGTTCTTTTTCATTTTCAAACTACATAAAAGAAATACTTTTAAAAACTTCATTTATTTGTTAGTTTACTTATTAATTTACTTATTTATTTAGGTATAGCTGATTTACAACACAATAAGGCCCCTACATAAGAACAAGCTTCGTCCCAAGAGCACGATCCTAAATCTGATTTGTTCATAAGTCCAACAAATTTAGCCTAGATACCTAACTAACATAATCTGCTATATGTGCTATAGAACTGTACTATAATAGGTTTATAATAATTTTCACACAAATAATATGACATAATAAACAAATACAAAACTAAAGAAAACATTTTTAATCTTACAGTATTACTTTGAAAAGAATAGCAGACCAGCACAATAGCTGGCATACAGAGGCTGGCATGCATGTTTGCATCTTTGAAAATGTGCAACTTGAAGGTCATATGTCAGGGATTTATTTAACTGTATTATGTTAGTTTCAGGTGTACAACCTAGTGATTTAAAGTTTTTATAGATTATATTTCACTTTAAAGTTTTATAAAATATTGGCTATATTCCCTGTGCCATATATCATCAGTTCAGTTCAGTTCAGTCACTCAGTCGTGTCCGACTCTTTGCGACCCCATGGCCTCCCTGTCCATCTCCATCTCCTGGAGTTCACTCAGACTCACGTCCATCGAGTCAGTGATGCCATCCAGCCATCTCATCCTCTGTTGTCCCCTTCTTCTCCTGCCCCCAATCCCTCACAGCATCAGAGTCTTTTCCAATGAGTCAACTCTTCGCATGAGGTGGCCAAAGTACTGGAGGTTCAGCTTTAGCATCACTCCTTCCAAAGAAATCCCAGGGCTGATCTCCTTCAGAATGGACTGGTTGGATCTCCTTGGTAGCTTATTTTATACATAGTAGGTTATACTGCTTAACCTCCTATCTTGTTCCTCTCCCCCACTCTCCCCACTGGTAACCACTATTTTGTTCTCTATATCTGAGTCTGTATTTTGTTACAGTCATTTCTTTATCTTTTTATATTCCACATATAAGTGATAGTATGCAGTATTTGTCTTTCTCTAAATTCATTTATTTATACTGCAGCAGTAGAATTCAGATTCAAAGTCAAAATGTTGTTCTATACATCTTAAAAGATGAAGCTTTTATCTAAATTGGGGATACATTTTTTAAATGACTCACCAATTATTTTTTCCTGAAATATTTTTAGACTTATGTTATTGCTAGAAACATGTCAATTAAAATCTTTGCTCCGCAGTTTCATCATCTGAAAATGTAGGGGATTAAAGAACTATAAAACCCCTTCCAATGAAAAAAATTCACAACTTTCAGATTTATGAAGAATCCTACATAAGGTTTTTAAGATGATGTGAAATTTTTCTAAGGACTACCTCAAGTAGCTGTTTGCTTTATATTATTATTGCTTTATATAAAAAACATCTATTTCTGTTTTATTGACTATGCCAAAGCCTTTGACTGTGTGGATCACAATAAACTGTGGAAAAATCTGAAAGAGATGAGAATACAAGACCACCTGACTTGCCTCTTGAGAAACCTATATGCAGGTCAGGAAGCAACAGTCAGAACTGGACATGAAACAATAGACTGGTTCCAAATAGGAAAAGGAGTACATCAAGGCTGTATATTGTCACCCTGCTTACTTAACTTATATGCAGAGTACATCATGAGAAACACTGGGCTGGGAGAAGCACAAGTTGGAATCAAGATTGCTGGGAGAAATATCAATAACCTCAGATATGCAGATGACACCACCTTTATGGCAGAAAGTGAAGAGGAACTAAAAAGCGTCTTGATGAAAGTGAAAGAGGAGAGTGAAAAAGTTGGCTTGAAGCTCAACATTCAGAAAACTAAGATCATGGCATCTGGTCCCATCACTTCATGGGAAATAGAGGGAGAAAGAGTAGAAACAGTGTCAGACTTTATTTATGGGGGGCTCCAAAATCACTGCAGATGGTGACTGCAGCCATGAAATTAAAAGACGCTTGCTCCTTGGAAAAAAAGTGATGACCAACCTAGACAGCATATTCAAAAGCAGAGACATTACTTTGCCAACAAAGGTCCATCTAGTCAAGGCTATGGTTTTTCCAGTAGTCATGTATTGATGTGAGAGTTGGACTGTGAAGAAAGCTGAGCGCCAAAGAATTGATGCTTTTGAACTGTTTGGAGAAGACTCTTGAGAGTCCCTTGGACTGCAATGAGATCCAACCAGTCCATTCTAAAGGAGATCAGTCCTGGGTGTTCTTTGGAAGGAATGATGCTAAAGCTGAACCTCCAGTACTTTGGCCACCTCATGCGAAGAGTTGACTCATTGGAAAAGACTCTGATGCTGGGAGGGATTGGGGGCAGGAGGAGAAGGGGACAACCGAGGATGAGATGGCTGGATGGCAACACCAACTCGATGGATGTGAGTTTGAATGAACTCCGGGAGTTGGTGATGGACAGGGAGGCCTAGAGTGCTGCAATTCATGGGGTCGCAAAGAGTCGGACATGACTGAGCAATTGAACTGAACTGATATAATATATATGTGAAAGTGAAAGTTTAGTCACTCAGCCATGTCTGACTCTTTGTGAACCCATGGACTGTACCGTACCAGGCTGCTCCATCCATGGGATTTTCCAGGCAAGAGTCCTGGAGTGGGTTGCCATTTCCTTCCCCAGAGGATCTTCCTGACCCAGGGATTGAACCCAGGTCTCCCACACTGTAGGCAGACGCTTTACCATCTGAGCCACCAGGGAAGTCCTATATGTATATATGCATACACATATATGTATGCATATATATATATATCTTTAATTGCTTGGGGTCTCAGTTGCAGCACGCAGGATCTTCATTGCAGTGCTCAGACTCTCTAGTTGTGGTGCATGGGCTAAGTAGTTGTGGCACACAGGCTTAGCTGCTCCAGGGCATGTGGAAATCTTAGTTCCTTGACAAGGGATTGAACCCACAACCCCTGCATCGCAAGATGTATTCTTAACCACTGAACCACCAAGGAAGTTCCTATATTATTGCCTTTTTATTTCAAGTATTTTTTGATTCTTTGTTAAACAGTGTTTTTCAAAAATCAGCACAATTTTTTCCTTTGATGTTAAACAGATTACCTGCTTTCCAACAATTAATTATATCTATCATAAGAAAAACTTTTCACTTGTGGAATTATTTAAACAGTGTTACATTAATGGAAAACATTGTTCTCAGGATTAACTCCTAAATGCCTTTGAAATGTACTTACTTGCATTTACCATAATGCATACTACTATTTTACAGCACTATGATTTACAGAGCAATTATCAAAATGTGAATTTAAGTTGAACATTTGTATAAATTAAAAAATGACATCACTTTCTCTGAAAGGCCTTCCCGGACTCATCAGTCTAGATCAGTTCTCTGTGACACATGTTTCAGTTCGGTTCAGTCGCTCAGTTGTGTCCAAATCTTTGCGACTCCATGGACTGCAGCACACCCTGCCTCTCTGTCCATCACCAAGTCCTGGGGTCTACTCTAACCCATGTCCATTGAGTTGCTGATGCCATCCAACCATTTCATCCTCTGTCGTCCCCTTGTCCTCCCGCCTTCAGTCTTTCCCAGCATCAAGGTTTTTTCCAGTGAATCAGTTCTTCACATCAGGTGGCCAAACTACTGGAGTTTCAGCTTCAGCATCAGTCCTTCCAATCAATATTCAGGACTGATCTCCTTTAGGATGGACCAGTTGGATCTCCATGCAGTCCAACGGACTCTCAAGAGTCTTCTCCAACACCACAGTTGAAAAGCATTAATTCTTCAGCACTCAGCTTTCTTTATAGTCCAACTGTCATATCCATACATGACTACTGGAAAAACCATAGCCTTGACTAGATGGACCTTTGTTGGCAAAGTAATGTCTCTGCTTTTGAATATGCTATCTAGGTTGGTCATCACTTTTTTTCCAAGGAGCAAGCGTCTTTTAATTTCATGGCTGCAGTCACCATCTGCAGTGACTTTTGAGCCCAAAAAATAAAGTCTGCATATCTGAGGTTATTGATATTTCTGCCAGCAATCTTGATTCCAACTTGTGCTTCATCCAGCCAGGCATTTCACATGATGTACTCTGCATATAAGTTAAATAAGCAGGGTGACAATATACAGCCTTGACATACTCCTTTCCCAATTTGGAACCAGTCTGTTGTTCCATGTCCAGTTCTTGTTGCTTCTTGACCTGCATACAGATTTCTCAGGAGGCAGGTCAGGTGGTCTGGTATTCCCATCTCTTGAAGAATTTTCCAGTATTTGTTGTGATCCACACAGTCAAAGGTTTTGGCAGAATCAATAAAGCAGAAGTAGATATTTTTCTGGAACTCTCTTGCTTCTTCTACGATCCAGCGGATGTTGGCAATTTGATCTCTGGTTCCTCTGCCTTTTCTAAAACCAGCTTGAACATCTGGAACTTCACAGTTCACATATTACTGAAGCCTGGCTTGGAGAATTTTGAGCATTACTTCACTAGCATGTGAGATGAGTGCAATTGTTCAGTAGTTTGCACATTCTTTGGCATTGCCTTTCTTTGGGATTGGAATGAAAACTGACCTTTTCCGGTCCTGTGGCCACTGCCGAGTTCCCCAGATTTGCTGGTAACAGCATCATCTTTTAGGATTTGAAATAGCTCAGCTGGAATTCCATCACTTCCACTAGCTTTGTTTGTAGGGATGCTTCCTAAGGCCCACTTGACTTCACATTCCAGGATGTCTGGCTCTAGGTGAGTGATCATACCATTGTGATTATGTGGGTCATGAAGATCTTTTTTGTATAGTTCTTCTGTGTATTCTGGCCATCTCTTCTTAATATCTTCTGCTTCTGTTAGGTCCATACCATTTCTGTCCTTTATTGTGCCATTCTTGCATGAAATGTTCCCTTGGTATCTCTAGTTTTCTTGAAGAGATCTCTCCTCTTTCCCATTCTATTGTTTTCCTCTGTCTTTGCATTGATCACTAAGGAAAGCTTTCTTATCTCTCCTTGCTAATCTTTGGAACTGTGCAATCGAATGGGTATATCTTTCCTTTTCTCCTTTGCCTTTAGCTTCTCTTCTTTTCACAGCTATTTGTAAGGCCTCCTCAGACAACCATTTTGTCTTTTTGCATTTCTTTTCCTTGGGAATGGTTTTGATCCCTGCCTCCTATACAATTTCATGAACCTCCATCCATAGTTCTTCAGGCACTCTGTCTATCAGATCTAATCCCTTGAATTTATTTCTCACTTCCACTGTATAATCATAAGGGATTAGATTTAGGTCATACCTGAATGGTTTAGTGGGTTTTCCCTACTTTCTTCAATTTAAGTCTGAATCTGGCAATAAGGAGTTTATGATCTGAGCCACAGTCAGCTCCAGTCTTTTTTTTTTTTTTGCTGACTGTATAGAGCTTCTCCATCTTTGGCTGCAAAGAATATAATCAGTCTGATTTCAGTATTGACCATCTGGTGATGTCCATGTGTAGAGTCTTCTTTGTGTTGTTGGAAGATGGTGTTTGCTATGACCAGTGCATTCTTGTGGCAAAACTCTATTAGCCTTTGCCCTGCTTCATTCCGTACTCCAAGGCCAAAATTGCTTGTTACTCCAGGTGTTTCTTGATTTCCTACTTTTTCATTCCAGTCCCCTATAATGAAAAGGACATCTTTTTTGGGTGTTAGTTCTTGTAGGTCATCATAGGACCATTCAACTTCAGCTTCTTTAGCATTACTGGTTGGGACATAGACTTGGATTACTATAATATTGAATGGTTTGCCTTGGAAACAAATAGAGATCATTCTGTCATTTTTGAGATTGCATTCAAGTACTGCATTTCAGACTCTTTTGTTGACTATGAGGGCTACTCCACTTCTTCTAAGAGATTCTTGCCCACAGTAGTATATATAATGGTCATCTGAGTTAAATTCACCCATTCCAGTCCATTTTAGTTCGCTGAATCCTAAAATGTTGACATTCACTCTTGCCTTCTCCTTTTTGACCACTTCCAATTTGCCTTGATTCATGAACACAGCTGCATCCTTTTCCTTCACAGTATTGAGCATCTAATGTCACATTTCTCTGGGGAGCAATTATTAGTATTTGCCTACCGACCAGAGGACCATTGCTTCCCCAGTGTTTGGTGTGAATGAATCAGTGAAATAAGGCATCATTGTTAGAGTATATTTCTATTGCTTTCCACCTATTTCTTTTTTCATCAATAATAAAAATCTATAAGCTCCTCAATGATAGAGATAGATCTTTTTTCTCTTTAGGACCAACATAGTGCCTGGTGTTTAAGGATTAACTGAAGATAACAGAAGGAAGGGAGAAGTGAGACACGGCTTTAGCTGAAGAGTTTGTCATGGGCCACAACCACTGGAACAACACTATTTAGAGTGGGCAGGGTCAGCCAGGGAGTCCTGAACCACTGCCACATAAGGGGTCACCTGGTTTCCAGATTCAGCAACAATTTTCACTTCCATTCTGTCTTCCTTCCTATGTCTGTCTTGACTTCTAGGATCAGGCCTACCTTTCCCCAGACTGGTTCCTCTCACCTCTCTACTTTTTGCCCTTCAGTGTCACTAATCAGCCACCTTTCCAAGGGAGGGTTCCCAAGCCTCCTGGGCTTTAACCCTCTGCTGCCCTCACCAGGCAGTCATCATTGTAGTTACCACCAGAGAAAGCTACCTGCTGGAACTTGGCCTTTCTGATCTGGTTCAAGATATAGTAAATGCTTCCAACTTGTTTGCAGATATAAAAATCATGCATGGATGCTAAGTTGCTTCAGTCACGTCCAACTCTGTGTAACCCTATGGATTGTACCTTGTTAGGCTCCTCTGTCCATGGGATTCTCCAGACAAGAATACTGGAATGGATTGCCATGCCCACCTCCAGGAGATCTTCTCAACCTAAAGATCAAACCCACATCTCTTACATCTGCATTGTCAGGCAGGTTTTTTACCACTGACACCACCTGGGAAGTCCATAAAAATCATATTTAATTCTAATCCTACATGTTAAAGTCAGTTTAAGCAGAATGGTAAGGATTAGAAAGAGGTCCATTATAACTCTGAGTCCACTAAATAGTCTAGATTTATTAGGCAACCCCTGAAGATATTACTTCCTCCTGAGACTGTTCTTCCAATCCAGGTAATAACATGCTGGCAATAGTCAATTCAAGTGGATTTGCATGTCATCCTAACTATAAAAATTAAAATGCACACTTTAATTGTAAACATGCCTTGTCTAGGGGAAAAAGTTATTCATAAAATAACAGAATCCATATTATTTGAAACAAAACATACATGTCATAAATCAAGGAATCATAAAAAATTAATAGCAGTTAATCTAGGGAGAAAGGATTATGATTGGGGAAGGCAAACTAGGAAAAGGCTGTCACTTTTAATTTTGTGCCCTCTTGATCATTTTGAAAATCTAAAGATAAACATCTATAACTTTTATTTTTCTTAAGTATCAGCAAGGGCTATCTATATCTAGGTAGGTAGATTATGGAGAACATTTTCAATATCTTCTTTATATTTTTATATTAAGAAACTGTTAAAACTCTTTTTAATAAATAAAGAAGGCAGAGTTTTTGTTTTGTTTTTTAATTAAGATAACATTTAAAGGAACAGTGAAGTAATAAAATTACCTAGGTACAGATCAGATACAACCTGATCAATCTAAAATGTGTTTATTCGTTGTCTAATGATCAAACACTGGAGACCTAGTTCATATGTCTCCCATCAAATCCTTCAGAGCAGTCCCAGGCCTTAGTCAGCACAGAGGTCTCACTGAGAGGGAAATAGTTGTGTCCAGAGTTAGCACTAGGCCAGGGGGTTGTTATGTGCTCTTTATACAAACGTCACTCAGTGCTGCTTCTTACCTCCAAGTTACTGATAGTGTAGAGGAGGAGAAAGACAGATGTAAAACAAATAACTAAAACATTCTATGACACAATTCTACATCACTCTATACAATCAAAATATTCTAGGTACCACATGCCAAGGGAACACAGAAGAAGGGAGAGGACGGAAGATATTTTATTGAAAAGGTGCTCAACATCTTATGATAAGGCTGGAAATCAAACTACTTAACCAGGAAACAGTTTTCAAAATGTGCTAACATAAGAGGATGGCACTCAAAACCTTCTCCACACTAGCCCCAAGCTCTGTTGCCAATTTCATCTCCTATTCCATTTATATATGTTTCTGTTATATATAAAACCAAGAGTCAGGGCTTCCCTGGTGGCTCAGTGCTAAAGAATCTGCCTGCCAGTGTAGCAGACACTGGTTCAACTCCTGACCTGGGAAGATTCTACATGCCTCGGAGCAACTAAGTCTGTGCACCATAACTACTGAGCCTGTGCTCTAGAGTCCAGGAACTGCAACTACTGAGCCCATACGTACAAAGAGCCCTAGAGGCCGTGCTCTCTGCAATAAGAGAAGCCCCTGCAGTGAGAAGCCATGTATCACAGCTAGAGAGTAGCCACTGCTCGCTGCAGCTATAGAAAAGCCCACACAGCAACGACGACCCAGCACAGTCAAAAACAAATAAATAAATGTATTTTTTAAAAGTGTCACCCATCATGCCATGCATTTTCGGGGATTCTTTGCCTGGTGCTGTTTTCCTATAGGTTGAATGTCCTTATTTTCCCAGTCTGTCAAAAACTTAGTGAGTGAGTGAGTGAAGTCGCTCAGTTGTGTCCGACTCTTTGCAACCCCATGAACGGTAGGTAGCCTACCAGGCTCCTCCATCCATGGGATTTTCCAGGCAAGAATACTGGAGTGGGTTGCCATTTCCTTCTCCAGGAGATCTTCCCGATCCAGGTATTGAACCCAGGTCTCTCGCATTGTCTGAGCCACCAGGGAAGTCAAAAACTTAACAATCCTTTAATTAATTTCATCTAAATCGCACCCTATCTGATGCTGCTAATTAGAATTTCTCCCTTCTTCCTCTAATATTTATTATATTTGCTACAAGCCAGGCATTATTCTAAGTCCTTTACATGTATTGATGGATTTAATTCTCAAAATGATTTTAGAGAAGTATCAATGTTGATTCCTTTCACCAATGAAGTAAGTGACACAGCAAGGTTAAATAGCTTTCTCAAGGTTATACAACAGTAAGGGCTAGTCTGTTGAGAACCAATTGCCTTACAGAGGGGTTCATTAACATCCATAACAACTCAGTGAAAGAGTTACTCTACCAATATTGTATCATAACCTATATGAGAAAAGAATCTGAAAAAGAACAGATATATGCACACGTATAACTGAATCACTTTGCTCTATACCTGAAATTAACACATTTTAAATCAACTATACTCCAATATAAAGTTTTTAAAATTTTAAATTTTAAAAAAAGAGCTACTGCTTTATCCTATTAGAGGAGAGGGAATAGAGGGTTAAAGAGGTTAATAACAAGCCCCCACTGCAATAAGTATGTGGAGCCAGGATTCAAACCCAGTCAGTTTAACAATCTCAACTCCATACAACACTCTCTGTTTACCCCACTTCCTAATTAGATTTGAAGAAATCTTGAAACAATGACCCCCTCATTGTATGAATGTAGAAATGGAGACCTGGAGACTTACTCAGGTCTCATTCACAGACCACATTCTTGACATCATACTGCTCTGCCTCCTCAAAAACCTAGGAGAGAGCTGGTAATCAGTCACTCTAACTGCTGACCTCCACTGTGACCTACATATCCTGAGTGACTGTGCTTTGAGTTCTTCTTGGGAAGATGAAGCCACAAAAAGAAAATAGCAGACTCCACGGGGGATGGCAAGAATCTAAGACCTGCTATTTATAGGTGCTTAAAGGAGTACACATGCATGTACCAAATTAATCTGTGGGCTTCCAAGATAATTAATTTTAATGTACAAATAAAATAGGATACAGATGTATAATAGAAATGAATAAATATGGCCCAGTTCAGTTCAGTTCAGTTCAGTCACTCAGTCATGTCCGACTCTTTGCGACCCCATGAATCACAGCATGCCAGGCCTTTCTGTCCATCACCAACTCCAGGAGTTCACTCAAATTCACGTCCATCGAGTCAGTGATGCCATCCAGCCATCTCATCCTCGGTCGCCCCCTTCTCCTCCTGCCCCCAGTCGCTCCCAGCATCAGAGTCTTTTCCAATGAGTCAACTCTTCGCATGAGGTGGCCAAAGTACTGGAGTTTCAGCTTTAACATCATTCCTTCCAAAGAAATCCCAGGGCTGATCTCCTTCAGAATGGATTAGTCCAAGGGACTCTCAAGAGTCTTCTCCAACACCACAGTTCAAAAGCTATTACTAAGCAAACATAAAACTGAGAATATACCCAGCACAATGAAAGAGATGTTATCATCTGCAAAAGCCTGTTTCATGTGAGTTAAACTGCAAATCTTACTGATTCTGTCATCCTGTAATAATTTTAATTTTATTGTTTTACCTCTCCTTTCTCCATAATGCCTAATTTTACAAATGGACATTCTTTAATGATTTTCCACAAAAAAGTATATTTCATTTAACATTGTTTTATGCAGGTGAACAGCTAAAAGGAATACCAGCATTAAACTCTCAAAAGTTCTTTATATCTCTTTTCATCAGATTTGCATGGATTTACTAAACTTATTCTGCATAGGAGTGGTATTTTACTATTTGTCAGGAGTGTTGTTTGACACCTTAATATGAACTAATTTTAACATGAACATATGATAAAGTGAGAATGGTTGAATCTTAGCTCCTTGAATACTATCTAATAACATATTCTAGTTACACAAATAGTATGAATGTGTGGTTAGGAGAATAATGTAAAATGTTTATAGTATCTTAATTTTGCAATCTTCACAGTTTATGAAATACTTTCATAAATATTATTCCAATTTGATCATTACAACCACCCTATAGAGAGAGTAGGATTCATATTCCAATGTTACATTATGTACATGTATGTGTGTGTTTGTATACACAACAAATACGGCAGCAAAACCACCTGAAACCATTTTAAGCCAAGTTTGTTTCCAGCCTCTGTTTATCTTGAGGATTTTTAGAAATCATCTAATCTAGTCCCCACATGTCGTAGATGAAGAAACAATATCTAAGAGGTATGATGACTAATCCAGGGCTACTGACCAGTGAATGGAAACTGAATTAACTCAAGCTGAGGGCATCCTATTATGAGAGAAAGTAGACAGGGCTGCTGATTGGGTCAAACATTGCCTCAGGGTTCTTCCCTAAGGAGAAGTCTTTGGGTATGACCATATTTCTAACATAAACTCCTACAAAGTCTTTTTGGGTTTCTCCTAATGATGCAAAAGATACAACTATATTAGGAAAGAAATATTACTTCAACCAGCATCCCCACCCCCTGCCACCACCCTCATAAAGTTCTAGGTGCTTGCAGCACCTCTACAGCCCCACCTTAACGCAGAGGAAGCCACCTCTTAAAGAAGTCTGGCAAGAAGAAAAGGTATGGCAAGGCTGAAAGGAGGCTAAAAAAAGGGCAACTGTCTTGGTTGTGCAGATAGAGATCTCATGTCTCCACACAAACCTAAACGCCCACGATGAGCCTGCTCTTCATCAAATGTGCCAGGGCTCACCACCCCCACCACACTCCTCTGCTCCCCAGTTAAATTTACACTCCTGTCCAGGACTGTGGGAATGAGACCACAGCTTGTCCTGTCTGACCAGATGGGTTGAGAGTCTCTGTCAACACCAAAACTATTTTGTACCACTGACTAAAATACTTTTTACATTATTCTTAGCAATTTTTTTATTATACAAGTAAAACTCTGAAAACTTAATCAACTGTTTCTCCAAAGTTATTGGTCTTTTGAAAAAAGTCTTAAACACTATTTTGTGTACCAGTCGAGAGAATGTGCTTCAGAATTTGATAACCCTGGAGTTAAGTCCCAAACTTTCCATTTATCTGCTATGGGATCTTAGACAAGCTACTAGACTTTGCTAAACTTTATCAAATGTAAAAAAACTCAGCCTTTCAAGGTTGTTGTGGAAATTAAAGAAGACCATATTTAAAGCTGCTTTTAGCACAGTGCCTGACACTGGATGAACACCAAATAAATAATAACTAGTATCTTTATTTTTCCACAAAAAGAGTCAGGGTTCACAAAGATAAAACAATTTATGGTTTTACAAATTACTGAGGCTAAATATCCCTACCCTACTGGTTAGTTTATTGACATTTATTCACTCTTTCATTGGGCAAACATTTATTGAGAACCTGCCATGGAATGAAAGTTATATTTGCTACAATGATGACTAAAACCTCCTCCACTGTCAATGGGTTCAGAGACTAATGGATATTTAATTAAATCATACACACTGATTTAATTAAATCAATTATATTCTATAAGAAATGAATTCTTTATATATCACTATACTTTATAAAGTTCAGCCTCCTCCACTACTGAAAGTTGATGATGGCAGAGACTACATCTTACTTGCTCAGTATCACAATACCTACTTAATACACTATCTGGCACTCAGAACCCAATAAATACATGCTCAAAAACAAACTGACTTGAATGAAATGAAATCATTGTTCCCAGGAAGCACTTGTTTTTATTATTTAAATATTTATTTAATATTTTGGATCCATGTAACTTAAGATTCACCATCTTCTTATGTTATTTCATTTATTCAAACAAATATCTCTTTAGGAAAAATAGGAGTTAATATTATTATATAATATATCTATTCCTATATAAAATTAAGTAATAAAGTTAAATGAGTAAAGAAACTGACACGTTTAATTTGATAATATACAAAGATGTGAACCTTCATTGTAGGGTACTGGGATGTTCCATTGTCGAAGTGGTATAGTGACCATCAACCAAATGACAACATTCTGAACTGGGTATGGAATCTGAGACCTACAGATGACCTAATTTGATTCTACTAATCCAACTGGTTAAAAAGAGTCCTTTACCCAGAATTACATGAATATCACACTGCAGTCTACTGACTCCATTGTAAAGGATGACTTCCCCAGACAAGTGGATTATGCAACAAAGAACTATTCCAAACCATAAACTGACCCCTCAATCTTATCTCTTACAGGTTTTGATCTTTAAAGGACTTTTCCTCTTCTCGCTTCAATACCAGAGTTTAATGCAATTTCAGCCAAAAAACTCTGTGGCTGATAGACTATAAGATAATCTTTAGTTTTAAAGCTGTGGGTCAATAATACAGCTTCTAGGAAAGGGACTCACCCTCCACGATAAATGTTGCCTGATTCACTATAGCCAGAGTTCATATACACACTTTACTATGCAAAGAAATTTTTAAAAATTAGAAATTAAAATCCATTCATAAAAGAATATAATTTCACTAGACACCCAGAGCAATTGATTTCAAGTAGATGCTGCCTGATTACTTCTCACCTTATTTATATGCAGAAATTTCAACTTCAACTTGTATTAATGGCAATCTTATTAGCACGGCTGTGCATCCCACATTAGTGACTGTCTTCTCCACTCACTGTGCATGTAAGGCTAACTTCATTATCCACAAAGTGGAGCATGGGACAGAGGAAGTGGGCCCACTGATTCTGGCAACGTCCCAGACATTCATCACTTTCATCGTAGATGTTTTGATAAACAGACATATACACATTCTGATTACCTGAGAAAACAGCTGAATATTAACTTTTTTATAAGAGAAATGGGGAGAAAGAATGAAGTTCTGATTGAAGCAAATCCCACAAAATGAAGGTATACCCTTTGGGAGATTTGGCATTCTCTTCTGAAAAACTGATTCCTTGTTCTCTGCCATTTTATATCTTTATCCCAGACTGAGGGCTTAAACTGAACCTGAAGACTAGAGGCCCAGGCTAGTAGTGGCTTTGTAGGAGTTAATTACATTACTGGTGATACCTGAAGTAGAGAAATGAATTTAAAGACCTCTGTGTTTACTCTATATTGTATCCAAATAAGTGTAGCTATTTGTTGCACTGAATCCCTCTTTTAAAAAGTGTGTCTCAAGGGACTAGAAGATATGAAGCAGACTGTAGGTAAGCATCTATAAAGCAAAGAAATATAGTGCCTTAGGCAAAGAACAAATCAAATGCTTAATCCATCCTATAGCTTTTCCTGGAAGGGTTCCCAGGATGCTTTATTTGAAGTCCATGTGAAGGTGTGAAGTTTAGCAAGGTTTACCAAAAACAATAAATCCCTCTTGTTATTTCATTGAAGATTTTGAACTGCTAAGTAACTCTGGTATGGAAATAAAAATCAAAACATGCACTGAAGTTCAATATAAAATAATGCTAAAAGGATGTCTTAAGTAGATGGTGACTATACTCTATCACAAATAAGTAGATGGTGACTATACTCTATTACAAATAATTATTAATTTCTTCAAAGTGCACTAAACATTTTAGTTCATCTGACTTGCTTCTGGAGCTGGGGATGAGTCTTTTATTGATTTCAATTATATTAGTTAATTCCAATAAGCATTAATTAAATACTGGACATTTCTTTGCTAGATGCTTCAAGACGCAGGACTGTGAAGTCCTTAAGTGCAAGAACAGGGCCTTATTTATTTAGTTGAAGAATAAAAATAGAAGAGAAACTAAATTACCATCCGTGGTATATATAGTGGGAAAATGTAGAAAACAAATGGCTATGCTGCTCACGGCAGAGAAAAATCACCACTATTTGTGAAGACCAAAATAAGCATCATTGAAGAAGCAGCATTTATATGGGCCGGATGGTGAAGATTTTGACAGGCACAGAGGCACAGTTAAGAACTTGACAAAACAAGCAAAAGAACACAGTGACGAAGAGCATGGGCTCTGCCCGATTTCAATCCAGATTCTACTATCAAACATTTGCGATTTAGGGCAAGTCATTTAAATTCTCCTTATTTTGATTTCCGTATTAAAATATGGAGCTAGTAATAATACATACCTCTTAGGATAGTTGCAATAGTTAAATAATTAAAGGGATGGACTGAGAGTCTGGCGTTAGCTGATGCAAACTATTAAATTTTAAATGAATAAACAACAAGGTCCTATAGTACAGCATTGGATACCCACAATATCCAGTTTCCTGGGATAAACCATAATGGAAAACAGTATTTAAAATAATGTATACAGGTATATAACTGAGTCACTTTGCTATACAGCAGAAATTAATACATTATAAATCAACTATACATCAATTAAATAAACAAACAAACATAAAGTGCTTAGATTATAGTCTAGAACATATTAAGTTCTATAAACGAGTTAGCTATTAACATTTTGTGTAGAACAAAGACATGGTTAAAAGAAAATGTCTACAGAATGATGAAGGGCAAAAATGAAGCTGGAGTGAAGGGCAAAAACAGGAGAGTTTTTAAAAGACAAAACTAGAAGGATAACTTCTATTGTATAGAGCATCAAATATCAAAATGTTCTCAGTCACTTCAGTAATGTCTGACACTTTGCAACCCAATGGACCATAGCCCGGCAGGCTCCTCTGTCCGTGGAATTTTTCCGGCAAGAATACTGGAGTGGGTTGTCATTTCCTACTCCAGGGGACTGTCCCTACCCAAGGATTTTCCCCATGTCTCCTAAGTCTCCTGAATTGCAGGTGGATTCTTTTACCACTGAGCTGTCAGGGAAGTCCCAAATACCAGAGAGTTTATTCTAAATTATGTAGGAAGTAGGGAGCTAATAAAGAAAGCTGAGAGCCAAAGAACTGATGCTTTGGAACTGTGGTGTTAGAGAAGACTCTTGAGAGTCCCTTGGACAGTAAGAAGATCAAATCAGTCAATCCTAAAGGAAATCAGCCCTGAATATTCATGGAAGAACTGATGCTGAAGCTGAAGCTGAAGCTCCAATACTTTGGCCAACTGATGCGAAGAACTGACTCATTGTAAAAGACTGTGATTCTAGGAAAGATTGAAGGCACGAGGAGAATGGGATGACAGAGGGTGAGATGGTTGGATGGCATCATTGACTTGATGGACATGAATTTGAGTGAACTCCAGGAGTTGGTGATGGACAGGGAACCCTGGTGTATTGCAGTCCATGGGGTCACAAACAGTCAGACACAACTGATTGACTGAACTGAACTGATCGAGGGAGCTAATGGAGTTTTGTTTTTGCCTTTTCTTCTTGCCTTTAACTGAGGTATTGAGTTAAATTAGAGTTGCACTTTAGGAGAATTAATCTGGTCTTGGTGCAAACAATGTATTAATAGTGAGATAGACAAGATGGGAGGAAAACCTAATGCAAAAAGCAGACCGGAAGGAATAAAAGACTTAGGTAGAGTAGTAGCCATAGAACGGAAAAGACAGGTTCTCTCATCTATTCATGGTGGTTTGGTTACTTAGACATGTCTGACCCCATAGATGGTGGCTCACCAGGCTCCTCTGTCCATGGAATTCTCCAGGCAAGAATACTGGAGTAGGTAGCTGTTCCCTTCTCCAGGGAAACGTCCCAAACCAGGGATTGAACCCAGGTCTCCCACATTGCAGGCGAATTCTTTACTGTCTGAGCCACCAGGGAAACCCAAGAGTACTGGAGTGGGTAGCCTATTCCTTCTCCAGGGCATCTTCCTGACCCAGGAATCGAACCGGGGTCTCCTGTATTACAGGCAAATTCTTTACCAGCTGAGCTACCAGGAGATTTGGATGTCAATAAATAAAACAGGAAAGTCAGGATAAGCAATTCTCATGCAAGGACAATAGGTAGCCTGCCTTTGGATATGCTGAGTTTAAGGTATCTAGAAGATATCCTACTGATACTTAAGACTACATAACTGGAGATGACAATCTGAAATTATCTGTATAGATGTAACAGCTGAAATAAACAAGAACAGCTAAGACTTCTGGGAAATAAGGGGAGAGAAAGAGAAATGACTCCAAGAATGAAACTCAGGAAAGTCCATTGTGTAAGGTGTATAAACAACTACAAAGTAGGCAAGGACCAACGGCATGAGAAGGGGCCAAGACCAGGTGGGAATCACCCAGGCCTGATAAGTCCATCAGTTCTTTACCACCATCTTATTTGCTAGGGAAACAATCCCTCCAAACTGAATCTTCATAGCTTTAAGAAAAAAATTAATTCTTCCTTAAGTTACTATAATTTTCATGATGTTTCCCTCACTGTGGAGAAGTCATAAAACTCCCTTGGAATTTTGAGACTTAACTTGGACTTATGTCCACGCTCTGAACCTATGAAAATTAAATTATAGTTGCATCTCTTGTGTTTATGCTTAACGGGCATAGAGATTGCTCTCTCTGCTCTAAGTTAATTAGCAAATAATAGTGATGATGATATCTACAGAGATAACTATCTATGCCTTGCATGTATCTCTTTTTACAGTCACAGTATAGTAACTCTTCAAGAAGGAAGTATTTCATACACCTTAATGTTCTGTCTCTTTGAAAAGAGGAAGATCTCACATCCCCCAAATAGAGCATATAGAATTAAGGGAACTTGAAATAGATAAAAATTATCTTCTTCAATGAAATCAAATTGTATGTGTCAACTTCAAATTGACACTGGTAAACCCCTGCTTTCTATCTCCCTCCTACAAATTCAACTTTTTCTTGACACCAAAGTGATCCCATTGCTGAGGCTTCCTATTAACCCCTCTCCATATCCCACTACCTGTTTTCGTTGCCTCATGACCTCTAGCATCTCTGAAGCACTCAGCTCACAGCCCCAGAATTTATGCTGAAATAATCATAACTCATGTCTTTTTCTTTTCCCCTTTCTCTTTTTCAC